>NC_138537.1:58546303-58568803 GCF_964234715.1 Podarcis melisellensis | reverse complement strand
ACATTACCCAAAATTTGAGGGTCTAGTTCATGCACAGGCAAACTCGGCACTCCAGATGTTTTGGGACTACAACTCCCATAATCCCTAAGTAACAGGACCAGTGGTCAGGGATGATGGGAATTGTAGTCTTAAAACATCTGGAGGGCCGAGTTTGCCTATGCCTGGTCTAGTTCATGTATCTGACAAGTGTCAAGCAATAATTTCCAAGAGATCACCCTCAGATTTATGTGGTGACACCATTTTAGATTGCATGGTTATGTTGCACACAGTTCGGGCAACTTTTACTACAGTTGTATAAAGTGATATGGAGAACAGTAAATGGGGAAGGGGAAATTGCATGCATATCTTCCATTCCCTCATTTAAAATAGAAGAGAGGCAGCCTCTGGGAGGTAGTTAACCCTGCAGACTCATACATTGAGGTTAGGTGAAGAGGTCTAAGTTGACTTTCCTACATCAGATGATCATCTATATGGTTGCGTTCCTGGGGGACCGTTCTATGTTGCAGTTGAGCTGACCTGTAGAACTGATCTGTTAAGTCATTGTTCATCCTTAAAAGGTAGATACCCTCTATGGAGAATATACCTCTTAAGGTGACTAGAGCTCTGTTCATACACACCATTGTTGTGCTTCTCAAGCTGGCTAGCTGAACTACTGTATGCTATTAGTAAGCTATTTAATGCCATGTAGCTTCTCTGCATTCCAGTGAAGTTTATATAGGGGCCCTTTTTGTTCAAGGTGTTCTAGGAGTCAGTGGGCACTCAAACTTAATGTAAAAAAAGAAGAGAGGAATAAAAATGTTTCTCTATAACCAGGCCTTTGGATAATTAACATTCTATGGCCTTTTAAATGTGTTTGTGGTAGGGGACTTTTTGGTTTGTTTTTGTTTTATTTTGTGTGGGGTTTTTATGTTGTGAACTACCTTGTGATCTTCAGATGATCTTCAGTATGCAAATTTAAGAAAGAATAATACAAATTTAAGAAAGAATAATAATTATGGGAGACTAATAATAATAATAATAATAATAATAATAAATTTTATTTATATCCCGCCCTCGCCAGCTGAAGCCGGGCTCAGGGCGGCTAACAACACTAAAGTAGTGCAACATTATAAAAACATTATAAAAATTAATTAAAATAAAAATTGATGGCAACCATAAACTAAAGTTTTGTAAAGATTGCCAAAGGAGGGAGTCAGGCTGCGCCCTGACCAAAGGCCTGGTGGAACAGCTCTGTCTTGCAGGCCCTGCGGAAAGATGTCAAGTCCTGCAGGGCCCTTGTCTCTTGTGACAGAGCGTTCCACCAGGTTGGAGCCGCAGCCGAAAAAGCCCTGGCTCTAGTTGAGGCCAGCCTAACCTCTCTGTGGCCTGGGACCTTCAAATCTAGCGGGGAGAGGAGATGGTTGCGGCAGGAGGGGGAGACTCTCTGGATTCTTCAGCAACCTGCCTCATCTCTGTCTCCTGACTCCCTTCCTCCTCTAACCCTTGGTGAGTTAGGGACTTCCTCTACATGCGAAGACAGGCTCCAGTGGACTGAGCGGACAGGACCTATAGTCGGTCCAATGGTAAAGAAGGTGGTTTCTGCATGCGTGGTAGAGGGAAATGGGGTTCGTCAACCTGGGAAGGTAGCTCATCTAGAAGTAAAACTCTGATCCTAAAACTCTGCCGCCCTGTGGAATATCTTCAAGAGAAGAAAAGGCTAAGGACTAAACCTTACAAAAATCTGGAGTGGAGTTCCTGAGGCAGCTGAATGGCTCCTTGTACGCTTTTTCTAGCAACTCCTGCAGCCAAGCTGGTGACCAATGCATTGCTCTGCTTTCCTTTGGACAACATCAGGCAGGCCGAGAGGGAGGTATTGTTGTCTGGACATCCCAGGACCTCCATACACACTGTCCAGGCTTGCACCCTGGGGAAGTCAATTTGGTACTGCTAACATAGCGGTTTTACTTCATCCCCATCTTGAGACAGATGGATGCCAACAAGTGCCATGAAAAACAGATGCAGAAAGCTCAAGAACTATATTGGGTAGTGAGCAGATGTTTTTGTTAATATGCACACGGGACCAGATGGTCTTCATTAAAAATGGAATGATGGTTAAAGGACTCAAAAGTGAATCACTGAAAATGGGATGCCTTCTATAAAGCACAGTGACCCACAGGTTTGGGGTCTATTCTTGCCCTCACAAGCAGTCCATGCCACACATAGAGCTAACGATACAGTGAAATAAGACCTAAGCATGATAAGGGTTTGTAGCAAGAGCTGTACCTCACTATAAACACAAGCTTCCAGGAAGCAGCGTTTCTGCGCCACTCCTTGGCTTAAAATACAGCACACATACTGCAGCACAGTGGTACCTCGGGTTAAGTACGTAATTCGTTCCGGAGGTCCGTTCTTAACCTGAAACTGTTCTTAACCTGAAGCACCACTTTAGCTAATGGGGCCTCCTGCTGCTGCCTCGCTGCCGGAGAACGATTTCTGTTTTCATCCTGAAGCAAAGTTCTTAACCTGAAGCACTATTTCTGGGTTAGCGGAGTCTGTAACCAGAAGCGTATGTAACCCGAGGTACCACTGTACATGATTACACCAATTCTCATAAGAAGGAAGTGTAACTTTCTCCAATGGGCACAGGAATAATAATAATAAAAAAGATAACTGGATGAGTACAAAACCTAAAAAAAATTACTTGTGATTTTAGAAAATATATGGAAGCTTGGCCAAAGAAGCTAGCTTTAAAAATGTATAAAGCATCAAATGTCTCTCTTTCTTTGCTCCCGTACATTCTCCCACTCAAAAACTTTTGAAATTGGATAATAAATTTTTATGTCCATTGCATGAATTTTAAGTTTGGCTGGCAGTTTCATATAAAACAAATGTGTTGCTTCACAATAAAAGCTTGTTACTAAAAGTATTTAATATTCATAAGGTTCTCTTAATAAGTTTCAAAGTCTCATTAACCTAAATATTATATTTGCATCATTGATTTCAGTGATTTTCTTTTGCTTAGTAAGAACAATGCATAGTTGCAATCACAGAAATAAACTATTATAGAAGAATGTAGTTGCTATTCCACCCATGAGATACAGTGCACTGTTATATCAGTAGAATGGTCAGTGAATTACAATGCATATTCCCTTAACAGTAAAACACACATTTAACTAATGACTTCAAAGACAGCTTTGCAATGGATAAACTTGGGAACCTGTATGCTATGTATACTTTGCTCTAAAGCAGCTCAAATTACCTTCATATTTGCAGGCAAATAAATTGTTACTTTAGCGGTATTCTTTGCAAAATAAGTATTCTAAAACATTCTTATGTAAATTAGAACAAGAGTTTATTTGGGCTAATAGCCATTAACCTTGTAGCTGTTAGTCACAATTCATACAATCTATACTACAATACCATGTAACTTGTAGTGTATGCATAACATAGTTTAACTTGCACTGTATTGGACTTATTGCATGTTTCTTTGCAGTACGGGCAACTCCCAATTCACACGAGTGTTACGTTCCAAGATACCGTGTGTTTGGTGAAGCAGCACAATTACTTTACATTTATTCAATTTATATCCCACTGTACCAAGCAGCTCATGGTGATGCCTTCCCCATTATATGCTCACAGCAACTTTCTGAGGTAGGTTAGGCTGAGAGACAGTGGCTGGTCCAGGGCCGTCCAGTCAGCTGTGTGGCTGAGTAGGAATTTGATCCCTGGTCTCCCGAGTCCTAGTCTGACACTCTAAACCCAGTGGTTCTTCACCATTGGTGTGGCAGGAGATGATGGCAAGTGTGGCTGTAAGACTCAAAGACTAAGAAATATCTAAACATTTCAGTTTAGTGTTGTGTCATGTAGTATATTATAAATTTTATTATTATTATTATTTGCAGAAAATGTATCGTTTCAAAATGAGAGCAAGGGCATCAAGTGATACTGAGGACAATCCTAGCTGTGATCTGGAACTGTCATTTGAACAGAATGGTGGGGAACGCTCATTTAATTTGACACCAGTAGCAGGCCCAAGCAAACTTCCCCAAAAAGCAAGTTTGTTGACAATATGTGGATAAGCTATCTAAGTCTCACCTTCAAATGGACTGGATATGAAAACCTGTTTGATCACCAAGAAGATACAAAACATACAATGTAAAGAACATAAGCTGCTACTGGATCACTTGTTAAAAACAAAGGTGATGTTTAGTTCCCTCTTTTTTCCATTACTGATCTACAGTTAACTAAATCATTGAAGCAGTCTACAACAACAACAACAACTACTACTACTCCCCTCTAAATAAATGCCTGTTCTTTTTAACCTTCTTTTTAACCACACTCTCAATATTTAAAACCTCACATCCAGTTCAGTCAGCTTAAATCCCTTGAAAATTATGCAAGATGGTTACTAACACAGATAAAGTACATGTCATATCAGTCTCCCTTTGACTCAAAACCTTGTTCTTAGTCAGAACAACTTTTGCTTCTCCATAAGAGAAAATACACTTTAAAAAGGCACTAATTAAGAGTTGTGAATGCCATTTTGTTCCCTCTCCGGCATTTCTGAACATAGGCATTGTAACTGAACACACCGATCTAATTGGTAATATGGTGCTGTATGTAGTTCAATCAATATGTTAAATGTATTCTTTAAAAGGTCCTTTATTTTTCTGAGTCAGAAATCTTTACGAACTCCTACAAGTTTTCATTATTGGGTAACAGAAATAAATGCATTGCTCTGTCTTTCTAAAGATGGGTCGTTAATTGGAAAGCATAACTTTCAGTGTTCATTTAATTAGTTTAGAAACTAGATGATAATAAGACAAATAATCAATTGTAGAATATTTCTTCAATTGTACAAAATCTGATTCATTCAAGAGATTGGGCTTATCCAATTTGTTTCATGGCATACACCCAGAGAGATATTTCCTTCTAAAATGCAATTTGAAATTAGTAAGATAAAACGCAGCCAAGAGCATAATATGTGAAAAAGAAGAATTCTAAACATTTATCTAAAAGTTGTTATAACCTAATAAGAGAGACAGCACAACATGGAGACGAGAACATAGCCTTACCATTTGCAACCTCAAATACAAATTTACCAGCCAGGACCCACAATTGACTGCAGCTCCGCTCTATTCTTATCCACATAACACACTCCACCACAACGAACAAAAATAAACAATAGTGCTTAAATATAGGCAAACAGCCTTTTTGGTGTTTTGGGAATTCCTTCAGCATTAGGGTCCCAGTTTAATCAATATTTTGTTTTTGTTTTTAAAAATCAAGTTTACACTAGTCCCTTTTATGATTTTCTGTAAGTTTCAAACAGTGCACTATTCACAGCCAGTTAAGTCCCTCTTAACACTCCCATATCTAGAAAGAAGTATGCATAGTTGGGATTATTATGGCAGGACATCACCGCAGCAAGCACAAGCTCTGACCTTTCCACGGAGGCTTACTAAGGCACATTACTAACAAGTTCTTGATTTCCCCAACAAAGAAGACTATGATGGAAACCTTGAAAAATAAACATGTTCCTTTCCTACCAACTACTGATGGTAAAACGTTAATGAAGGGAGGGGTCTAGAAATTCCATAAATAAAAAATCTATCTCCAAGGTAATAAATATTCAGGATCCCTCCCCCAAGAAAGACAACTTTCCACTTCTGAAGTGTGAAACCCTGGCATCTGCAAAGCCTTGGCGGACTACGTGCTGGACTCCTGCTGCCAACAAAGGAGGAAGTGGTAAATAGTAATGCTCCCATGCTATCTTGACCAGGGACACACAGACTAATGCAAAACCTTCTCATAATTGAAAAAGAAAATCATGAATAACCCACAAAATACAAATAGACTCATCTGGCCTACAAACATATATGACAGACGCTTTATACATGATGAATGAAAATGCTAATTAACAGCAACAAAAATACTACATTGCTTGCAGATACATATATAATGTAGAAGTAACATACTTACTGAATGTAAGCAAAACATTCAAGCATTCATGATACATTGCAAAATCACATGAAAATAACTTTAGAGGAAATACAGTAGTTAATTCTGGAGCAACTAGGGGGAATCTTATGAGCATGCCCTGATGGGACAGTAATTCTACTGCTAGTGAAATACAGTGGCCAGTCTACTGGTTTTGGAAATTAGAGATCCAATTCTTCACCTAGAAATGCTGAGAAAGTTATTACGATTCAGCCTATTGTGGGTCTATTCTACCTGCAATGGTGTATGTAATCAGTCCCCCCCCTTCCCCTTAGGCAACGCGAACTGCTTTCTATAAGTGATCAGGAGTGGGTAAACTTCTGGACTCAAAGCGCTGCAAACTCAGGTGACAGCTGTGGCCAGGGCTGTTTTTGGATGGCTTTGGATGGGCAGCCAGCTGTGGACCGTTCCAGGGAAAGGTTTGCTGTGGTCACATCAATGTACTCTTCATGGAGCTGCTCTTGAGTACTTCAAATGGCACATGAAGCTGTCATAGTTGGGTTGCTTACAAGAAGCACAAGACTCCTGGACTTAACTACAGTGGCTCCCCTTTTCTTTCTAGGCCCAATTAAGTCTTGGTGATGACCTGTAAGCTACTTGGGTCCAGTGCATCTAAAGGACTGGCTTCTACCTCGTTAAAACCTTTGGTAGCAGTGTCTGTTATACAGTCCACCTATTTTTAAAGCTAGTCTGGTGAATATGTGGGACAGGCCCTCTCTGCAATAGCAGCTAGGCTCTTTCATCTCCTTTCTTGCTTCTTTCCATCTCTGTTTTCAGCAGATGCAGACTATTCTCTACTGTCCAGTATTTTATGATGATCGAGGACAATGTTTCAGTCTGTTATTGTATTTACTGTTTTATCTTTACTCTTAATTTGTTGTTGTATGTATGTTTGATTTGAATTATTGCAATTCAATAAAAAAAATAAACTTCAACAAGCTAGCTTACTATTATTTCATTATCTAGCTCAGGGGTTGTCAATTTGGTCCCTACCACCCACTAGTGGGCGTTTCAGGATTCTAGGTGGGTGGTAGGGGGTTCAACAGCACAAGCTGAATCCTCCTTCCATAGAGCACTGGTGGGTGGTAAGGAAATTTTACCATCAAGAAAGATGGTAGATATAAAACAGTTGACTACCCCTGATCTAGCTAGTCAAAAGAGAGAGATATAAACCAACATCTAAAAAGGAGATATGGTGGTAACCTGATCTCAGTTAACATGGCCAGAAAAGACCTCTGCCAGGAAGCCTGAAGGCTTCTGAAATTCAGGGTAGATGACTCTGACCGCAGATATTGTTTATATCGATCATGCCATCTTGGATATAGCAAAGTGGCTCTGTATTCTCTATGAAAACTTTCATGTAGCAACCTTTCCTTACTGGCTTTGAAATATTTTCACTCTGCATTGCACATTCCTAAACATTTAACACCACATACTCTAGCAAATCCTTACTTGGAATGCAAAAGCCTTTTAAAATTGTATGTTGCTAGGTCAGTCACTGAATTGCAATATAAGACTTTTACATCCATAAGGATTAATTTAGGAGGATAAAATATATGTATTGTATTATAGGCAGACCTAAGAAGTAGTCCTAAGAAGGAATATAGGACGAGTCAACAATATTTTATCTTGGATGAAGAGTTAATATCTTTCCTCACATCTAGCCAGGAAGTACACCAAAGAGCTCCTCACTGCATGAGATGTGAAGACATTTCACTTGATGTTGCTCAAATGCAACTTTTAAATTGCTCTTCAGAGGAATCTCTAGGCAGATATGCTGACCTTCTGCAGGGAGATCAAAGAGATATGGAGTCATATTGGTCAAGTCCTTTCATCTGGACTGACAAAACAGGTGCCAGAATACCTGTTGCTCCTAAGGGGGTGAGATGTTAAAAGAATTATGTATTAACTAGCACTACAGTGTTACTTACACCAGACGAAAATATAGTTACATAAACTTCAGAGGGCTATGCAACACTTAAAAAGTGAAGACATCCAGACAACATCTACATGTTTGAACCAAATGAAGTAATACACCAAAGTTAGTTAACTAGCGTTCTTAAAAATGGACGTTGTGTTTTGTCAGTCATTCCTTAGCTTGTGAGGGAGCACCTCACAAAAGACCATAATAAATTTATTAGTCTTTAAGGTGCCACAAGACTCTTGAATTAAGAGTGAGATCAAACACTGCAGCTCCAATTTCTTTAACAATAGTAGAGAGTACAGTTATCATTGAACCAGAAACTATTGCTTAGAATAAGCACATACTTACGAAGTCTTCTGTTCAACTTTTCCCCCTACCACCATTTTCTCCCCAGCAATCTCTTCATGAAGTATGATCTCAAATACAGGCAAATGCCCTGCCATTATTTCCCCGACACTCTGGATTGGACCTAAAGGTTCTCTTTTCTCACAGGAAAACAGGTGATTTAAGAAGTTGCTAGGTAGAATTGAGGAAGGAAGGAGAGGCCGGAAAATGTACCAGCAAATTTCTCCGGGCCACTTGAATAGCTTCATTTTATAACTGCACTTGACATTATTTCTTGGTAACCAGGGGAATGGCTAGGGCAGCGTATCAAAAATTAACCCAGGATAACAGGTCTGGACAGAACAACCAATGATAATACACCATGCAAGATTCACAATCCAGCGTCATGCCATGACTTCAGAAACAAAGCATATTTAGTAAGTTGGAGCTGTTTGGATGTGTCCATTCATTTCTGAAGAATTTTAAGCTCTAACAATGTGCATTAGATCGGAGGGTTAAATTGATAATCAGAGATGCAACTGTGTTCTAGATTGATGAAGGCTGATATAGCATGTAGATGATACACCAATGCCTCTAGGGAGAACAGTGCAAGTCAAATCATGTCAATCAAATAATAATAATAATAATAATAATAATAATAATAATAATAATAATTTATTATTTATACCCCACCCATCTAGCTGAGTTTCCCCAGCCACTCTGGGCGGTTCCCAATCGAGTGTTAAAAACAATACAGCATTAAATATTAAAAACTTCCCTAAACAGGGCTGTCTTCAGATGTCTTTTAAAAATAGGATAGCTGCTTATTTCCTTGACATCTGATGGGAGGGCGTTCCACAGGGTGGGCGCCACTACCGAGAAGGCCCTCTGTCTGGTTCCCTGTAACCTCACTTCTCGCAATGAGGGAACCACCAGAAGGCCCTCGGCACTGGATCTCAGTGTCCTGGCTGAACGATGGGGGTGGAGACACTCCTTCAGGTATACAGGACCAAGACCATATTTCCCATCAGAAAACCCATTCACTGCCATTTCCAAAAGTCACCCCAGAAATTTCCCTTTTATTCCAACCAGCCTTCCTGAAGGGTTCACCATTTGAGATTATCCATAACCCAGACACACAATACCAAATGACAAGATTTCTCAGAATACCATAGTATATAAAAGAGGGCTTAATGGAAGTATTCTAAACCTAAATGAAAATCATGTATTTGTTTTTCATCTGCTGCATTTCACCATTAAGATTGTGTCTAAATAAGCTTTTGATATACTCCTCTAGGATGAGGAAAGGTGTGTGTGTGTGTGTGTGTGTGTGTGTGTGTGTGGAAACTGATGCCAAAATCCCAGTCATAATAAAACCACATCCAGTTAATAACTTTGAAACTAATGCTAACTTCAAGCACAATAGGAAAGTCTTCATAAACACAATAAAGGAGTAATATAATTTACTTTTAGCTCCTTTTCAAAACATTACTCTCAGCCCACAATCACATTCAGATTACAAAATTCTTTTTGTAGTTTTCTTCTAGCTGTGGGAATAAAATAAACCACTTAGATGACAGTAAAGTGTCTGTAAAATATATAACAGCAATAACTCCTGGTGGAAATGTGGCAGATATTTATACAAGAGCTAAAGTATGAAGCACTGTTAAAAAAAAAAGGCTAACATGAATGGTGTTTATTTTTAGAGGCCTCTTCTGGGTGAAGTCATACAGTTGAAAGTGAGCTTTTTGTGAGAACTTATATAGCCCTATAAAACGTTTCTTGCTAAACAAAGTATTTTGAATGTACCATAAACATACACTGTAATTTTCATAATGAGGAGTTGTGAGGAATTTAATTTTGGAGAACTAATCTGAATACACAGTAATTCCACAACATTTATATACCGCTTGAATGTAACAGAACCTCAAGGGTAAGTAGCACACCATTCTCAACAACACATGCAAATACTCCGTATAGCGTCTTCCAACTAAAGGGAACTGGTATTGAAAAGCTTACTGCCTCCATCCATGGAGGAAGAACAGTCATCATAGCTATTAAACAATGATAGCCATTACCTTCATGACTTTGTCTAATACTCTTTCAAAGTATCAAAGTTGCCGGCTATCACTGCCTCCTACATGCCTAACTCCCATAGTTTAAGTTTATGTGATTTGTCCTGAATGTTCCAACATTAAGCTTCATTGGATGTCTACAAGTTATAATAGCATAAATCAGGCATGTCCAACTCTCAAGAGACTGCGATCTACTCCCACTATAAAAAAACTGGCAGTGATCTACCCATCAGATTGACCAAAGTTGTTGAGGGTTTGGGGGGGGGGACCAATCGATCAGAATCACACAATCGACCAGGAGGATCAACCAGGGGTGCCCTGCGATCGACCGGTAGATCACACTTGATGGGAATGCATTGCACCGAGAAGGCAGTACATAGTATTTAAAAGTTTGGGCAAGCTATTACTTTGTGTGTGTGTGCACACACATCCTTGTATGTGGCAGACATGCAGTTTATGTGTTTGGTATGTGATAGTGGTATGTTAAACTCTGATATGTTCCTGTGTCTGCCTAATTAGAACAATGGAAAAACTTCATTCTGGTTTCCTAAAGTTCCACTGATTTTAGTGACTAAATTTAGTTGGGATTGGAGTCATGAGGTGTACATGTAATAGTAAAACTGTGTAAGGATCAGAATAAGGGACTGAGAGGCAGGGAAATACACAGGAAACACACACATGCATTCAAGAGTCCATTTGAAATAATAAATATACAAAGGTTGTGGTCACATCTTTAACTAGAGCTGCAAGAAAGGAATTACTCTTTCCTTCCCACCACTCAGCTGCATAGTCTAAAAGTATTTCTTGATACAGTGGACGCTCAGGAGCTCTAGCTATTTTCCAGGGCAACATTAAATCCTCAATACAAGTAAGTCTGCATCTGCAGCTTTCAAATTCTTTTTGTACATAAATTCTCGGCACACAATATAAAAATGATTAAAAAAAATAAGCCTCATTCTCACATTCTTGCCTTTATAAGTGTAACCAGATCCAATTGTGCAGAAGATATTACAAGAAACTTTTTGATGTAGTTTAATAAGGATACTGAAATCAATAGCAATACACCACACTTTTAGAAAAGTTAATTTTAATTTAAATGGATATGGTCAACTGTGTGTGTACTGAAGTGTGACACATCTTCTTGATTGCAGGTCTGCTACACCACTGCCAAAAAGGTTTTGTCCAACCATGAACTATTACTTGTTTTATTCAGATTTGTACCCCACCTGTCCAGAGGATTCAGTGAGTATGTAACAATTCTCAATAAAACTAGGTGAAAAACAAATATGACAAGTTTCTAGAGGAAGCCGGTTGTGCTTAAGGGCCAATTAACATTATTCAATAGCCACAGAGAGACTGCTCCACTCCTCTTTGTCTTAAACACAATCATCCTGAGAGGATAATAGGAGATACATACATGTATGTCTTAGTAACTTCATTAAATTAACATGGACTAATTTAAGCAAAATGTTAAGGAACTGTGTGCTAAAAAATGGGACTTTCATATTCTGCTGCAAGGAAACACAAGGTAATTAAACAATCCTACACTTAACTGTTGTGGACTAAGGAGAAATTTCTCTTAACAAAGACACAGGGGGAAAATCAGCCTATGAATGGAGCAAGGTGAACTAAAGCAGGAATACTTAACACACATTTGTATCCCAGTTATTCTTCTGTGATTAAGAGCAAAATATTTCACAGTCTTCTTAGTTTTTAGCAATTTACACCAAGTTTGGCTTCATTTTGATCAGCTCTTTTATAGCATGACCTGGGGGAAAGGAATACATCCCCAGCTATGCTGCAAACTGAAACAAAACAGCAGGTTTACAAATACCAGTCTTACAGGTGTAGTCTGAATAGTGTTGATATAAAAGTTATTCTGTTGAGCTGTACACCTAGCTACCAAATCCAGAAATAGTCCAATCATCATAATAATTTATTATTTATACCCTGCCCATCTGGCTGGGTTTCCCCCAAGTCCTAGCAACATTAAAACCTGCAAAATATTCCACCACAAACCTTCATGATCCAGCACCCCAGTAATGTTTTAAACCACGAGGATAACAATATGTGCAATCCTAGACTTTGGCAGAGGTGCTCCCATGACACCTCTCATATACACGTCTTCACTACTCGCCACAGTGTTTGGAAATCAGGCACATCAGCACAGGAGATAGGTGTTCAGCAGGTACAATCACACTCCCTCCCTACCACCCTGAGTGCATGAGATGGTTCATATACAACTACTTCTTACTGGGTAGTAATGAATTGTTAGGGTGAAACTGCACACTGTAAGAGACATGAAGAGGTTGTTGAAAAGTGCAATCCTGTGTTGAGCCAAGCCCCATCCCCAACCCTGGTCAGTCTATAAAACATGAAGCATCACATACCCCATTTCCTGACATAATTTTGCCAGCCCTGCTACAAGCATTAGAGTGGGAAGACATACAGAACAATGGCATCAGGATATTAGGTGATGTTCCACTACATAATGTGGAATTTCCTGATCTGTACTGTATAGCTGTACCCTGAGTGATGTAGGCAAAATAGGATTTAAAAGCAATCTGCCTCTTAGGATGCAGAATTCTATTCTAAACAGCAATCTGCCTCATGCATCAGCATAAATACACATTTTATATTCAGTAAAATGTTTGTCAGGAAAATAATTATTTTCTTTTCCAATTAGTTGCTTTCATTACTGTTTTGTTTTATATGAGAATGTCATGCCTCAGAAACTAATCTGTAGGTTGCGGGTTTCTGAATAAACCTTATCTTTGTATAAGCAAACTACTGTAACCCCTCAAGGCTGTTTACTCAACCACCCATTGTGACCTCAAAATTCTTAGCTTGAATGATACTTTTATACAGTCTGTAACAGCACTCCTTTGTTACTGTGTTCATTTCACTGCCAAGAAGGACAAGCCTAAAGACAATTATTAGCTTTAATTATGTCTTTTATGTATTCTATCCGTGTACAGTTGTATTGCTTCATATGTAAATCGGCTTGATAGAAAACTGTTTAGCAGCCACCAGTATTTAAAGAAAAGCATATCGTGCACATCAGTTTTGCTAGGTCCTCCTAGCAAGGTCTTAAACCAACCTGGCTATTTTTGGCTCAGCCTCAATTGTTCTGAGCCAATTGAGAGAAAGGCAAAAGATTCAAGTCTGCATGCAAAATACATTTTTATATGCATTTAGTAACCCCAAGAGAAATAGGGGTAATAATAAAGGCAAACGTGAGTTTGCTTTTAACTTTTGTTCTTAGAAATCTCTGTACACCTCAGATCTTAAGTATAGTAGACTACCACTGGTGTCGAGGTCTAAAACAACTCAGCAAAGCAAGGGTCAGCAGAGGAACCAAGTGATAACATTATCAGACATGTCAACTGTTAGATCTGTTTCCATAACATCCCATAGATACTCACAGCATTCCTCATGTAGGGAGTGTGGCAGAGTAGTTTCTGCTTGTCTCTCACAGTAATCAATATATAATTAAGGAGTGCCCTTGCAATGCCCCATAAAACTGAAGAAGACAGAGCTATGATGTCTACAAGAACACTATCTGTACTATCACTCTGTAGGATTGTTCACCTGTCCTGGAAGCAAAGTTGATAAGCACAACACTTGAAAAAAAGGCGGGCACCTTTTCAGCAGGAAGAAGAATAAAATGTATATCAAGAGCTCACGTGGAGTAAAGAGAGCATGGATTTCATAGACATTCCCCTTATCATAACTGGTAGTAACTAGACAAACTAGTATCATGGACATGTTCTTTTACATGGCAACTGTTAATAACTATTGTGATGCCTTAACATGTAAACATTTCAGGTATGGGCTAATCCTGGAGGCATTAACACCTGTGATAACTATTATGTTAGAAGGTTGCGATGATTTTTTTCAGAGTGAATTAATGATAACAACCCAGCAGCGGGTTGTAGTCTGAATGAAAATACAAAGGTTTACAAAACCCCTTTCCAAACCTGATTTTTTTATAAAAAAAAATACCCTCCTTCCTGCAGTAGAACCTTTCTTGTGACCCCTCCCCCAACTGTTCTCCAATAAAAGCTAATATTTCACACAAATGTTGCACATCTGTCTTTTGGATTCACTGAGAACCAAACTGCATCTGCGAACATTTGTAAGAAACCACTACCCTCAACTGTAGTGGATGGGCAGACATAGTCCTGGAGCTTTAGATAACAACTTTTCAAAAGGAAGATCTTCTGTCATATTTCCTCAAAAGCTTAAAAGAACATATCAAGGACGTATAGAGAACACAGTGAATTGGAGAAGTAATGGCATTGCATTCAGGTGAAATTGACTTTTTTTGGTGAAAAACCATGAATATGAAATTTCCACTTTTAGCCATTTCCACGATTTCATGGCTTAAAGTGGAATTTGGCCCGTCTCCCTTGGCCTAAATCTTAAGGATGCATATAAGCGCAGAACATGCAAGATATATGAGTGCACATCCACACATATCCACATTGCTATCTACAAAATTACTGCCATGAAACTTGGCAGAAAGGTAGGGTATTATATTGATTCCAAAATAAATAATGCTGAATAAGACAGATCAGGGAAAATATTGAGAGAGAACATGAAAACAGGATTTGGAATATATAGTGAAGTAAAGCTAGGATGTGACAAGCCAGGCAACTGATGAACCCTTAGGCAATAAGTTGGAAATGAAATAACAAAACCATACTGGTTATGAAAGATTCTAGGCACAAACCCAGTGAACTCTGTACACTAAGCAACCCGCCAATCCCCGTACCTGCATGGCTAAATGTTTTTTCTAAATTTGGGGGGTGTTAAAAAACTGCATGTGATGCAGGAAGGCGGGGGCTAGTCCTTTCTTCAAAGGGAAAAGGCCCTTAGGGCACATGCAAGCTTTTGGCCGTACTAGATTGTTATCCACAGGATCATGCAGGTTCAGAGTTTAAAGTTATGAGATATCTTTAAAAAACATTCTTACATGAATAGGTTAGACTCTAGATAAAACATTCTGGTTTGTAAAGCACTTGAGTTATGAAACAAACTCTACCATTTAAATGCTTCAATGACAGCACCTTGTCCCATCAAGCACCTGGCTTGGATTATGGTTCATGATAGATCACCGATTGCTTATTTTTAGTATTATTCATAACCACTCACTTTTAGATTCTGCTCCACTGTCCCTATCCAAATACCACACTTGCTTGCCTAGAGTTCTGTATTCTCTGATTTGAAGCCCCACACTTATTGGGAAAAATCTTCTTATAAAAAAAGATATTCCATATCAGGACATTAAGCAATGTTTTCTTATAAGCAAGCAAGAATACTGTTTCAGACTTAGATTAAACAGAATGTCCAAAAATTAGGCAAATTTCTCCCAGAATTGCTAGTATAATCAGTTATTTCAGACATAGCTGACTGTGTATATTTTGAAGTAGTACTAATTTAATCTCCTTTCATTGTAATGTCATGAGTGCATGCTACTTGTAACCACATGAATAGCTGATCAAAAAAACACCTATTTGTAGAAGGGAAGAAAAAATAGGATGCAAAAATGAAATAGAAACACTTGGTTTGTTGAATAATGCAAAATGCCTTTGAAATGGATTTGCTATAAAATTACCCACATAAAGAATAAAAATGGACACTCAGATTTAGGAAATGTAAATATATAGTATGGTTTCTAAATGAACAAAATACTGAAGTATGGTGTCAATTTAAATGCATTGAACACCAGAAAAATGCCCTCAACTAAGGCTTCAAACTTGTACAGCACATTTCCACTCAACCCAACTAGATTGCCTGTCACATCTGACATGGCTCGTCAAAAGTTATCCTTCACTGCTCATGGGCAACATGGAGGGTCAAAAGACCAAATACAATGGTCCAACCCATCCCAATTTTTTTCCTTCAGAGCAGCAGATACTGAACTCTAAAATGACAAGACAGAGCAGGTTGAAAAGGGTGCCAAAAACAGAAGCTGTCCAAAGCTGCTGATCTGAAGGAGAAAAACTAGTCTATGTGTGCATGTCAGGGCTGAGGATCATATACTGACAGTCTTACAAGGAGGAAAGGGGGGGGGCTCAGAATCATACAATTGAAAGGTCCTCTAGAAAGCTTTTGTTGTTGTTGTTGCTTTTGCTGTTGTACAACCACATGCTCCCTGTAATTTAAACACACACTGTAAGTTAAAAAGGGCAAGAGAAAATATTTTTCTACCCGCAAACCAATTTTTTAAAAACAACAACACGAAAGCTCTAGTAGAACTCTTCGCAATTTCACATACATTTATGCTATGGAGTTATTACCAATTTAGGATCTTTATAACTTACCAGTTACAGAGACATTAAAGATGAATTATTATAGACAGCTGAACAATGGTATTAAGCACACAGATTCCATTTAAAACATCTGTATTCTTCTTTGCCCACCTTGCCCAATATCCTTTATGCATTACCTGAAGAAGAAAAGCTGGCATCATATTCTCCATTGGCTGCAACCCATCTCAGGCATATAATGCATACGTGACTACATAGCATATGGTTAGATTACTTGCTGGGATTACCTTTGGAACCCCTGTTCTAAAACATCTGCATTGGCAGTCTT
This sequence comes from Podarcis melisellensis, assembly GCF_964234715.1. Lineage (NCBI taxonomy): Eukaryota > Metazoa > Chordata > Lepidosauria > Squamata > Lacertidae > Podarcis > Podarcis melisellensis. Next base: position 58,551,898 of record NC_138537.1, on the reverse strand, counting down.
TTCATTTCTGGGTCTAATTTAAGTGTTTAAAGCCCTAAAGGACTTAGCACCCAAATATCTGAGAGAGAACCTCCTTCCATACAGATGCTCTTGGGCGTTAAGATCAGCAGAGGGGGCCAAATTAGTTGTTCCACCGCCCTCAGATGTTCATGTGTGGCATTGGGTGGGAGAGGCCATTCTCTGTGACAGCCCCTAACTTGTGGAATTCCTTCCTCAGATGTGTCTGGCACCTTCACTATACAGCTTTCAGCAAATGCTGAAGGCGCCCCTTACACTGGCCTTTTGACACCTGAGGTGTATGTGTTTTAACTGTTTTTAATACTGATTTTTAAATTGATGGAAGGGCAGGTAATAAATACAATAACTACAACATCATCAGCAACTGTCACTTATCCATCTTACAATTTGCAATGTGACTGATTTGTGAAATCGTGAGCTTCATTCTAAATTGAATGAGGTCAAAGAAAGCAAAATTTCACACACCTGTATCCCTTCCCTCAAATGCTTGCTGATAGAAAAATTGGAAATTTTGTTTTAATGTATTTATATATTTTATAATATGAATAAAGTATTTGTATTAAAATGTATAGGATGCTTTTCCACATCCCCCCAAAATGCAAATACAATGGGTGATAGGGAGCTAAGTCGTACTCAGAGTAGACCCAATGAAATCAACAGACAAGTTACCCATGAGCATACTGACGCTACTCCACCATAGATCTCTGCACACTTTCCCAGCAGTTTCAAACAGATATTAGCCAGCCTAAGATGGAATCTGGTGGGACCTCATAAGTCAATGCTCAAGGTTCAAAAAGTACTTGCTTAGCATCACATCCTGGGCTTCCACATAAGTTGGGAACAAGCAGAAAACAGTGACCCTAGTACTGTTCAGAAAGATACCATGGGTGTTACTACTGAATTAAAAGTTGTTGGAGTTGATAGAACATAAAAGCAACACATGGTTCTCATACTTGCTTTGCTGGTTCCCGTTTCCTTCCTTTGTGCAATTTTTCAGGATTCATTCAAGTTTTTAAAAAGAGGCACAGTATACTACAGGGTAGGAATGAACAACTGTCTGTTGCAGAGGTTTTGAAGCAAAATGGGTAGAGACAATCAAAGGACAAAGAATATGATGAAATCATGCTGCACCGCAAGCAGGGCTATCACAGGATGAGCTAGCCTTCTCAGAGTAATTCAAGAACATACATTACCAAGAGGAAATTTCAAGCGAACAGACCACCAGTTTCATGTAATAACACCATTAATCCACATTCACTAAAAAAAACAACTCCATATGGATGCCACCTTAGTTTTAAAGTAATAACTTCCCAAACTCAATCACATGGAGAAACCTGATGTGCTCTTTCAATTAGTTTTTACCATCCTTCCTGACATGATATTCATTGAGTCCACCTATCCTAAGGGCTCAGGGAATGTTATAGCACATGCACATGCAAACACGTTTCAGTCACTATTTCTGTAAACAAGAAAGTTTACTTGAAAGAAAGTTCTATTGTACAGGGACATTAGTTGTACCACCACTCAAATCTTTTCATATTCTTTGCCTCCGGAACGAATTAAGTACTTAACCCAAGATACCACTTTATTGCTACCAAAACCAAATATATGGGGAATATCTATCCACTCTGCTGATAAGCCCTCCGATTGTGCTCATCTGGTTTGGGTCAGACTGGTCCATACATAGGTTCAGTCTGTTTAATGTAATTACTGTACTTTTGAACCCCATATAAAAACATGTCTACAAGAACTGGACTCTAAGCAACCTTCTCTGCTACTACTTGGATTCAAGTTAAAGTAAGAGACCATATCAGTGTCTTCTAGTAAAGAACAGATGGGCATTTAACTGCAACAGTTCTGTTCTGAATACCCCTGCTAGCATAAAGTGTTCACCAAGCCTTCATACTGATACATTTCAAAACACATTTAATTTTTATACATTTATCCCATATCTGGGAGGATCAGGCTGCCATTTTGGGGGGGGGGGTTAGCCAAAAGGAGAACAACGTTTGTGCTACAGAATTATTTTCAGACACTTTTAGATTCCTGACGGCTCACAGATAATAATTGTGAGTGATAATCCTGACCCAATGGCTTTGCTTTATTTCAACATGCTGGCACTCTTATTGCATTCATGAGCTGCAATTTAATTCAAGTGCACTTAAGTTCCAGCAAACACAAAGCAGCCAAGAAACACTATGTTGTGTATTAGGCCCCATTTGAGAAAGAAGAGAAAGGTAAATATCACTGCCGCAGCCAGGATGAGAGGATAACCTGCCCACACATAAGCCATCCCAATTAGCCAAAGCAAGAACAGTCTCTACTCCCTGAATATTTGAAAGAATATATTTCCTGATGCTCTTTATGGGGCCAACCTGATCTGAAAACATCGATGTCTAGAAGCAAGCACATACATTAGCTTGCTGACATACAATTATTTAAAGTTGTGGCATATAGACAGATGTTGTCAAGCATGTTCCAGTGAATAAGGTGTTAAATTTTATTGCAACTTCTGATGATGTAATAGTATGCAAGCTTCCCTGCTGTTATAGCCAATGGATATTAAAAAAACAAACAAAAAACCAACCCCCAAAACATTCCTGTATCTGTTTCACACTTCAAGGAAATTAAAAGCATCACTAACTTGATTAGCCTAAACAGCATACATGCATTTGCTAACAGAATACTATAAAACAGGAGCATAAAATACTTTAGCTGGAAACTGTATTTTGAGGAGACATATCATCAAGACACACAGAACTCCAAGTATAAATAAGAGAAGAAGACTGATGTTCTAAGGCACTAACTTAGTACTGAGCTCCACCAAGATCAACTGGACTTACTTCCAAACAAACCTGCCAGTGTGGTGTAGTGGTTAAGAGTGGTAGATTCGTAATCTGGGGAACTCAGTTCATGTCTCCACTCCTCCACATGCAGCTGCTGGGTGACCTTGGGCTAGTCACACTTCTCTGAAGTCGCTCAGCAGAGTGTTTGTTGTGGGGGAGGAAGGGAAAGGAGAATGTTAGCCACTTTGAGACTCCTTCGGGTCCAAACTCCTCTTCTCCTTCTTCTTCTGCACAGAATTTCAAACAACATTACCTACAGAAATTAATATCAACAAGGTTTTGCTAAAGGAGTATTAATCTCACAACTCCTGGCAAGCACCAAGGGGAAAGGAATCTACAATCATTATGCGCCATTACCTGGTGCTATGTACTCTATTGATTTAAGTATTTTATTCCATAGTTTTAAAATGGTGAATATTCATATGCTTAACTAGTAAATTATAACAGTGACATTTCTGCACATAGGTATGTAAGTGAGAAGAGGCTGGTTCAGATGTTTAGAACTGTCATATGTGGAACTGTCCTGTAGACAAATGCAAGCCCTACTTCCAGGCAGTGATCTGCATGGAGAAAGTGGTCCACGTTTCACTTGCTTACATGTGCTACTGCCAGGGTGCCTATATTTGTCAGGGTGCTTATATTTAGGGCGCCACAAGTTCAGTGTACAGTGGTGTGTGCCATGGAGGCATTCAAAACTTCTGAATCAGCCTGAAGACTGTAGGAAAGAAGAAAACAACATCATGAGATGTTGAGATGTTTGTGTGCCCCTCACCCTTCCTTGATGGTTCCTTGATGTTTCTCTGCACACATATGGTTTCATATGTGTTCTGCACATGTAAAACATTCTTTTAAAATATAATAAACAGCCAAGAAAACACACTAAATTCAATGAATTGACAAACATGGAATATCTAGTGGATATACAGTGACAAGGTAGAAATTAGGCCTCAATTCCATATGCTTCATACCCTTAAGTTTGTTTGGATTTTTTAACTGCTTTGTTTCTGCACAATGTTCTTTATTTTTTCCCTTGGAACTGCTGGAGTAGTTCACACATTTTACAGATTAGTGAGGTTTTACATATCTTTAAGTGAGTAGCCTAGCAAAGATTCTACTATTTGCTTCCTGTAACAATCTAATACCACAAATAGCTCCAACAGACCACCTCTGCGTATAGACTATTTCTGCATTCTGCTCCAGGCTAAACATTCTTTTGTGTATATACTAGTAAATTCAACAGCCTCTTTAACATCTTAGAACGAATTACTGACAAGTCATTTTTTGCTCCATATTGTAAGTCAACGCAGCAGTGCTGTTTTTTTCTATTATAAACATGTACTGTACTCAGCCCAGAGTCGTTTGGATGCTGATACAAGATTCATAATGGCTGTCAGAATCTGCAATTTTTTCTTTTGTTTTATGAGGTCAAGCAATATTACATGCACTGATATATTCCATTTTCCCAGCTGAAAACCTTCTCATTTGAGCACGACAGGTTGAGAGAGAGTCATGATTTTGCAACCTAGAATGTGAGGCACAGTACAATGGGGGCAGGTGGCTAACCCCACATTCTCCTTTTGCTCTTGTCCACTGGCAACAGTAAATTAAACTGTCAAAAATGGAATTGTCCTGTCATCAACAAAGCTATAGCTTCACAAGTATTGCAACATCAGATTTCTAATTCTGCATTTCCCTGCACCTGTAATTTCATCAGGAACTTTCACTGGACCATGGTGAAAAGCTGTCTAAGGGCCACTGGCATTGTGAATTTCTTCAGAGGGCTGACATGGCATTTGAAGGAAAGAAAGAAATTAATGAACAATACCAGCAGTTTTTTAATACAAAAAAAGTGTTCAATGAGAAATCATGACCTTCAGCACAGGTTTGGACCCAGCTAAAAGGGTAGAAACGCTAACACATACATGACACACAGTACCAGACAGGAATACAGGTTACCTCTCCAAAGAAAAATGGCCTAAAGGTTGCTAAGGAGAAAACCTTCCCAACCACACTTTGAAAATAAACAGGAGATATCAAATCGTTTTGCAGTTATTCAAAATTGTCTCACACCAGATAATACGCGGCACACATTAAATCTGAAATACAGCTAGTAAACAATGGCGTCCTCAATGAAGTCTGAGGAAGAAACATTTACAGTAGTAAATTTACACAAATGTAAAATCTATGACATTCTACATTAGACCGAATATTTAAAGTAACGTTTCACCACACACAAATTTCTACACTTCTTTATGACCCTTATACCCAAGGCTTTTCATCCAAAGATAACATACAATTGCAATTTAAAAACACATGAACTATTCAGGCTGGAGTAGCACTTTTCAAAAGAGAACAGGTGTTTGTTTATTGGTTGTTGTTTTTTTTAATAACAAGCCTAGACTAATTGGAAAGCCCATACAGTTCATTTAACCACAAAAAATCTCCAAAATATTATAAACATTAACTTTCTAGGTCAGAAGGGTCAACATAATTTTTTGCCAGTCAACAATCAAAAATAGGTGTTATTAATTAGACGCAGCAAACATTTCAGATTATCCCCATAAAACTTCAGGGCTTATCAATCATATAGCAGTGGGCTGAAAGTTAAATTGAGATGAGATATCATTTTACACAGCTTAATACAGTAGAAGTGACTCACTACCCTTTTATTAATTCCCGTTTAATATTGCCTTAAATTGCTGCCATTATTATCCTACAGTATACGAAGGAT
>NC_138537.1:58351303-58541303 GCF_964234715.1 Podarcis melisellensis | reverse complement strand
CACTTCCAGGTGCAGGGGCATTTGCCAATCTGCCCATAAAATGTGTTCTAGATGATCCTCCAGTCCCTCTGTGGAGTGATTTCCGACACTTCTGATCAGGAATAGAGGGAGAGAGCAGGACAATGTACCTAAATGCCATTAACTCCCTAGAGTATGGAAAACAGTAAACAACAACTAAAGTATTTTATGTCCATTTTACATTTGGTTTCTGTGCTCTCTGAAGTTTTTAAAGGCAAAATGTGTATAGAAAAATCATCCAATTGTATAGAAACACAAGGACAGTGGTACCTTGGGTTAAGTACTTAATTCGTTCCAGAGGTCCGTTCTTAACCTGAAACTGTTCTTAACCTGAAGCACCACTTTAATGGGGCTCTTGCTGCCGCCGGAGCACAATTTCTGTTCTCATCCTGAAGCAAAGTTCTTAACCCGAAGTACTATTTCTGGGTTAGCGGAGTCTGTAACCTGAAGCGTATGTAACCCAAGGTACCACTGTATGCCAGTGCCCCGCAACCTGGTGCCCTATAGGTGTTCTGGATTGCAGCCCCAATCCTTCCTAAACACTGACCATGCTAGTTGGAGCTGATGGGAATTGTGGCCCAAGACACTGAGATGGGATATTCTCAAGAAGTGTTAAGGCAGCTTTGTGTATACAATTAATCTTTTAACATTTTCATATGCATTACTTGTGGTATCAGTCAAATATACCACAGCACATCTATTCAAACAAACCTCAGTTTGATAGCCACATAGGGAAGGAGGTTGTGTGTTAACAAGCTGTGGCTTTCATTCAAGTAGTTCCACTTAAAATGTGTGCCTTTTTAACAGTAAAAAAGGTCTGCATGGTAAACTTTGAAGAATCATAGAATTGTAGAGTTGGAAGGCACCCTGAGTGCCATCTAGTCCAACCCCCTTCAATGGAGGAATCTCAATTAAAGCATCCATGGCAGAAAACCATCCAACCTCTGCTTTTAAACTTCCAAGGATGGTGTGTCTACCACCTCCTGAGAGAGACTGTTCTACCACCGAACAGCGGAATCCACTGGTTCAGGTCATAGCCTCCAAAGCAGGAGAAAACAATCTTGCTCCATCTTCCATATGGCAACCCTTTAGAAATTTGAAGATGACTATCGTATCTCCTCAGTCTCCTCTTTAACAGGATAAACATAGTCAGCTCCCACAACCGTTATGCACATGGCTTGGTTTCCAGACCCTTTATCACCTTGGTCACTCTCCTGCATTCACACTCTGCTCCACAGACCAACACCATATGCATGGAGCTAATCTAGCAAAGCGGATCAAGCAAACAGCCTTGATGCTGGATGCAAGAACCCAGCAAGAGGAACCACTTGTACAGCACATTACACATTAAACATGATCAAGGTGATGATCCAGCGAGTGAATCATTGTACTACCAACTTTACTGTACACTTGTGAAACATGGACCACTTATAATCGCCATCTCCAGCACCTCAAAAGATTCCATCAATGGTGTCTTTGAAAATTTTTACACATCACTTGGGAAGACAGGTGAACTAATGTCAGTGTACTGGAAAAAGCAAAGATCACCAGCGTCGAAGCAATTAATCTTCGACATCAACTTCGTTGAACTGGCCGTATTGTTCCAATACCTGATTATCAACTTCCAAAGCAACAACTTTATTCCCAACTTAAAAATGGAAAGCGAAATACCAGTGGACAACAAAAGATGTTCTCAATGCAAATCTTTAAAAATTTAGTATAAGCATTGATAACTGTGAAACACTGGCCTGCGAGCGCTCCAGTTGGAGAACTGCCTTTATCAATAGTGTAGTGGTCTTTGAAGAAGCATGAACTCAGGGAGAAAAGGAGAAACGAGCTAAGAGGAAGGCATGTTTGGCAAATCTTCACCGTGATCAACTCCTGCCTGGAAACCTGTGTCCCCATACTGGAAGGATGTGTAGATCCAGAATTGGCCTCCACGGTCACTTACAGACTCACTGTTAGCACAGTTTTCATGGAAGACAATCTTACTCGGCTACGAGCGGTTGCCGAGAAAAGAAAGAAAGACACATGATCAAGATTTGTGCTTATTAAATCAGCCAATATTTGTTGTACATAGATAAACACAAAAAAGGAAATATATCAAGAAATTAGTAACTACTATCAAATACTGCTTTTTAAAAATCTTTTAAAATACTATTTATTGAACAGTTGTTTACATCTGTAAGCCTGGGTGGTACTTTTACTTGATCAAAATGAACAGGGAACTTTCTCTATTAGATAGCCCTTTGTTAATTCCACATGGCTACTTTTGGCATTGAGGGGGAAAAGCCACTGACTTCGATTTATTGCAAGTTTATGAAGTGTTTTTACAGTAATTTTTCCTGTGAATAATAGCACTGGTGTTTGGAACACCCTGTGAAACAGAAGCAAGGGGTCCTTGGCCTCTCTGTTTACAGTTATGCTGCCACTTCTCATGCTGAGGGAGACTGAGGGAATTGGTTAAATTGTGCCAGTATGTATTTTTGCCTCTTTGGAGTAGTAGTATTCATACTGTTATATTTAAAGTTCTACTAATTACTTACAGTAAACTGGTGTGTGTGTGTGTGTGTGTGTGTGTGTGTGTGTGTTTGTTTTTTGCAAAAGTACAGAGCTTGGGTGTGGGTGTGGGTGGGGAGAGCCTAAACACTAAATGGACTGGATTATCTCCCCCGCCCTACGTTAAACAGAAATAGGACATCTATTTTTAAAATTTATCCAACCTCTATGTATAATTTTATTTAGCAGCTATGCACAACACAGAGATTACCAGTTTCACAAATGCAGACTGACTGCCATCACGAACCAAAAAGTAATATGTCCCATGCTGTGAGCATCATCTTACAAAATTGTTCCTCCAGTATGTATCTGAAGAGCCTGCTGAGATGTTGGGGGGGGGGTGGAAGGAGGATCAGATTTTATAGCCTCAAGAAGTGCCAGTATCTATCTAGCACAAGAAGCGCAATACCACGTTCTCCATGCAAGGAATTGTGGGGTTGCCTTACTGTACAGATAATCATGTGTGTGTTTTAAAAAGAGATTGATGTGTACTTTAACAATAGAACTAAGTATTGTTTTTTGTTGTTATAAATTCAGTTTAAGGTCCCAGAGTGGGTTATAACAATTTAAAATACAATATTAAAAGCAATATTAAAAGGTAAAGTCTAATAAGGCTACAGTACAATCACAAGCTTAGTGTGCATTCTAAATATTATCAGGTAAATGTTACCAGGGTAATGAGTTATGTCTTCAGCATAAGATGGAAACTGCATAATGAAGATGCCAAACACAGTTCTGTGGAGAGGGAATTCCTAAACATAGGGGCTGCCACAGAGAATATCCTCTCCTGGGCCACTGCTACAAAGCTTCTGAGTGGGATGGAACTACAGCAGTACCTTGAGTTACAAACGCCTCAGGTTACAAACTCCGCTAACCTGGAAGAGTTACCTCAAGTTGAGAACTTTGCCCCAGGATGAGAACGGAAATCGTGTGCCGGTGGTGCAGCGGCAGCAAGAGGCCCCATTAGTAAAAGCATGCCTCAGGTTAAGAATGGTTTGGGGTTAAGAACGGACCTCCGGAACGAATTAAGTTTGTAACTAGAGGTACCACTGTACTAAGAAGGTCCCCTCATCCAATGACCACTTCTCCCCTTATGAACCTACCCAGACCCTGCTATCATAATCTGACACCCTTCTTCATTTGCCTCCTCCATGAGTGGTCCAGAGGGTGGCAACACAAGACTGGGCCTTTTCTTCAGTGGCTCCCTATTTGTGAAGTACTTTCCCCAGGGAGGCTTACCAAGTGCCTTCATTACATACTTTTAGGCACCAGGTAACGATGTTTCTCTAAGCAGCCTTTGGCTGATTAACATTCTATAGCCTTTTAAATGTGCTTGTGTGTGTTGCGCGTGGGGGGGGAGGGGTGTTGTTATTGGTTGTTTTTGTTTTATTGTGTCTTTTGTGTTCTCAGTTTGTATTTTCATTTTGTGAACCACCCTGTAATCTTCGGGTGAAGAGTAGTATACAAATTTAATAAATAACAATGATAATGATAATCTTAACACATGAGAAGGACGGTAGATAAGAAGACAGTATTTCAGATATTTGGGACCTAGATCATTAAGAGCTTTAAACACTGATGTGACCACCTTTAACTGGGCCCAGAAACAAACCGACAACCACTGCAGCTGTTTTAATGCAGGAAATGAGAGTTAGAAAACACAATGCAAAAAAGGGGGGGATGTACTGTATTAATGCAAAGAATGGACATTAGCTTACCAATGCCAGGATGTTTGTGTTATCAACAACTTTTTGTGACTAATCAGTCCTAATAGTGTAATTACTGTATAACTGTACTTTCTGCATTTCATTTCCTTCTGACCTCAGTTTACAATTTCCCCCCACAACCCCAAAGATCTATATATACTGTATTTCTGCAACTCAAGCTACTGACTCATGCATCTGATAAAGTGTGCTACAGTCCATGGACATGTACAACATAATAAATTCGTTGCACTTTTAGGTACCACAGACTAAGATGGCCACCTTTCTTTAAACTATGCCTTTCTAATGATCAGGAGTCCCAGTCCTCATCTAGATTTTGAAAAGGGGCAAGGACAGGAGATCATTACCACTGGTCTACTGTCCTTCTGTGGTTCTCCAAGAGCCTCCAAACTACAATAAGGCAAGCCCCTGAACATATGCAGAGGGAAACCAAGGTGATCAGGGGTCTGGAAACTAAGCCTTATGAGGAGCGCTTGAAGTAGTTGGGTATGTTTTGCCTGGAAAAGAGGAGACTGAGAGGAGATATGATAGCCATCTTCAAATATCTTAAGGGCTGTCATGTGGAGGAGGGAGCATGCTTGTTTTCTCCTGCTCGGAGGGTACGACTCAAACCAATGGCTTCAAGTTGCAAGAAAGGAGATTCCGACTAAACATTCGGAAAAACATTTTGACAGTAAGAGGTGTTCAGAAGTGGAACAGACTCCCACAAGAGGTGGTGCACTCTCCTTCCTTGGACGTTTTTAAGCAGAGGTTGGATGGCTATCAGTCATGGATGCTTTAGCTGCGATTCCTGCATTGCAGGGCGTTGGACTTGATGACCCTTGGGGTCCCAATTCTAAGATTTTATCCCAGCATGTGCTTCAGAAGACCTTAAAAGAACTGAGTGGGAAAATCTCCATTCCCTACTTACCCTCTAACCTCAAGAGGAGAAGTGCTCGTTTGTACCATGGTGCACTTCCAAGGTATTCCAAGTTCCTTAACACATTGTGTTCCCAAAGAACTCAGAAGTGATTCAACTATAGGAACTATTTCCAGTCCCCATTTTTCCCTTTTCTAGGATCAGAAGGATTGTGGCTCCTACAAGTTCCACTGAATTTGGGGGCCAATCTTGGCATGTCAAAAATGCAGTACAGCAGAGACAGGCTCCACCCCACTTCCTGAGATTGGAGCCAAATTCCAAAGCACAACATCACAGTCTCCAATGGGAGGGGATAGGGTCCTGGCAACCACAGGTTTTAGCATAGCTATCAAAGGCAGCCAAAATCAGTGAACTATGGCTACAACTTGTCACCAATGATATTGAGTTAAGAGCCAGTAGGTGCCCAGAACATAATGCATACAGCATTTAGATGGCAATAATGTGTGAACCGAGAAAAAACATGAGCAGAATCTAAAGTTGCATGAATGGATTTGCTCTGGCACAATTCCCCCTTCATCCCCCAAAGTCTGCTCTAGAGGGTCTCCGAACTCTTCAGAGCAGATTTGGAAAGTACATATTTGGATTAACTCCTAGATACACTCCTAGTATTACCTCCTCATATAGAAAAATTCCTACGTTTATACTGAGACAATACGTTTATTAGGTAGGTATTTATTTGCTGAGGTAGGGGTTTTCTTCCTCCCAGGAGACCATGGTGCAACGTGAAATGTCCACAAACCTGAAAGTGCCTCATCTGAATGTCTGCTAATTCATCCCTCACTCCATGTTAGTACTTACCAGACAAAGATGGTGTGTCCAATATCCAACAGCTCCCTGGCCCCTTGGCAAATTTAACGTTTCCTCTATGTTGGGAAACAGTTTTCTACACAAAAAGGAACTTATCTTTGGTTGAGATCTCTTTTCACAAGGTATACTTACATTTTGGAATTCATCAGCTTTTAAAATATAATAGAATAAAATAAAATAGAAACAAGCAAACTTCCAATGAGCTGTAAAGGTAGAAGTAAGAAAATCCAATGATTACAAGAGCAAATTATTAGGAAAACTGATTCCCCCCCCCCCAAGCATTGGAATAACTTGGAAATTCAGAGAACCCTAACAACCTACATTGCAACATATGACAGCATCTCTAACCCTTTCTAAGTTCTTGTCTTACTATGGCAACCTTTGAGTCCGCTGATCCAGTCTCTGCAGGCTACGTGGCCTTACATAACCGTTTCTTGGGTTTCAAGCTGAACCGCAGACATTCAGTCAACGAAAGGGAAATTTCTACTCGTCAATTTGAGCAAAATAAGTGTGGCTAGGTTAAGTGGTACTGTTCAACCTCTCTTTCTCCCCACCCTAATGTCTACAAGGTTGGGAGTGTAGTTAAGCATATTGTATTAAGCCACAATCAGAGCTACACTAAATATAAATAATTTATGTGTATATATATATATTTATTTAAACACCAGCAGAGACATATATCAAATCCAACTTGTTTGCACTGAAAAGGAGAAGAACCGAAACACCTGGATTGTAGCAAATATTTATTTATTTTCCCCTGATAATTACAAGTTTAGCAGACTTGTTAACACAAAAACTGTCGCAGGGCACTGCGACACTGCGGAGAAGGATGCAGTAATGCCTCAAAACCTACTTTTTGCTCCCCACAGAAAGAGCATGATGTTTACCAAAAAAAATCTGTAGAAATTAGGGGGCTGTTTCACCCAAACCAAACCATGCCTACCTGATGTCATATTGCAGATCCATGGGAAACTGGATCAAGCAGCCAATCCTTGAAGAAAACAGGTTTGAAATTTTATGGAATGTGATTTCAGGTCTATTGGAACGACTGCATGACTGAAGGAAATTGATCATACAGCTCTCCACCCCCACCATTCATCCCAGATCCTGAGGTCTACTCCAAGGGCCTTCTGGTAGTTCCCTGTATGTCTTTCTCTTGCATTACAACAAAATAAGGGTTCTTCTCACCCCTAAGGCATTATGGTGATATTGAAACTTAGTGAAAATGTCACTCAGAAGTGAAGTTACAGGGAACCCTTCAAAGGCTCTATTCAGGCATTCTAATGAATATATGTTGTCCTTGTCTCATACTCATCGTAGACATGTTTAAAAGCCTACGGAATTAACATTCCTATTCACAGATGAAAGAGGAATTTTGTCATCCCATGTAGGCCCTTCCTTGAAGCCTGCAGTTGTCATGATGTTATCAAGCAGTAATAATAATAATACTAATAATAATCTTATTTAATATGCACTTTACAGTATAAGTTAATCTTCCTAGATTCCAGAAGCAATAGCAACAATCAGTTTGTAGACTAATGCTTGCTGAAGCAATTTAATTTTTTTCCAGGCGAAGGTTAATTAGAGCTTTCTGCTAAGTTGACATACATGTAACCAAACCAGGTCATGCCACAGTGAAACTGATGAGCCTCCCTCTGTTATGTAATTCACCCAGAAATAGGCTTACTCCTGCCTTTCCACCCTTGCTGTCAACGGCTAACAATGAAACTGCAAATCAGATGTAGTCCGGTGAGAAACATGCCCACAGCTGTCAAATAATAAAGATCACGAAGCTCTGAAAAGAGAGTTTAAACTACTAGAAACAATAAAAAGAATGATTCTACATGCAACTTTACTTCCTGCATGACCAGTACCATCTAACTGAGCTGCTTCTGCAAAGCCTCCAGGGACTTAATAGGACACAAAGTGAAGACTTCATTGTTAATCCAGCTACCCTCTCTGCTGCTAATTATTCAGAAATGCAGTTACAGTGGCGACACAAGTTAATTACCAGCCTGTAGCAGAAGTTATAATATACCGTAAGTCAATTTCCTCACTGTAGTGCGTGACATTACCACTGCATGATGTCATGGCTGAGCAGAAGTTAGCCCATGTCAGCACTGTGTATTCCACTGTTTTTCCACAGCTGTTCCCACCAATATGATTCACTTTCATTATTTATTAGACTTGTCTCACTAACCCATAGCAACAGTTCCGAATAATGATAGGAATCTGTCAGCGTACAATTGTATTTCTCAAGACAATAACCACCCTTCCTGCAAATGTCAATATGTCAATTGAGGCTAACATATCTCTCAATAAACCAATATTTTGTGAAAAACAAACAAACAAAAATCACACATACCAAGCCAGAAATTTCATTTCACAAAAAACCCTCTACAGTAGTCTTAGATAGGACGGTTAATCTTCCCTTCGTTAACATGCTCATTAAATGTAATTTTTTGGGGAAGTGGGAAGACAAAAAAAAGTCAAACGTGTCTTTGGATTCAGGGAAATGATTGTTCTATCTAGTTGGATTTAAGTTGCCTGTAATAACTGTGAATTCTAGAAAGTGACATTTTCACTCAGTTTCAATATCACCGCAATGCCTTAGGGGTGACAAGAGCCCTTATTTTGTTGTTGCAATGCAAGAGAAAGACATACAGTAGGGCAGGCGATACTTTTAATTGGACCAAACTTGCTTGGTGAGTATATGTGCAATCATACTTCACATGTTAGCATGTCTAAAATAACCTCAAGTTCTGCTTGGACAGTAGATTCCAAATTCATTTTTCTGGGCAATGTTAGTATTTGTTATTTATTTTTTGCTGTTAAAGGTTTAAAATTAAACTATTATTCTGGGATTTATTCTACTCATGAGCTTAACAAGTTGCAGGGACCGAATGTGGTTTTAACTTATCCTATGTAGAAAATATTCTCTCAGTAACTTTTTATGGTAGCCTGTGTTTTTATTAGCTCTTCATTTTCTGATTTTCACTAGTAGCTAATTCACAAACAAGCATTCCCACAACATCTTTTATTGATTTGATCGCATTTGTATCCCACCGTACATCCATCAAGGAACTCAAGGGGGTTGTACAAAGGGTTCTCACCTCCTATCCAGGTAACTGGCAAACCCAGTCCTGCTTAGCTTCAACAAAATCTCAGACCAAGTCCTGGAAATGCCTTCCCTTCAGATAACATCCCATAATCTGGGATTATGCCTCAGGTGTTTTAGTTAAGGATGTCTCTCTAGATGCCGTTGCTTAGGAGAGGGTATTCCTCCAGATTTCTGCACAAAATACAGGGTTTAGTTTCTGCTGTCATTTCCATCATTGTTGTATGGGGTGGCAGACATTTGAGGGGGGGACACAGTCTCTGGGCACCGTTGCCTGCTGGGTGTACAACACAGGAACAGTGCAACATGTCAACTGCCTTGTATTTCTAAAGAATGTGCAGAGTTCCAGCTGCTCTCATGACTTGGTGGTGAGGAAAGCAAAATGAAAAGAGGTTAAATCATTGCCAGAGTTGTGAGGCTCCCCTCACCCCAGTACTGTACTATATGGGGTAGAACTCAACTCTAGACCTCCAGGTGTGACCTTCATTTTATGCTTCTGCACCTGGATACCATCTGACAATCAATGGTCTAAGTCAGGAAAGGGACAACACCCACATTTCTGGGTAGTCTACTCTGGCAGGTTGCAACTATGTCTGGTCCTAAGAATCGAGGCAATTTTGCAAGGGTTTGCAAATTGGCAAAACAAAACAAAACCAGCAAAGCTGGCCTTTAAAACTCACAATTTTGTAACCATGCCAACCTTTTCCGTTCACCACTCAGTTAGGACTGAGCATTAGTCACTTGGACATTCTATAATTTTGCTGAAAAGTCTGAACTGCCCACTGAATTATGGCACTACCCACTGAATTTTGCTTTAAATATAAACTATGACATGCAGCTTTATTTTTGTTTGGGGGCAAGAAACTATCATGGCATGGGAGGGGGAAGGAAGAGTACCAGTCTCATGAAGACTAGCCCTCTTTTACCAGATATCCATTATGCCTCAGAGCATTTGGGTGCTTGTACAGATCCTGATTGTAAAAGGGGAGGAGCACCAAACGACCAGCAAGACTTGAAACAGCAGTAATCAACAGTAATCCAGACCACTTCCCTCCCAATTATTACTGGGAAGACAAACTCAATACCATCCTCTGCCTCTTTTGTTACCAAATTCTGTGAGTATTTGTATGAAAAAATTGCAACGCTTGCATCATGCCCAATGTATCAGTTCTTCTTCCCTTCCAGGCTTCAAAAACAGTCCACATTTTATAATTGTAAACATTATGAATAGATAGCGCTATTTACCAAATATAAGAACTACTTGCTTTTTTAAGTGGGTGGATAAGGTAAATGATGCTCACTGACAAACAACACCACTAAGTATGATTAAATAACCCAAACAGTAATGCAAAAAAAAATAAATAGCAGCAGCAAAATCCAAAAAAACCCAGCCAGGAATCAGTGAAGTCCAAAGGCACAATATTAGTTTAAATATTTCCTATTTCTATGCACAAGAACTCTTTATCAGATATCTACAGCTGACTTAGATGATTGATATCAAGTTTTCTTCCCAACATCGCTACTACACAAAAACACACAGCAGCTTAATACATAGAAATGACATGTGACAGGGTTTCCTAAAACATTTCTATTTTGGACCTCACAAGCTAAATTGCTTTTGCTGGCCCCTTCCACCTCTCAGCATGGTTGACAGACAAATTGATCGAAACATTGGAAAATAATATCCTTGCAAAATTTCTCTGGGTGAGTTTTCACTCTTTTGAATTTTTCATACAAGAACAAAATGAAAGATTGCCTCCTTGATTTTTCCTCCATTATGTGTCCCAATCTTATGTTCTACAGGAACATACAATACTTCAAACAGCAACAATACATTGTAAACAAAATGTATAACATTTTTCATAGAACACCCTGACTGTATGGAGTTAAAAGGCAGGAGAGCAGGCTGCCTTGTCCTACAGATTACGTTGTTCAATTATAATGAATTCATACATTTGAAGTTGCCTTAGGGCCTCTCATTAGACTTAGAGGTATTTATTACAGGAAATATTGCTTGTATCATTTAAGAAGCAAGATGGCTAGATGATTTGATTAGAAATGTTGACAGTTGAAGTGTATAAAAAAAAATTGTGTCCACACATTTCCCCCCTGCTTTAATATTAGGATCCTTCATTTTTTATGAACTCTTTAACCCTTTCTGAACTTTATGACACCAACCCCTCCTCCCCCCTCACGCCAGAAACCCTCTCTATTGTGTCTAACACACACTGGCACTTTTGTATCTTCCTCATTTTAGACTGTATTTGCTTAGAAGCACAACAATATCACTTTGACAACCAAAACACTACAAATGTTATGCCTCAAACCTTAAGTCAAACTTTATATTTTAATATACTGCAAGTGTACATGTCTGCATGTATAAAAGAAACTCCACGTGTGCAGTAGATAGCTAAGAAAATTGTGCTATCTTCCTTAAGTGGATCTACTTTCTGTATATTTGATGCCACAAACCCTCAGGCTCTTATAGAATTTTTAAATTAGTTTCTATTACTGTATAGGAAAGGCAGAATCCTCATGCATTTAAATTCAGACCTCATGAAAATTCTTATTAACTAAATTATTTTCCTTGGTACTGGCAGGTCAAGAATCAATGAATAGTCAATCTTTTTTGGTTCCAATTAAACATCATAAAAATATGTGATAGCTCTTCAGCAGCGCGTATTAAAAAAATTAGGATATAAGCAAGATCTTTTTAGAAAAGATATCAAAATGAAGAACAATGATTTTACCCAAGCTCAACAGCAATGCTAAGTTTTGAAGTCTTCAATAAATTAGTATTTGCCAATTTCAAACTTACACAGGCAAACTATGTATTAGTAATCTTGCATTTAACATAATTTTTCCAGATTTTTAAAAAAATTACAGTTCATAAGGGCTGCTTCTCATGTAGATTTGGGGGGGGGGGGTATTGGAAAGTGCTACTTGGAAATGCAAACACTATTCCACTAGAACAGAGTCCCATTTTGAGGCAAGTATACTGCCCTTCCTCAGGCCCGCCTACCTCAAATTGGGGTTCATATTGGGTCCACAGCCCATCTCTGATGTAGGAGTTTAATATCCTGTAGGCCAAGTTCAAACTAGTGTTTCCTGATGCAAATGATGGTAAAGTGTGGTTAAAGCAAACCACAAGAGGAGCACCAGAGTCGGTATGCAAGGGGAGGAGGGGATGGGAAGTAGACCCAGAAGTCAAAACCATGGTTTACTAAGCAGTAAAAGGTAAAGGTACCCCTGACCGTTAGGTCCAGTCGCGGACAACTCTGGGGTTGCACGTTCATCTCGCTCTATAGGCCAAGGGAACTGGTGTTTGTCTGCAGACAGCTTTCTGGTCATGTGGCCAGCATGACTAAGCCACTTCTGGTGAACCAGAGCAGCGCACGGAAACGCTGTTTACCTTTCCGCCAGAGCGGTACCTACTTATCTACTTGCACTTGACGTGCTTTTGAACTGGTAGGTGGGCAGGAGCTGGGACCGAACAACGGGCACTCACCCCATTGTGGGGATTTGAACTGCCGACCTTCCAATTGGCAAGCCCTAGGCTCTGTGGTTTAGACCACAGCGCCACCCGTGTCCCTTACTAAGCAGACACTATGTCTAATAGTCTGCTTTCCCTCTCCTTCTACTGCTCTTTTCTCTAACTTAAATGCATCCAGTGAATTCAAGTCTTTCTTCTGAAACCTTAGAACTCAGGATTTATCTGTCAGAAAGAACCATTCAATTAACTGGTGACATAGCGTCAGATACCATTCAGGTACTTTTAAAGCATTGACTTTTTAAGTAACAAACAAAAAGAACAAGAAAATTTAATCAATAGGTTTTGATATGCTATATATATAAAAGAAATTAAAAACACAACTAAAGTAACAGCAACAAATAAAAAATGCATGCAAAGATATAAGGCGGCCTGCTACCTTCATAGTAGTATTCTTAATTTTAAAGAATATTTCACAATACTGAACTACAGTCAAATAATGGGGTCAATAAGCTGACAACATTTGAGCAATCCATGGAGCACATCCCTGCCTACTATGACTTCTCCAGCTCTCTTCCACCTAGAGGTTCCTCTTCACAGCACAGGATTAAACCCTCTTTTTGATTTTATGCTGACATATATGCACCACTCTTTTCATGTCTGTCCAACTCTCCACAATGGATCAAAATCCTAGTCCTTCATAAAATAATTGCCATCAGTCACACACACACACAATTATTCATACCCGATACTGTCCTCTGTCCCCTTCCATACATGGACCTATTATGAATTGCTTTCTCCCTCCATTCCAACCTCCCTACTGAAGAACCATTTTGTGCATGAAGAATCTTAGAGAGCTATATACCAGTGCACTATTCTTTCATGACAAATTCCTTTCCCTGCCTCATGTAAGTTCCCAGGCTGTTGCTTCCCCAAACCTCACCATCAACTACTCATGTGCACAATCTCACACGCTCACCACCTTTTGCTATCAACTCACTAGGCCTTTTGAGCAGCTGGGGCGGGGCGGGGCATTGTCCTCGTAACATTCCTTCATCGCCCTGGGAAGGTAACAGCAGATTCTGCAACCAAATACTTATTCTACACTTTTACCAGCAGCAAACAGAAGACAGACAGCTAGCTACATGTGCTTTTTCAGCAAGCAGCAGAATGCCTGTTCGTGATTAACCTTCTTCTACTTAGAAGGGCAATGACTTGCTTCATCCATGCACTATCCAAATTGGTCTAATGTTCTATACGGAGACAGAAGCTGAGCTACTATCAGCAGAGACAAAACAGGGTTGCATGAAAAGGATCAGGAACACGCGTAAGGTTAATTTATATGCCCCATTAGAGGTATATTACACCATCATAGAGACAGTGTTTTAAAACAAAAACAAAACAAAATGGTTAGGGCACCAACATGATTACCTTGACCAGCTCCCGCAAATGCCCTCCCAATTGTATTTTCCCCTCTCTTCATTTTTCCAGAAGCTTTGTGTTTTTCTTCATTGCAAGTGGAATGTTCAACTCGCTCTAGAAAGAATATTCTTCTGCAGTAAGGCTACTCCCTCAGCAGCAAGCCTACTTCAACGGAAACTGCAGTGTTTGTCATGGGAGAGGGCTAGTAAAGTGCTAAAACTAAAATCCAGTCTTTTGTTGACTGAACACTAAACCCCTCAAACCACTAAGTAGCACCATAAAATCTGGCACACACTGACTCTGCTACCTCCAATGCTTTCCAAATTTATCTCCAGCTCTGACTAGACTGCTTTGCATTATCTACTCTTTCCCTTATGACTGTTCTGTTGGCCCAATGGTAATTACATTGGGAAGATTCCCTATAATCTCTCCTCTTTGCATTTCCTTATGTTTTCCCATAAAATTTGCTAAAATACTTTGCTGCCTGTTTTACTGAGGTGCAACCTAATACCTCCAGTCAATATTTATTAAAAAAACCAACCAGGCATTATAGTCTTATTCCCTTTTTGTACCGTAAAGAATACTTAAAAATTGCTATGTTAATACATAAATGATTGTTTATAAGTGATAGTAATGGGTTATTTGTGATCAGCATTGTAAAATCATACTTGGTCAAAGCTTCTAACAAGCATTTGAATTTGCAGTCTTCTGTCTGTAGTAATCTGGATATTTAAAAGCCCACTTAGAGGCTTTCTTACAATCAAGCGGTATATAAATTTTGTTAAATGAAAACCCCATTCTTCCCTGAATGCACCTCATCCAGTCTCCATTTCCATATGAACTATATTTGCAAGCAACAAAAGTGGGAGACTAGAAAATGCAGGCTTTGTTCCAAAATATAATCTGACTCTGGGCAACCCATAAAAGCCACACAATGTAAAGAATTCAACCATTTCATACTTTTCCTGTAAAATTATTCCAAAAACTAATTAAACCACACAGAAAGATCAAGAATCAATGCAAACCATTACAATGCAATTTGCTGTGCTAAAAAGCAACAAGAATGTAGTAGTGTCCATTTATAACTCCACTTGCATTAAAACAGCATAGGACTATGTTGAGAATGAAACAGGACCAATGCATTTCATTTAAAAATGGTTAATTATCATTGAAGGAAACATCACTTAAGGCATATATTTTTTTTGAATGGAGAAGCTTTTACAATATTAGATATAGAACTATCAGTAGCATTCTTAACTAAAGGAATGACAAATACTAGAAAACCTCTACAATTTGGCTTCCGTATCTCTGAATTGGTATTTCAGTGACAGATGTTTGTTGCGGCAAAAACCTCTGTCAGAACAAAATTAGGTGATCTATCATTTTAAGATATGGTCTTCATATACTGTTTACTCGAAGATATCACTTGCCTCAAGCCAATTTTGACCAAGAACATTTTGTGATATGGAAGTGATTTGTATATCATCATTTTTGTGATAAATGTAGCTCTTGAACACAAAATAACCTACCATTCCACAGTATTACAGTTAAAACTTCTACACCAGTAAATCTGTACTACTGCTTTTATTACTACAAACATACTGTATCTAGACTCCAATGTATTTCCCTTTTTTATTTGTTCAATAGCAATCCACATTTGCCTGGCTTTAGATGGGGAGCCTCTCTTTCAGCCCCCCAGCCCCCAACCTGGCCTTGAAACTTAACATTCCCCCCCCCCCCCAGTTTAGGGGATACAATCATGATGAACGTACTTTGTAAGTACAGTGGTACTTCTTGTTAAGAACTTAATTCGTTCCGGAGGTCCGTTCTTAACCTGAAACCGTTCTTAACCTTAGATACCACTTTAGGTGCCACCACACAATTTTTCTTCTCATCCTGAGGTAAAGTTTTTAACCCGAGGTACTACTTCCAGGTTAGTGGAGTCGGTAACCCAAAGTGTTTGTAACCCAAGGTGTTTGTAAACCGAGGTACCACTGTATGTATTCTTTTGTGTCAATGCGAGTAAGTCAGTCAGAGTGTGAGCACAAAAGATACTGAAACCAAGGCACATACTATATGCTCCTCAAAACTGTGTCTTGGCAAAACTGTTAAATTTACTAAGTAAATATAATGAAAAAATGGGGGGGGGGAATGGAATACTAGTGGATCACAGACATCAGATTTTATTCTATCCTGAGAAGCCTCGTTCAAAAGCCAACTAAGTCAGAGTACTCTGATATAACCAACTTCACTTAGTTCAACTAAAGTAGGCCTTAAATTCAAGCAATATTGCTTTAGAGATTTAGTAGGGTGGAGGCAGCTTTGACAACTTTCATGCATCAATTTTTTCAGATACCTGTCTCCAATAACACGTGCAATTTGTACAGCAACCTCCTTAGCAACTTAGTTTTGCTTTTAAATGACTAATAAAAAGGTCATTTTGTCACTTAAAACTCAAGATCTAAGGCATGTGATCTAGTAAGCATAGCATTAAGTTTTGCTTTAAAAACTTCCAGCTATGTTTATTTACTACAGATGCATACAAAACAACCTTACAGTCATACTTCAGGATAAATACACTTCAGGATAAGTATTTTTGGGTTGCGCTCTGCGACGACCTGGAAGTAACAGAGTGCGTTACTTCCGGGTTTCACCGTTTGCGCATGCGCAGACGGTGAAAATGACATCACGCACATGCACGGAAGCAACAAAACACGACCCGCGCATGCGCAGACATGCTATCATGTCTTACGTTCTGTTCAGGATGCGAACGGGGCTCCGAGGTACCACTGTATATGTTAGGTACTTTACCTAAGAACAAAAAGTGGAACAGAATAAAATCATTAACCTTGGAAAATTCAACTGGAATGTGAGATTTATAGGAACCTCTTGGTACAGGAAACCACAGACAACAACAGTATGTAATGCATGCATGGGGAACCTGTGACTCTCCCCAGATGTTGCTGGACTGCAACTCCCATCATCCCTAACCACTGACCATGCTGCCTAGGACCAATGAAGATTGAAGTCTAGAAGCACCAAGAGGACCACAGAGCCCCCATCACTGAGGTAATGGATGGCATATTCTACTGATGAGAAGCTGCACATACGCAGCTTTATATGGACGGACGGACATACCCACCTATGAATCCACTGATACCGGAATAGAAGTGTATTGCTTGGCGTGTGTCCAAAAGGCAACAGAGGCACCCCCTGATCTCTCTCCTCTCACTAGAAGTGGAGTGCCCTACCGGGGACTGGGGAGAACCAGTAGCCCACTGAGAAGTGCCTCATTGCTGCAAAGAATGGCCAGGTGGGAAGTGCTATGGGTGCCTCTGATCTCCAGATCCTCCCTAGCACAGAAAGCTGCAGTGTAGCTTGGAGAAGGTTACATTCAGCAAGTGTTGTATGTAAATCCAGATTGTTTAGTTGTTTAGCAGTTTTGCGCAAAACAATGGTGTGTGTGTGTGTGTGTGTGCTAAGCATACACGTATAAAAGCATTCATGTATATATAAAGCATACAACACAAACACACAATCTATGCCCTGCTTTAAAGTTCATGGGACTTTTCATACTGACTTTGATAGGAGCATGATTTACACTGAAATCTCAAAGATATATCACATATGGCTAGGAAAGATCCTTATTATGGAACAACCTTCTAAATAGTCTTCTTTATTAAACTTATTTAGCTTAAAAGAAAGAATATTTTTTATTCCTTTTTTGTATTTACTCAAAAACCTTCCTTGGATGATTAATTCTAACTGCAGACATTACATGGTAAGTTTTTACAGTGGTACCTCGGGTTACGAACTTAATTCGTTCTGGAGGTCCATTCTTAACCCAATACCATTCTTAACCTGAGGCGCACTTTCGCTAATGGGGCCTCCCACTGCCGCCAGTGTGCAATTTCTGTTCTCATCCTGAGGCAAAGTTCACAACCCGGAGCAACTACTTCCGGGTTAGCGGAGTTTGTAACCCGAAGTGTTTGTAACCCAAGGTACCACTGTATATGGTTGCCATATGATACCTGATTATCAGCTTCCACATGGAAAGGAAGAGTATCCTTCTCAATAGTAACAGACTGCTGCTACAAGCTACCTCCTGGCTCCACCCAGACAGCCACTAGAGAGCATGGAAAGGTTCTGATGTTTTCCTTGTACCATAACGGGCTCTATGGCAGACGGCGGCATCACAATTTTACAACTCAAACCATTGTTAAAATATTTTGCTAGGGTTCATTTTCCATGATAAACTGTTGTAAAAATATTCCATCTGTTTTCAAATTTTGTTAAAAGGCGCATATTATACAGCTCATTACAAATATTACTAACTCTTAGACAATGACTCTAATGTGTATAATGTGGCTAATGAAGTAGAAATCTTAAACTAATCATTTACATGCATTTCATACAGCATTTCTATTGGAAGAAGTTTATAATCATAAACAAGTGCAATCACTTATGTTAAGCAACCCATGGACCTAGTCAATGTAGCACAACAGCCATTATGCAAAATTATGACATTAAGGAAAAAATAATCATAACTATTGCAGACTTTGCAATTTGCACTGTTTACTGTAAAACTGATAACTTTCAAGAAGCAAGCTTAATGGTTGAGATCCCTTAGACCCCTTTGTTGTTTCAAATTAGATTACATTAGCAGTTAGTTAGGCAAAGGTGTTGTTGTAATGGGTAACAGTACCGTGCTATGCTTTAATAGGAATCACGGTGAACAAAATCTGTGAGAAATTCTCACAATAAGGATATTCAATGAACTAAAGTTCCACTAGAATTGTATTCAATGATTTAAATATTTCTATTGAACTTTAATACTGCTATTGAGGGGAAAAACCCAGGCACAATCAATTCAATCGTATTACACCATAGACAAATGAGTTAGAGGGTTATGTTGGTTAGTTAATAAGGAACTGTTTATGTTTTCATAGCAAAAATGGGCAGACTTCTGCCACCTGTAACACAATTCTCCTACAATAAAATAACCCATCATACTCACATCATTTAATGAAAAAATTAGATATACGACAATCTTAATTTGTCATATCTGAAATTGCCAACTGAAATCTCTGCATTATAATATTAAGGAACAATTGTATTCTGCATTCATTCAAGTCACCCTTGGTGTGTGTGTGTGTGTGTTTAAAACAAAGAATTAAACACCACTTCCTGAAACATTATATTGTAAGGTTCACTGGTATTGGTCAAGAATATCCTATGCTCTCCTATCAGGATGATTAATGAAGGCACCTTTTTCACAGAATGTCACACTCTGCCTTTTTAACAACTGACCTTTCATGGAATACTACTGAACTCATAATTCCACTTTTGTTCAGTTTCTTATTAGTGGAGTTAAAATTAATACTTATGGGAATGATGGCTAAGGTAATGCACAGTAAATCTTATAGCACATGCAGACTACCCAAGAAATAGTACCTGCATTTGTCCATTTCAATAGAACAAGCATTCTACTAAAACTGTGTGTCCTTTCAAAAGACAAATTAGGTCAATATTCATCCCACTTTCAAGTTCACAGCTGTACTTTCAAAGTTTGGAACTGCTAATGAAACAGTTAATCTTTATGTATGCAAAGGCATTTTAATCTGTATTAATTGTTGGAAGACTTTATGACATGTATATAGTACAAAACAATCTAATTAATATTAATCTGAAAAGGGAATATGTTAGCAGCCACAATTAGACAATCCAGCAAAACTAAGGCTACCCACATTGACTTATTTCCCATTGACTTATCTCCCATCCACCCTCATTTTTGTTCCTAGAAACTTAGTCATTCTTCCTTAAGGGTGACTGTAGCAAAAGATTATTGCTACTGAATTATCCTGCAAATGTACATATCAGAAGTATTGGAGGATCCTCAGAAAAAAATCAGCCCACCTAGTAATGGTGTAGATTACATGATTTCTAATATGAATCTGTGCAGCTCTTCAATTTCAGGTGTTCAGTATTAGAGCAATGGTGGTTCATAAGACATCACTAATCAGCTTTACTGTGAGCAAAACAAGACTATACACAAAATAGTATGTCCCAGAATAAAATATGTAGGTAAAGAATATTTTACTCTTACAGCAAATGAGCATCCGTAAGTTGACCTATGCTTGAGATTCATGAAGACTGAACAGGATTGAACAAGAGCGATCTGTGAGCAAGAGAAGGTTGGAACCTAGTGTTCTTGTGCCACTTTCAATAACTTAGATAAACTTGCTCCTATTGAAGTCAAATGACAGAACTAATATAATAATTAGTGGTGGCAGTGAAGTTTCTGGCAGCAACTGGTTGAGCAGCTTTGATCCTACTAAGCTCCCCCGCCCCGCCCCCCAAAAAGAACCTGGGAATCTGGAAGTAAGTATAGGTCTGAGAAGAGAGCAAACTAATAAAATGGAGATCTTATGAAAACAAAAGTTAGAAGATGGAATGCTACAAATAAATGAGAAATAATAATGGAAAAGGGGGTTCTGAGATGCAAAGTAAAACCTGGGCAGAGAAGAGCAGAGCATGTGGCTAGGAGAGGGGAAGTTGAATTCATATAATGATTTGAAATAGCCAACCAATTTCTGTCCACAGAGATATTTTGCTGCATCTGTGATGCAGGTTCAACTGTCCTAACGGCCAAGTTAGACTATAGGACAGTGATAGACAACTGATTTCCCCAAGGGCTGCATTTCTTGACTTTAGCTTTGTACTTGACATGTAGGGTTACCAAGAACAAACTTGCTGCAGTGTTTTAGTCAGAATATTTCAATAAAATGATTTAATTAATAGGATGTTCTTAAATTAAGTCTTCTAAAGAGAAGTTACATGGATGAATTCAGCACTGTAAACTTGATGTTAGTTATGGACATGGCTAACCAACTGCTTCTGCAACTGTCATGGATTCCAATATGACTTACTCCTAAGGAACAGAAATCTGGGCTGTGTTTTACTTCTCAAATTAAAATTCTTATCAGAAAGTGTATAAAAGCCTTTGAGATGTAGTGTACTCATATTAGGAATAGCTAGAACTTGTTTCTACAGCCTTTTGCTTTATAATGTTTGCACTTTATATATTACACTTTATATATTACACCCATGAGAAAAGTATTTTGCAAACATTTAGGATTTTCTTCTCTTCAGAATATGCAGTTTCAGTTTGTCATTGCCATTTCTAGCCTGCCATTAAGAAAAGGCTATTTCAAGAAAGACAAACAAGCAAGTTTCTGAAAGACATGCTGTCATACTCCCGAACATATTCTCCATTTCACACTGAGATATAAATCTTAAAACCCAGAGGATATCTGCATAAATGAAGAGCGGCTGAACAACTTCAAGAGTTACAAGCAATATTTCCTTGCAAACAGAGAACACATGTGACCTACAAGAGTTGATAGAGGACCCCAACCATGACCAACAGAAATTGCAGCTAGCAACAAATCTAAGAGAAACAGAGACCAGCTTCAACAGACAAGTGGGTGAGATGGCTCAACGGAAATGAGGTTATCTTGAAGATGTTACACATGTATGCAAATCAGTATCTCTTCCAAGCATTTCTTCACAGAACAAGTCAGAGTAAAATTGGGGAAGAGTTCACTGAAGTTGTAATTTAGGAATAAACAAATAGGAACTAGGCAGAAAGGTAGATAGTGTTATCACAAACAGGCACTGCCTATACAATATATGTTCACACAACAGCTTGTTTCTTCAGTGTCTTATATCCAGTGTTAGAAATTGAGATATGAAAGCTAGGAGCTAAATGGCATTCTAATCATAGGTTATGGGCAAAACAATGGAATGTCTAGGTGCGCTTTTTACAAGACTGCAAAGCTGAAAATGAATGAACAGCAGCTAAAATCTTATGTTCATTTTTCACATGTTCTAGTCCCCATCTGAAGACAGCAAAAACAAAGCCATGCTCCCCCCCACCCCCAATATTCTTTAGAGGTCTTTTCTCCAGTCTTCAGAGAATGGCTGAAAGTGCGGAGGCAGAAAAAGTTTCTCCTTCCCTTCCACTGCGCAGTTTTGATCAGAAACTGCTCACACTAATGAAATCCCCTGCTGTAAAACACGCCTAGAACAATGGGAGTTTCAAAAGCTGCTTATATCAAATTTATATCTTATTAACATTTTTTTCTTTTAACACAACTTGTCGGAAGACCATGTAATATGAACATTACTTCAATACAAAATATGACAGTACCAAGCAAACAAAAATTATACCATTAATGTATTTGAAGCTTCAAAACTAGAAAACGTATTAACTCTCTCCTGAATTGGTTGTATCACAGGACAAAAAAAAAAGTAAATCCTAAAATTATGAACGATTGCAGGGGCAGAATGGTAGCACATCCCGCAAGAGAATGAATCATCCGGGGGGAGGGGGGAAAGGGAAGAGTTAAGCAAAATAACATTTTAATTATACATAAAGCACAGAGGTAGTATAGTCATACGTCATGTTACGTCTGCTTCATGTTACGTTCTTTCAGGTTACATCCCGCAGCAACCCAGAAGTACCGGAAAGGGCTACTTCTGGGTTTTGCCGCTCGCGCATGCACAGAAGTGCAAAATGATGTCACGCGCATGCGCAGAAGCGGCGAATCGCAACCCGCGCCTGCCCAGACGCGCTGCTGCGGGTTGCGCTCTTTTCATGTTGCAAACAGGCCTCCGAAACGGATCCCGTTCCCAACCAGAGGTACCACTGTATGTTGTTAGCTCTCTGTCAAGGTTTGGGTGCAATTAACTTGTCTTATCTAAATTATCAGAATTTGAGGAAAACTGAGAAAACAAATGTCTTACAGAGCTTTAACAAAAGACATAACATATTCACGTTACAGCTCTTCTCTGTGTAGGTTTTTCTTTGAGTCAGGTCTGTCACATACTTAAGTACAACAGCATTCATACAGATGGCTGTTTCACCTGCTCATAATTATGGTAACAAAATAAAGTTACTTTCCTGTAGCTGCTCTTGTTTCGAGAACAGTTCACATCCATTAAAAATCATAGAATACGATTCTATGATTGTGAATGGACGTGAACTGAGTTGGAAGGAACCATGAGGGTAATCTAAGGAACCATGAGGGTAATCCAACCTCCTGCATTGCAGGATTCTTTAGCTCAAACCCATGACCCTAAGATCAAGAGACTCATGCTCTACCAACTGAGCTATATGTTGGAACTATTACTTATTATGCAGATGTTACTCAGGAGGAAAGGTTGCACAGCCTTGCAAAAGCCTTGCACACATTCAGCTTTATGTGGAAATAAATAAATAAATAAATAAATAAATAAATAAATAAATAAATAAATGTAAAGGAGGCGGGAGTCTGGGGGAAAAAAGACTTTGGCAATCTCACCCACCATTGTACCCAATGTGTTTTGACTATATGCAATTTTAACTTTACACACTCTCCCCAGAATGCAACCCGTGTAAGCTGAGTCTCACCTGTATTTGACAAAAACAACAACCCCATGTTCTCTCATATAAATGCTTACCTTCAGAAATACTATTATGAATGCTACACCATCATCTGAGAAGCAAAGTTATAATATTCCAGAAACAGATTATTTCCCATGATGGCTCCTTGTTTATGGAATTCTCTTCTGAGAAAAAACCCAAATCTCTGCCATTGGTCATTTTAAGGGAGCAGTAAATGAAAATATTTCTGTTTCACCATATCTTTCAGGCATGAGCGTTAAAGCTGTTGTTTTCAATCTCTCGCTGTTTATTTTGTGTTACAAATTATTTCATAACTGAACTGTAACATGGTTCTAAAAATATTAAAAAGTCAATATATGAATGACTTAATAATCATGAAGATTAATAATGATGGTGATGATAAACTATTTATTATCATCATTATAAAGCACTCCTGATGAGACAGGGGCAAACCCTGTTGCCTGGAAAGTATAAAAGCTGCCCATAGGGATTGTGGCAACATTTTAGTTGGAACCCACGATCACAGTGGGATATCCTCTGTGTGTTTGTTGTCCATTAAGATGCTACAAGCTGGACTGGTAAAAAGGTGTTTCCCCTGGCCTGTCTCGCGCACGCAATGTGTGAGAAACCTGTAGATAAACAGATCACAAATGTACTTCTGATAGGCTTTATTCAGGTGGTTGTACACTGCAACTTTAGGCAGTGTGATATAAATGGTATGAGGTGGCAAAAAATGCTACACATCTACTTCACAGTCCCCAAGCACAGTTATACAGAAACATCTTGGTAAAATAAATTATGTGCCTTGGTTATTTAACAATCTAAGAGATCTCATTTGTGTTCTATTTCTAGATTATCTTGTGTGAGATTCTTACTAGAAATGCAGTGCTAGTGTTCTAACATCAATTTAATTCCCAAATATTTCATCATGTCATAAACTATAAATTGTGCAGTATTTTTAATTAGCTATCTCTCTTTACTTGGCAGCCATCAAGCTGAGTTTTCCCCAATTGATTTTACTGCTAATAAACCTGCCAGACTTGTCAATCAGTTTTTGTATTGTTGTCATTGATGCTCATACTATTTTTGCTAATTAAAAATCTATCTTTGCACATATTGTGCTTTAATAAGGAGTCGGGATATAAAATTCATAGTGGTGGGTCATTAAATGTAAATAGCAAGTGACAAAGTAGTGTTGGAAATGAATGATTTCCTAGGCCACTATATCCTAAGGGCAAAAGAAGCCACCTTCAACATTTCTTACACTAGGAAAAGAAGGTTATAAAAAACCTTTCCAGTGTTTTATATAAACTATATATTAACTATTTTATGTAACTTTTTGGGACCCTAGTTATCTGGTTTCCAAAAATATGAAAAATAATGAACTTCCTTGTCCTTGGCTTTTTGCAATAGCATAGAATGATTGGAAAACTAAATACAAATATGCTTTTTCAGGGAGAAAGTCCATCCCTTAATGGGCCCATCAAAACAAGTCTTTCTGCAGTCATCCTCAGTCTAGCAATTGACTGAAGAGAGTCAAAGAAATCAACGATGGCAGAGATGAGGAATGGAAGGATTAAAAGGAGTATACTTGTATAGATGGATAAACAACAAAAGCTGCTTAGCAAAGGATGAGTCGTCAATCCTAAACTTTATAGAGAAATGCAAACTATGAAAACAGTCTTAAGGAACACCAGATCTTTCAGGCAGAAGACCTGTGTGGGAGGGTGGGTGTAAAGACATGATAGAAGGAAAGACATTCTCTTCTCATTAAGCATAACCCAACTAAAGGACTTTCATACTAATATGAACTTGAGATTCAGAGAATATCTGCTCAGTAAATATTTGTAGTATCTGTAGTTCATAGCACCTCTAAACAATAAACCACAAGAGATATACAAAAATAACAAAAGTTATTTTTGGATTCATGTACACTTTATGGAATCATGTGCATACACACTCTTCCAAAAACTTCCAATGAACAAAAACAAAGCATTTTTTTTCTCCAACAAATGAAGTTGGTAGCTCCTCCATGTTCCTCTTTCTCTAGAATGGGCTGCTGCTTCTATGTTCAGATTTACAGGAAAAGTAAATGTGCATAAGTTGGCCATGTGGGACAGGAGACCTTGGTCATTACAAAGTCTACTGCCAAGAAGACTCCAGCTTTGAACTTAGTACCCACTATGTTTCCAGTTGACGGTCTTTCATTCACTGCATATATTTCACCTGTGAAGGATTCTTTTTTCAAATAAGAGCCTTCCAAGATACCAATCCATTCAAAGCAAGTATCATCTTAGATGACAACCGGAATGGGTTCCCTTTGATGTGGTAGGCAGGATCTCTACCTGTACTCCAGCAAGCAAAATAAAAATAAAAACTTTTTTTTTGCATATAAAAACAACTTAAAAATGGGGTACTGCTTAGTGACTCAACCCAATATATGGTGTGAACATCACCATTTTTTCTGGGCCATGTTCCAAGAAAAAGTCCCCATCAGGGTATGTTTGACAAAGTTGTCATAATGAGAGAGAGAGAGAGAGAGAGAGAGAGAGAGAGAGAGAGAGAGAGAGAGGTATTAAATAAATGGAAACATTAAACGCCTAATACATTAAATGCAAACATTAAATGCCTAAATATCAGTGAACTATCATTATTTAATAGGAGCTTCTATTAACGGCTGAAAGTGTAGTAACCCAGCACCCTGATATTGGAAAGTGATATATGTATGGGACTTTGAGCATAAATGTTGCAATTATAAATTTTTACTGTAGGAAAACATTGCCAACCTAACAAAGAAAAAAAGTCCTTGACCAAAATATCCGAGGATATTAAACTGAGACGTAATCTACTGATGCAAATCATTACATCTATTTGCATTTGCTTACTGAACCCTAACACAGAAATTAAACTACATAGAGTGGGGGAAAAGAGAGCTGGTTGTGCATGGTTAAAAGGAGACATCTTGGAGAATCCAAGCTCTTTCATTAATTTCCCCACTTCCCCTCATTAACAAGTAAAATGTTTTTACTGCTTGAAAAGTTTTAATAAATAGGAAAATGCAGGGCAGCCAACATAAGTTTTTAATGCAATATACAAAAGCTTTTAATATTTTTACATACATTAATGAAAAAGCTAAATTTTATAAGACTTCTTCTGTGAAGGAAATAAATACTACATGCACAATTACATATCTCTTATAAAATATTTACCGTAACTCTTCCATTTCATTTGATACATCAATTAATAAGTCAATTAAGTGAACATATAAGGATTGTCCTATTTCAAAATAATGTATCTCATCCCATTCAATTCTCTTTCCAAGCAGTGTGTGTGCATTTTTGTTAAGAAAAACAGATGAATAGTCTGCTAGAAATGCAGGTTCAAACTTCTGGTCTAGATTAGAAAGATTAAAATCAAAATCACCTTGTAGGGTCAACGTTTAGGAAACACAGGCCCTAAGTCAAGGCAATATTCAGTTTGTAACATTCCATTGGTCAAAAAATAATCTGATGTAAACAATATTCCCTGCCGTGTTTAGGAAAACTCTATAATGGGTTGGATACTTTGTGCTATGTGTCTTCAATTAAACTGAACAGAAAATGTGGTTCACCATGGCCTCCAGAATTACCTGGATTTCCTAGAGGGCCCTGGCCTTTGGATTGGCACATTGTGTCTGAAGTCATGCAACAATCACAGATTTAACAAACTGCTTTGAGATATTTTATTACAAGCATGCAACATATAAATTTTATGAAATAAAAATAAGTAATAAATAAAACTTATCTACTACTTCTTAAAACTTGTCCTTAGATTCCAAAGCTAACAGGCTCCACAACCACCACCACTAATTACACATATTTTTAAAATAGTGTATAATTTTTTTGAGAGAAAAGCTAACTGTTATCGACAGATTTATATTGGATTATTCTAGATTTTAAATGCACACGCATGCCAGAATCATAATTTACTCAACACACATGCAGAATAATCTTCCATCTGCAAACATAATGCAGAAAAGTACAAGCAGGTATGGAAAGGTCACACAGTCTAAGAGACTATATGTGTTCTTAACAGGATTGGGAAACTTTTTCCCCTTAGTTTTTGAAATTATGCTGAGCTTTTAAAAAACGTTTCCTCCAGCAAAAAGTTGTGTGTGCGCCCCCCCCCCCAAAACACTTCTGATCATCTAGCTATAAGTATAAACAATCCTATAGTTATCACCTGAAAAGCCATCAGGAGAAAAACTAGCCCAGTTTATTTTTAATAAAAGGAGGATCATAGTATATAATAACTCTTCCTGCCATATCCATTGAATCTGCTGAAATAGAGATTGATGTCTGGATATTTCTAGCAGGGGGAAGTAATATTTCTCTAAAACACATACTTTTGGTATTCAGTTGCATCCTGAGAAAAGTGGTAGGCCCCTACCTAACCAGCTACTACAAAGAAGCTACATTTTAATATCTAAACCTTTTCCATTTGAAAAATAAAAAGAGTACAGACACCAGAGTATTTTCTAAAGATAGCTTTTGAAAATACTGTATGCAATATCACCTCTAGTTGCACTCATTAATGTACACAAGCCTTTACTTTTTCATATCTCAACTCAAAAAGCTTCATAAGGGCATAAAAAGCTAGAACTACTAAACATAAAAGATTAACACTGCCTACATAATCCACAGAACCTTATACGGCATTTTCCAAGTCTTTCACCCCTTTTTCAACTGATAGCAAGCATGGGACAACCTGCAATGCAATACATACCGTGCTTCAGTTTATTGTTACAATAGGCCAGAAATCATAGATGCAGATGTCCAGATTAAAAACAGGAACTTGTCCTCTTCGTACAAAGACTAAAGGAAGTTCAAGTAGCAATGTACCTTGCATACAAATGCCACTAGTAGTTGGTGTAGCAATACTAGGAAGTTAGCACCGACCCACATTTGTGTGCCACTATTCTGCCAAGAGTTCTCCCATATCCTCATTGTAAACTTGCCTGGTTCAAGCCATCATCCAGGTTTTTCCATTTCATTTGACTATTGGTCTCCACTAGTATGCCATCTCAGAGGCACAACTTTTCTTGCTGCACTATATACACGTAAACACACACACTGCTCTTCACCAGGGAGGTCACAAAGCTGCTTACAATAATAAAATATGCAATACACTTTCATGATATGTTGTTGTTTTTTATAATCACCATCATCAAAATAAATCAGAGGAGGAATGGAAGGAAAAGTGAAATGCACAGTCAGAAGGAGAATTGCAGAATACATGCTGCTGTGTTGAGAGCTCTTATTCAGGTTTCCAGTCATTCCATTCCTCGGCTTTTCACTTGTTCAGCCGCCTCTGAACAGGCAGCCTATGCTCAATGGGGATCCCCAGCCCCACTGGGCTGTTTGGGTTATTTTCCCATCCTTTAGGTTTGGGTTTTTGCTTGCTATTTGTCCTTCTGATTTTGCATTTCTACAAACCTGCTAATACTTTTCCATCTGGTGTGTGGGTGTTGCCATTTTTAATTCATAAAGACTGGCATTCTGTGAACAGAGTTCACTATTAGTATATAAGAGATGACAAAGAAACAACCAACAAAGAGCAGGCCCCTGATTTGTGCTGATGAAAGTGGGTCAAAGATGAGGATCACACTTCACTGGTTCTCCACGAGTTAATCTACACATTTTGAAACACCACAACCAGTAAAAGAAAAACAAAAACCCTGAATATTTTTGTGAACAAAATTTGAAGTTCTGTAGCCACCTCAAATGAGACACTCCATGCACATGGTTCCCACCTCTTTCACTATGTGCATAAAGACATCTTTGGAGCAAAATCAATGTTTGCTCCACTTTTAGAAGGTTTAGTTGATGTTCATTCACGAGTGCTGAAGACTCCCTTGTGTCACAAACAAGGAGACTTGGAGTGAGAGCTTTCTAAATGCTTCATCTACTCCAACCAGCTAGGGAGGGTAAGATGACTTTCTGGAAGAAGGCACAGGATAAGAAGATTTAAAAGTAATAACATGGATTCCATCAGGAGCAGGCATTGCAAGACTTATAATCCCTTGGTCATTAAAACGCACTACACACACAGAAGATTCTGCTCTGCTACTGACTTGCTGAAATGAAAAGTGATTTATCAGGCCAAAGGCGCACACAACCTTCAATGCTACTACTGTGGAGGGGTTGTTTATAAAATGAAGCATTATTTATAAAATAAAAATAAAAATGAAGTAATAATGATTTGCAAAGAATTCCTGAAAACATTTCTGCAGTGGTTTTCAGAGTTGCACCATAAAAATCTTACTACATTTTGTTAATGATTGAAATAATTGGTTGACAAGGACATCTAAATCAGTGAGCGCAGCTACAAAAATAAAACTGAGCCTTAAAGTAACTGGCATGTGTTCACACAGGGACTTCAGTTTAACATTATTATTCTGTTATACAACATTATTATTCTATTAGCCATTATCAGAAAGCTTCAAACCAAATTAGGTAAAACAGAAGTTGTTTATGTTCCTTATATATTATTCCTATTTATACAGGAAGAAAGTGATTAATGTACCCTTATTATTTTATCACCATTCAGATAACCTCATTTTGAAAAGGACAAAATCTCAAATTTTTTTGCGGGGTGATTTTTAATTACTTTTTTGCCATATAAATTTACCAAATGCCAATCTTAGTACAGGGGAGTGGAAATAACTTGTAGCAATGGATGACCCTTGGAGTCATTGTATTTGGATACTCCGCCTGCCCTGCCCCCCCAAAAGGGATGCATCATATTGCCATCTTCTAGATTCCAACGCCAAACTGAAAGACCAAGGTTAAATATATATATATATAATACATACTGATTGTAACATGCAACATGATGCAAAATACCTCTGTGACTGTTGAGCACAAAGCATTTATAACCGTACTTGTATTCATGATAATTCTGTCTGACAGGAGTCCATTAATTTTTTTATGGTGTTTTTGTGTGTGTGTGCTTTCCCAATGTTCTTATTACAATGTTTACTAGCCAGTTTTTAAAACAAGAGGAAAGGAGACTCTGGGCCCTTTTTATTATTTTGTTCTTTCAAAGATAATGATCCTAGATATTTTAACAACTGTTTCCTATCAACAAGCGGAAGAGATTAAACGATACATTTCAGCCCAGATATTTATGAATAGTGTTAAATCGTTTAGGTCTTTGCCATTAGAAAGATAAAACAGGATGCATTTTGAAGATGTTAGCAGAAGCGACTGTAGAGGAGGAAATATATATATATATATATATATTCCATTAGTATAGGTACTTGTAAAAGCTCTGTGTGGCATTTAGACACTTATTATTTATAATTACACTTGTGAATGCTCAAGGAAAAAATGGAGGAGAGAGAGACTTGGGGAGGGGGGGTTTACATCTACTTTTGAAATCTGTGTAGAGCTCAAATGTTATTCAATAAATACACCCACCAATTAAACATGCTTTGATTTTTAAAAAAAATTAAAATAAGAGTTCCCTGATCAGTGCACTGATAATACCTGAGAGTAGGCGGCTAGGTGAGGAAGCTGGGGGGGGGGGAGCCTGTCTTCCACCAGATAGGAATGACTGGGGATGAGTGGAGTCACGAGGAACAAATCCGGGGCACTCTTCTCTCCACTATTAATAATGTTTTAAGCATTCACAAACGTATATGTGGCTAACAACTTCTTACGCATTCCTCCTTTCACACATGACGCCATGCATTTATGTGTCTTATCAGGCACTTTCCCTCCTATGTGGCATGAATACATCATCCAAACACAGGGGAAGAATGATTTCCCCTTTGGAGTTACTGTTTTATACACTGGAGAATTTATGCAGATTTAATGAAATTGACTGAAACTTGTGCAATCGAATTAGACTGCGTGGCAATCCCTATCAAGACCAAGTTGCTGTGCTGGTTTCTTTCTTTCTTTTATAAATTCCTATTAACTGAGAGGCTCAGATATATTCTATACAACTGAGAAGTTATAACTCTGTAGTATACAATATTTTCGCTAAAACGAAACTTGAGCAACTTCTGAGAAATACAGAACTATGTACCATGAAGTCACAGCAAGAAAGTCAGGTGCTGGGTGGCCACATTTCCTGGACCCAAAATCAACACAGCAAAACTCACATATACCCAGCAACATGTACACACACACAGCCCATTGCTACCAGTTTTCCTATCACCAAAAGTCATTGTTTCCCCCTTCTTCCTTTCCTTGACATCATGAATGTCCTTTTGGTATTTATCTTGCCTCCCCACATGGTCACAACTCTGCCCGGCGCCCAGAATCATTTCCAACAGCAACCCTACCAACACTCACACAGATCACAATTTCATCCTCCTATTAGCCAGGCCTATGAAAAAGACAATATAAATTATCACAAGTTTAGAACCAGCAGTCTACAAGCTCCCAAGTAAGGTGTGTGGCAGAGATAACAAATATGATGGGGCCAGGTATGTTCCTGGGAAGGGACAAGCAATTGTGACTTCCAAGGAGAGGAAAAGCTGTGTGTTTATTGTAGAGTTCCATATTGTAGCAACCCTAGTTCTGATAGGTGGCTAACCGATTCCACCGTAATCCTCTGAAAGGACACAATGAATCGAAAGTCTCTATTGTCTATTGTCCTCATTGCACATGCACACTAGCAGCATTTCTTGAATCTATACAGCCTGGTTAGCCACTCACAACAGTGCTTGCACAGAAAGACATACAGTGGTACCTCAGGTTAAGAACTTAATTCGTTCTGGAGGTCCGTTCTTAACCTAAAACTGTTCTTAACCTGAGGCACTACTTTAGCTAATGGGGCCTCCTGATGCCGCTGCACCACCAGAGCACGATTTCTGTTCTCATCCTGAAGCAAAGTTCTTAACCCAAGTTACTATTTCTGGGTTAGAGGAGTCTTTAACCTGAAGCGTCTGTAACCTGAAGCGTCTGTAACCCAATGTACCACTGTATAGGGATAAAGAATTGCGTCTGCTGTGTAGATTTTCACCAGTGTAGCCCAATCATAGCTTTTGTATTGGTTCCTTGTCAGAAAGGTAGACAGAAATCTGTACGTACTTTCCACCACCACTGTTACCTCCAGCCTCTGCAGGAGCAGGATACCACCCCTGATTTGGAATTCAGAGACACACCAAATGCAGTCATATTTTCCAAGGTCTTCATGTCTCAGGGCAATATCAGGGCGAGTCCCAACCCTTGGGAGGTGCTACACTGAGTTTGCCTATTGGAACTATGCCTAGCCAGCTATGGAAGTTCTGGCTGCTTTCTCAGTCTCTCCAAGCCCAATACATGAGAAGGGAAGCCACCTCCCCTCTTCTTCCATGACTGAAAAATGGACAGGGACGCTTCCTGACCTTGTGCTCTGCTTGCCTTGCCAGATCCATTCTCTAGTGGTAGGATTTATAGACTCTCAATCATCACCCTATTTTTTAATGTTAAGGAATAACAACAATAAAGTCTTGGACTCGTTCTGCAGTCAGTGCCAAAACATCAAGCTAGAACGATTATTTCAAGCCATAAGGATGAGATCTTTTAAAATAAAAACATTAAAGTGAACATTGCAAAGCTATAGCAATAAATTAGTAAATATTTTTCATTCCAATTATAAGAAAGGCTCTTTTTTTTTAACTTTTAACATGCGTATATGAAAAAATAATCAGTGGAACACAGGCTTACCCATTTTGTAGCACAGCATTTCGCTCCAGGTGGATTTCATGGACCCCCAGCTTGCATCCAGATATCTCAATTTTTCCCAAAGGGCTGCCCAGCACCACAAACATCTTCTCACACTGAGAAAAAGCCTGTTAAAAATACAACCAAAGATGCATAAACCATTTCCCCAAGTATCAATAACTAGGCATATAAATGGCATTTTATCATTATTCCAAACAGGAAAAAGAAAGTTGGACTTAGTCGTGCCAGCTGCATAAGAGTGACCTTCATACTAAGTAACTTAAGTTCATTGATTTTGAAGGGTCTGCTCTGAGTATGACTTAGCTGGGCATCACGTTTCATCATTAAACTTAATAATACCACCCCTCCAAAAAAACACCACTTATAATATAGTTAATTAAAATTAATACATAAGGTGAGATAGCAGCTAAATAAAAGAAGTAAATCAAGTCAGAAATTTTCTCAAGCTGCAAGTCAGCTCTTAAGGTGTGATCCTACCTAAAACTGGCATACCCATATATTGTGAAAAGGCATAATCATCAGGCTAAGTGAGAATTAAAGAATCCCAGAGCAACGAGCATGAGACTCTTAATCTCATGGGTTCTGAACATGGGTCAGGCAAAAAGAATCCTACATTGCAGGGGGTTGGACTAGATTATGCTCATGGTTCCTTCTGACTCTACAATTCTACGATCCTAACAAATCCACTGGTCCACATTAGATTTGCCAACAAGGTATTACAAAACATCAGGCTCTTGCCAGGATGAAAAATGCTGAAGGTGAGTATAAGCTACTTTCCAAGGACAAATTTCCTACTGGTGTAAAGAAACGAAATCTGCTCCAAGCCAGAATTTGCAATAAATTCGCCAACTGCCCAAGCCCATTGGATGAAACGAAGGGGCACAGCCCTTTTGGCTGCAACATCTCCTCCCAGCAAAACTCTCTGATTTACTGTCGAGAGAAAACCTGGGAAATAAATCCTTACCATTCTGGCTTCTGTTCCAGTAGTAAAGATTCTAGCTTGGAAAGAAGCTAGAGTTTGCATAACTGGATTTCACAGCAATTACACAACAGCCAATATTTTGAATGCTGAAATGATTAAATGGAAGTGTGGCATACCCTTAAGGGCATTTCTCTTGGCTTCACACACTGCTGAAATTACAAAGCCAGTGTGGCATGCCCAGGGTCTGGTGGCAACTACATTCAAATACTGATCCGTTGCCTGACATAAAGGGTGATCCTGATCACATGCTGCCTTTAAGATCAAGCTTAATTTTGACCGAATTTACCTGAAGCTAGGGAAATGGTTGGTTTTAATTGGACACAGAAAAGAAAATTGATTTTCATGGCTATTTGCAGATCAATTGAAAAATGAAATGAATTTCATTTCATCCTCCCTTTTAACCTGAATAGGTATTTAAATAATAATGATCTGAACTAACTTATCAGTGGAGAAGAGGATTTCTCTGTGCTAACAGCAGAAGCAGTAAAGCCTGCTCTGTGGCCATCATAAATCACCCTCTAGCCTCACATGCTTATTTAAAAAATCTTGGCATTAATTCCTGTCTGCATCACAATTCACTTTTACTCTCTTCAATGCCAGCCTTGCCTATTATGGGAGCCAGTGATGCCGCACTGAGACTACAGGGGCTGCATAGATCTATTGGACCTGGGGTAGCAAAGTTTAAATCTCAGCTCAGTCTCAATTCCTCATCTATAAAGTAAGAGCAATAGACCATGACCTGCATTATAGGATGGTTGTGGGAAAAGGATGAAAACCACTGCAAATTGCTTTTCAAACCATGAGCATTAAAAATTATTTTAAACTATTTTATGGCACGTAATATTTTTCCCCTATCATCTTAAAACTTTTTTGAGTTCTGCCCCACTTCTAAACTTCTTCTCTACTCAACACCAAGTGCCACAGCAGAAGATGCATAGTTTCTTGCATGCAGTCAGATGCTTCCTCGTGCAAGTACCTATGGATCAGGGCCCAAATACAACACTGGTAATCAAGAAGTAGAATAGAACAAGACATCTCTGTTCTCTGTCTGCTCCTAAAGGTCACACAATCAGAAGAAAGCAAGGTAAAGGTAAAGGGACCCCTGACAATTAAGTCCAGTCGCGAATGACTCTGGGGTTGCGGCGCTCATCTTGCTGAAAAGGCCGAGGAAGGTGGCGTTTGTCCACTTCTGAAGACAGTTTTTCTGGGTCATGTGGCCAGCATGACTAAGCTGCTTCTGGAGAAACCAGAGTAGCACATGGAAACACTGTTTACCTCCCCACTGGAGCGGTACCTATTTATCTACTTGCACTGTGTGCTTTCAAACTGCTAGGTGGGCAGGAACTGGGACGGAACAATGGGAGCTCACCCCGTCACGGGGATTCGAGCCACTGACCTTTCGATCGGCAAGCCCAAGCAGCACAGTGGTTTAACCCACAGCACCACGCGCGAAAGTACACAATTGCTAATGGGGCAAAGCAGGAGAGCAGTCACACCTGCAAATCCAGTGTAGACCAATGAGGATTCAATGGTAAAAAGTAGGAATGATTCTCCTACCCCACCCTGGAATCTAGCATTCCCCTTCCAGGTGTTTTGGCCCCCACAGTTTAAGGGCCATTGCAGTGGTCATAGATGGCTCTTTGCCTATAAATGATGTGTCCACACAACTCAGGGTTACTCCTTCCACCACATGAACTCTCTCCTATAATTCACTGTGTAAAAGATTCCAGAGGAATAGCCATATCAGCCTGCGGCAGCAAAAAGAGTCTTATGATACCCTTTAAAGCTTTTGTGGACTAGAGTCCACTTTAATTAGATACAAGACGAACTGCACCTAATGACAAGGGCCCTAGTCCACAGAAAGATCCACATATAATCACGTTCATCTTTAAGACTGTTATTCTTGTAAACAAGACATTTTAAAAAGTATTTTAAATAAGGCAATAGCATGGGTGGAAAACATGGCTCCTAGCTCATTTTATTAATGGGTTACTAAGGA
Source organism: Podarcis melisellensis (assembly GCF_964234715.1). Lineage (NCBI taxonomy): Eukaryota > Metazoa > Chordata > Lepidosauria > Squamata > Lacertidae > Podarcis > Podarcis melisellensis. The sequence goes on along the minus strand of NC_138537.1, from coordinate 58,505,098 downwards.
CTATGGTGAACAAACCTCTTGCTTACTCCACCACAAGGCTCATAAACAGCACCCTACTCATCCAGAATGCCTCGCTTCCTTCCACTTACCTTGGGGCTCTGTGTGAGGTCCATGTAAGTGCCTAACACCTACATTACTGCCCTCAGATACTTGCCGTTAATAAGAACCCGTCTTTTTTGACTTTCCAATCCTCAGCCCACCAACACAGTTGCTTCCAGTTCCTCCAGAATATTAGAATTTTTTGTCCTATCCAATTTCCCCATTCCTAACAAAAGCTAGTAATTGTGCTCCCTGAGAAATGGGAATGCTTGGAAATATTATTTTAACAGCTTAGTGAATCACTGCTAGTCTTTGCCATAAACCCCTCTTGATTGCAGCAGGATCCTGTTAAACACATTCTCAAATATACAAAATGAAAAAAAGCTATTGTTTGGGTTGTTTTGGGTGGTAAGTAGCTGGCAAGTTTAACATACAACATGAAAACAAGGAACACATCCTGGGTTTGTCTGGCACCTTGCTTTTATAGAATTTGAGAACAGACACTTTTCAGCTACCATCGTACACATAAGGCACAGGCTTGTCTTACTCCTGGGCACTGTCAACAGTATACTAGCCCCTGCAACATAAAACAAGATAATTTTACAGCTACCAACTAGACACAGTACTGCAGAGTGACAGTTTGTCATGAAGCAGTAAGGACTGTGGCAGTATGGTTTGAGCACAAATGTCAGTTTTTAAACTGTTATGTCTTGGCAAGCATCAGCTTAAAATGTGTCATGCCATCCCAGAATCTTACTCTCTGTAGTACACTAAAGTTAGGCTAATCCTGCCATCATTTAGCAAATTTGCAACCTGTTGGAGTAAGAAATGACTGCACTCTGTTACGTGTTTGTCAGCTACAAGATGTCTTAATTCTTGTATATAAATTCTGAATCAGTTTTACGTACACTAGTAAAACAAGGGACATGGCAAGAAAATTACTTACAAAGCAAGCAAGGATTGATTAGCTATTGCAAAGTCTTGTAAAGTACATAAATATTGTGCCAAGCAATTAGAACCTTACTTTTTATATTACTTTTTAATATTTTTTATGTAAGGCATTTATACCCTTTAGCCAAAGTGGCTGCTAGAGCAGCTTATAAAAATCAGCACTAAGACAGTCCCTGCCCTCAGGAGGCTCACCATCTAAGACATGACACGTGAGGAAAAATAATGGGACGGAGGAGGGGAGAGCAAACTCAAGCACAAATTCTGAAAGTTGTGTCTATGTGGATTCTGGTTATCTAGAAGAGAAGCAACTTCTTGCAGATGCCAATGGTGGTTCAGGCCTTGATAAAGAACAGTCGCTTCAGCAAAAACATTCTTCCCTGCACATCAGATCCGGAACACAACAGACGAAGACTTCCAGGCCAGGAAGACAGCTTCATTTAGCAATCAGCTGAGGGCCTATTTGTGTGTTTCCTGCTCCATCACCCAGGAAGCACTTTTATTTGGGGGGTTTAGGTAGTCAGTAGCCCCACTGGTCTGGGGCTAGTTCTCTGCAAAATTTATATTTATATTGGGAGAAGGGGAGAAGGAATACAGAGTCAGCACAGGCTTAAATATTTAGAATTACAACGATAAATAGTTTTACAACTTCATGCAACAATTATGTATGCTTACAAACACTAGTTATCAACTGCTGTTTCAACTGAACATGGTATAGCTATTACACCAATTGTGTACGTACAATACGCATCTGCTAATGCATCAATATTATTATGCCTTATGAATATAAGCTACAATGCTCAATAGAGCTTTTTTCCATTTAAAAGCTTACTTCTGCGAACCTTGGGATTTCTCCAAACTTAGCCTTTTCGTGGCAAAGATACTGTGCTGCATATCAACTGGAACTTGGAGAACCGAGTGTATTATCATATATATAATATATACCGGGGTCAGCAAACTTTTTCAGCAGGGAGCTGGTCCACTGTCCCTCAGACCTTGTGGAGGGCCAGACTATATTTTGAAAAAATAATAATGAACGAATTCCTATGCCCAACAAATAACCCAGAGATGCATTTTAAATAAAAGGACACACTCTACTCATGTAAAAACATGCTGATTCCCAGACCATCCGCAGGCCAGATTTAGAAGGCGATTGGGCCGGATCCGGCCCCCAGTCCTTAGTTTGTCTACCCACGTATACCAACGTATAGGCCTACCCATCCTGCACACCACAACCTGCTGCAGTTCCCCAAGCCCCTCATGCAAACAGGAGCTCTCTCATTAGGCCTAATTTCTGCAGGGTGGGTGGGAGTGACAACTAGGGAGAACAGTGCTCTTGCAAACAAACAGATGTATCATAAGCACGAGCAATCATCAGGTGAAGAGGCAAACTTTGCCAAAAATTTGCTTCCGTAATATTAATCTATATTAAATTTCTAAATTGGCTATTTTAAAATTGGCAACATTCTGAAACGCTTCCTTTTAATTTCTGTTGAAAAGAGATCCTTTAACGACAAACCTTATCTAAATAAACTGCCTTTTATCTTCATTCTGGGTTTATATAAATGAACCATTTGAGGAATTCTGATTAGGTAATGTATGAACTCTACCTGTGCTCTCATCTTCCATTACAGTACTTACAAATCTTTTGAGTCAAAGTCTCTCATAAGTGTAAACTTTACTAAGTACTTAAGAAATTAGCCTAAAATTGGTTCTCCAGCAAAAAGGAACTCGTATAACTGCTACTGAAGTTGATACCCAAATGAATTTATCAGAACAGAGTGCTATGTTCATAGCTCATTGTGGCTAAATGCTATGTGTGAAAAAACTGGAGTGCCACTTTTAGCCAACAGAATTAAATCTTCTTTGTCATTAATAAATATATGAGTATCGCCTTAACGTTCTGTTAAAAAAAAAGCTTTCCATTTTCCAGGCTTGTTCCTGTGACTTTGAAAAAACATATACAGTGGTACCTCAGGTTAAGTACTTAATTCGTTCCGGAGGTCCGTTCTTAACCTGAAACTGTTCTTAACCTGAAGCACCACTTTAGCTTATGGGGCCTCCTGCTGCTGCAGCGCTGCCGGAGCATGATTTCTGTTCTCATCCTGAAGCAAAGTACTTAACCCGAGGTAATAGTTCTGGGTTAGCGGAGTCTGTAACCTGAAGCGTATGTAACCCGAGGTACCACTGTATGTCTCAATGGCACAGTGCCCCTTTGAGGGCTAAAGTTCTCCAGATTACACCCCCCAAAAAAGAGGTAACACATAAATGCAGATGTTGCACTGAATTTACTAGCCCAAGGTTCAGGTGGTAGGCAAGGCTTTAGCACCAGCGCTGCAATTTTGTGTTCTAAATTAGGCACCTAAAGCCCACGAGCTTTCACAGGGTTTGGTAACTTACACATAAAATGTCCACCTTTTTACTCTTTCTACAGTAATTCAGTCTAAATGCAGCCAATATTTCCAGGACTAGCATGTACTTTCCATATGATTAAATACTGTCAGTATTTAATTTTGCATTTTTAAGCCTTTGTTACAGTAAATACTTCAAAATGATATGCTATTATAATTGACTAGGCCTTAAAAGTGGGAGGAAAGTTCAATTTCAATTTAATGGTTTCAGCTCTTAGGTCTTTCTCTACTCTGCTGTTGCACAGAGAGTGTTGAAAATATTCTGCATCTATGGCTCCTTATTTCTAAGGAATTTTAAAATATACTTTATGTGGTTTAGGTAGGAGGGAAGAAATTAAGTTAATGTTCGCCCACAGTTTATCACTGAAAATATTTGTAGAAGGGCATAGAAAATAGCAATTCTATTTTTTTAAAAAAATAAAGGTAGAACATTTTAATCCAGTATATTTTGATCCAACTTTGGTTGCCTCAATAAAATTTAAGCTTCCAAGAGAACAGACCCCCAACTTTCTATAGGAATAATGAATAAAAAGTTTCTACATGGAAACTGAGCAATACAAGTCAACAAAATGAAGAAGGAACACAGAACAAATGCTAAAACAATACACACCAAAATGGTAGAGGTCCTTCAGAACTTAGGATAGTTGACAAACATGAGGTTATTTTCTCCAAGATAAACCACTATTTCAATAACAGAAAATGCCAATTATAGCTGTAATGATGCTACATTTGGTTTTCTATGACAGAAGCCATTTAAACATTTTATTCCAAAATTCCTGAGGCAGAGAATTTTAATCTATAAAATGAAAATGGCAATATGGAAACCTAAGGTGAATTTATTACTGACATTTGTTAAGGCCTGGAAATTTCATATGGACATTTTTGCATGAAATAGAAAATGAACTGGATTTGAAGACTGAAAAAATACTGGTTTATAGAACACAGAATCGTTGAATCTTAAGGAATGAATATAATATGTACTTGCAGGGCAGGGATCTGGAAGTCCTTTTATTTTCTTCTTCTTTAGTTTTTTAATTTCTTTTCCCTTTCTCTTGCTTTTTTTCTTTCAGTTTCAGTTTCTCCTTTTCTCCTTTCATTGTCTTTTCTTCCTTCTGACTTTCTCTTTTGGACTAAGTAGTTTTTTTAAAAAAAAACTCTCAGTATATTATAAATAAGATACTTTGTAATGGGTATGTATTTTCGTATATTTTTGAATAAGTATCAATAAAAAAGGAAACCTAAGGTGAATTTGACAACATTTTAAAAATGTGATGACTGTATCACAAACTGTTGCTTTTGCCACCTGAACCTTGAAAATGTATCTTGTATTCACCTGTTCTGAAACCCACATCCCACCTTAGAACATTCACAAGCTATTTTTCTTGTGATGAAGTAAATTTTCTTAATTAACCATCGGAAGAGTTCAATTACTCTGAATCATCTAGGCCTGCAGCTTCAAGTGTTCTCTGCTGTACAGCAAGACTTTCGGTATGAATTTCATAGAATTAGAGAATCATCTGAGAAGGCAGCTACCCTCTCTTTCAGAGTGAGATCTAGCAACTGATTCTCATGCATATATAATTTAAAACTGAGCTACTAAACTACCTTGTACATGGAGGATTGCCCTTGACTGTGGTTTGGAATCTTAGAATCAGAATTGCAGAGCTGGAAGGGTCCACAAGATCCAGCCACTCCAACCCCCTGCAATGTACGGGATATTTTGCGCAACGTGGGGCTCGAACTCATGGCTTTGAGACTGCAGTTGCTGTACACACCAGAGCAGGGTGGGGCGAGGATGTCTTCACTTGATGCGCATTACCTGATTAGTTTCATTGTGGCTGCAACACCCCTAAACTCCAGTTCAATGAAACTGTGTGGCCTCTGCATGTGCAACAGCTGCTTGAAATGTACACACTTCAGCTTAACTGCGGCTTGCATTTTCAAGATGGGTGGAGTATAAATTATTATTAAAATTATTTCAAATTGGATGAAACGTGGTTTGAGGTAAAGCACATCAAACAGGAGTATTTCTCAAGAAACCATAGGATTGATATGGACCGTGGTTGACGTTATGTGTACTCAGCTTCGAGCACCAGTGATGGAAAGCACGCCGAAGTCAGAGAAAATGCCAATGTGTACACAACCTAAGTTGGAGGTGGGAAGGGAGAAAAAAAACCATGCCTTTAACAGCTTGGGTCTACCATATATCAGAGACTCATTTCTTTGTGACTGATTTAGCAGAAAGAACATAGAGCTGCTCTTTCCACTGGAATCAACAAGGCAGTGCACACATTGCATAAGGGTTGCAGTGTGTGTTTTGGTTAACATCTGAAATCAGGCCCCAGTCTCCTAGAACAAACAGTCTATGTGTTGCCTTGAATTCAGCTAAAGCTGAATTTCTGGACAAAATATATCCAGATGTGCCAGTATTGCTCAAGGGCAACATCACTTTTGACAGTAGTGATGCTGCAATCCCTCCGTCAGGTTGTGACGGAGGTTTCATTCACATACATGCCACACACTTTAGTTAAAAAGAAAACTATACAACAGAGACAAAATCTCTCAGCACGCTTATTTCCATCACAGAACAAAGCTATGAACGATAATTCTCAGCGGTCGCTAAAGTTTTTCCCTGACTCGAAATATTAACTAGTTGCCAAAAAAGATTGTGATTTTTTTTTTCTTAAAAGGAACAAAACATTGTGAATCAATAAGACTCCAGGGAATTGATTCTTCATTGTAATCATGACCAAAAACCCAACTTAAACTGTAATGCTTAAAATATTCTCAACAAGTGTTAGTATTTCCACACTTTCTTATTTTAGTTTTGTATTCCATTTCAATGTAGTAATTCTTATTTCAGTAAATGCCTGAAAAAGAAATGTGCAACAAAATAATGCCTTTTCGGGTGTATGCAAAACTTATATGCAATTTTGTTTCTATAATTATACTGTAACTGAATCAAGTATTGTCTTTCTCCCACTTCCATAATCACAAAGCTTTGAATGTAGCAAATCATCTTTCCGACCTTCCCCCCAAAACAGAAGTGGCAACTAGATCTGGATGGTGGGCCAGGTCACTATCCCCCCACATATTCGCAAGCAAAGTTTGATTGGGGGGCAGAATCATCCATAAGTCAATCACCTGACATCACACTGCTGCACGAGGTAGTATTTCGGCACATCTGGCACATGCCTGGTGACATGTCAGAAGTGATACCAAATAAGGTATCAGTTGGACAGGAATCATATTCAGCAGCTATGAAGCTCATTGCCCCATGATGTATGCATAATAAATTATAAAAATGGTTTAAAAATGGAAAATGAAAAAATAATGCAGAGTTTGGTTAATTTTACACAAGGTGCAGAATCCAGTTTTTCTCCTTGGTGCTGAATTTATTTTGAGAGGATGGGGAATATGTAGGATCCACAAAGTCTTGGTCATACCTAAGTTGCAAAGAATACATATCTGTATGTCTGCTTTAGTGCTAGTTTAAAAAAAGAAGAAAAAAGAAGCATGCATGAGCAATGAAATAGAGGCTTAATATATTAAAGCTAGCCTCAAGTGTACCAGCTTTTCTATCAAGATTTGTGTGTCTAAATTAGTATGATCTTCCTCAAACATTTATTTTTGAAAAGAAACAGAAAGGTGCTCCAATACTTAAATTCAAAAGGCCTTTTGAAAACGAAGAAAAAGTTACTATCACAGGATGAAGAAGTCTTTGATAATTAGCTATTTTTAAAATACAAGCAATCTAACCTGCTAATGAGCAAAATAACTTTTAAAACATCTGATTAAAACAGAAGAAATAGATTATGCTAATGACTTTACCCAGTTACCTCTTCTATAGATCTTTTAGCACCAACTATTAATTATATCATAATGAAAGCACAAAGTCTAGACTAATTGAGTTTGTGAGTCATCTACCTGGAAGGGGAACTTTTTTGTGAGGGCAAAGTGAATGATCCCAAACGTGAACTAAACAGGGTACATTTTGGTTTCACCTTCAGCTCTTTGAAAGTCAAAATAATATTTATACTCTCAACTTTTTTCTCCTTCGCTAACTATTAGTTTTAAGAATATAAAAATGTAAGACGAGCTTGCCAGTTTTGGGCCAATCGCTCACATAGTCCAGCATCCTGTTTTCACAGTAGCCTACCAGATGCCTATGAGAAACCTGCAAGCACTACCTGAGCACAGCAGCCCTCTCCCCTCCTAAGGTTTCCAGCAAATGTTATTCAGAAACACACTGCCTCTGGTCATCAAACAGTTTCCTTCTAACATCAATACATTACTCAATAGCAATGTAGTATATTAGTTAACAGTGATAGCTGCCTTTTGTGTAAGTTGAGATTAAATTCACAAACCTTGATCATCATTCCAAAAATATATATATTCATTTTCTTTAAAATGAAAAAGTCTAGCAATTCTGGATGGTTGTTTATTTACCGCTAATGGGAAAACATATTTTACAAATTATACAATGAGCAGCTAGGTCTTCATTTCAGTGGAGGCTAATCCAACCAGTTTCAGGCATGGGGGCAGATTTGTGTTCAACACAACAATGTTTATGTGTAGCACTCGAAATAAATTTAAAAAATTGTCCAGTAGCACCTTAGAGATCATCTATGTTTGTTCTGGGTATAAGCTTTCGAAAGCTTATAGAGACCAACCCAGAACGAACTTAGTTGGTCTCTAAGGTGCTACTGGACAATTTTTATTTATTTTATTTATTTCAACTGCATCAAACCAACACGGCTACCTACCTGAATCTATTATGTGTAGCACTGTTATTTTTCCCTGCAGGAGCAAATAGGATCCATTCGACTTTATACAGAAGAGAACTAATGGGTTATCTAACACTTCAGCATCATCCCAAGTTCTTTCCTAGTTTCCCATTCTTCTTCAAAGCCCATTCTGATAAAGCCTTTCCTGCTCTACCAGGTTTTCATCCTTTCGTTGCTAAATGCTGCCAATTTATTCTACCCAGATCCTGTCCCTCATGTACAACTTGGACTTTAAGCCCCAGGGCCATGTCACGTCTCTGTTCTGCATGATACCTTGCATGCTGCCAGCAGTAAGTATTAAACTACCAGCCTTACAACCTACTCATATACAAACAACAGATCCTGGAAAACACCTGACATTAAAACATTTAACTTGATATTCACTTGGGGGTTTGCAGCTCACAAAATGACCTAGACCTATGACTCTGTTTCTCTGATTCCACAAAGAATCAAGGAAATCTTTCAGTAGCATAGATAGAGAGTATCCAGAGAACCAACACAGCAGACAATGCCCAACCTACTGAAATCCCATCATGGATTTTAAGGGATATCAAGAAGAGAAGAAACTAATTAAAGTTGAAATATCCTGAATATAATCTTTATCTGTTGACTCAGCTCAAGAGATTAAATCCCTATATACTTGGTTATATGAGAGAAAGAGAGAGAGAGATTAGTGATCCCTTCCCAGCTGTTAAGGAGCAATACCTGAATATAGATTTCTTGTGGGAGTCCATAAGAGAAGACAAAACATGTGATTGGAATGATGTCAGTTCCCCAAAGACACCAACTCATACTTACACAGAAAGAAAGACATCTCCATACCTTTATATATACACAAGAGGAAATATAACAGAATGATGCCTTTATTAGTGCCCAAAGCGAAAGAATAATGGATTACAATAGTTCATCTTGGCAATAGACAGAGTTGAAAGTAACATGAGCAGCTGATGTACAACATTTCTAATGCCATTACATGAATATGCTTCTTCCATGAATGCAGCGCTTCCAGTCCTATTTTTACCAAACTCTTCCAAAGTCCAAGAAACCAAGTCCTGAAACATTCAGTATGACTTGTAAGACATTTCTGTCAATACTATTAGTCAGAATATTTGAATAAGAAAGGTAGAAAAAATAAAATCAAAACTAGAAACTAGTTGAGGGGAATACAAAATTTTGTTGTTTATTTCTATTTGTTTAAATTGAACAGAATAAACACAGGGCTCCTTCTGCCCAGGAAATGGACTGCAATCCAGCAGAGGCTCCCATTGAAGGAAGAGTGAAAAGCAATGAATATCAATTCCTTCTTATCCCTACTGCTTCCCACGTCCCATGCCATGCCGTTCTGGAGGCTCCTGAAACTCTGTGGAGCAGATTTTCAACAAGTCCTGGGTGTCCTGCAGCAAACTCACAGGAACTCTGGATCCAAGCTATGCAACTTAATATCCCCACCCATTGATCATCCCCCTTTTCATACCAATGATAAAATTATGAACAATTCAACTATTATCTACTCTATTGCATCCCATATTAATTTACTCTTCCATAGCCCCATCTTGTACTGAGCCAAGAAGCTGATCTGGGTAAAGATATGCTAGAAAAACCTATATATTATTATTAATATATATTTAAGGGCAATTAACATTCTAAAATTTGTTAGCAGCTACAGTATATTTAATTTGTACGGTGGTGGTATTGCGACCTGCCTTTGGTCAGGTCAGATGGCTCTGAGCAATGTGAAGTTAAGAATGTACTCATGCAGATCGTGAACCCTTGTTTAAATAAAGTCCTCTTTCACTGTTTGGGTGAAATCAACACCCATCTGGCATACAAAGCCCTAATATGCTAACAATACAGTTGCAGTACTTGAGGTCCCAACCTAAGCAAGTTGTGTAATGCCAAGTTTTTAAAAATGAACCAATAATAATCAAATTTTAATCAAGTTTCAGGTCACTAACTCTCTCGAAGGTTTAAAGAAGGTTGCTGTTAACACTGCAAGTTGCTGTTGTAATTGATCCTATCGGTTTGGCATTTATAGATATATTATTTCCAAAACATGTAATAAGGCTGCACGATTCAATTACATTTTTTTAGCATCAATGTGAATGTTTTGGTTGTTTTATCTGTTTTAATATTTTGTAATAAACCTTTTTTTTAAAAGGATTCCTTTTTGCTGTTTTACAAAGTCTAGCATAGGAAGCAGCCAGGAAGCTACCAGATGTAAGGGAGAGACAAACAGGTCTCGTAAATATATGGGCTTGGATCCCAAGAAACAAACAGAGAATTTCACCTGGCCAAGGGGGTTTCCCACATCCATTCACAGTACAGGAGAAGGACTATTTGCATGTAATAATAATTTAGTAATTTATTATTTATACCCCACCCATCTGGCTGGGTGCCGCCAGCCACTCTGGGTGGCTTCCAGCAGAATATTAAAATACAATGATTCATGTAGAAGGCCTCAAGTTGTATCTCCAGCATCTCCATGTAGGGCTAAGAAAGAACCTTATCCAAAACTCTGGAGAGCAACTTCCAGTCCATGTAGACAATACAGAGCTAGATAAACGAACATTTCAACTAAGTAGAGGTCAGCTTTCTATGTTCCCCCTGGAGCTCTTCACATCCTGGGAAAGTGACTGCTGAGATCTGAAGGGCGTCTATAAAAGAGTGCATTGCAGAATTCCATGGAAATCAGCAGTTGCCAAAAACTAAACTAAACCTTGTGCTAGTGGCCACGCTTTTCATTCACACAAGGGACACTTTGGGTCCAAGCCGTAGTGCTGTGCAATTTCATGATATTTGAAGGAAGGGGAGAATAGCGATGGTATGGGACAGAGCCAGCTCCTAAAGTGACATGCGGTAGGGATGAATGTGATTTTTCCAGGCTTAAAAAAAGTCAACAAGAAAGAGGCAGGCAGTTATCATCCCATGCCTTTTCAGAGAAGCACAGTTGTTTTTCAATGGTGACATGGTTGCTTTTGCTGTGGGTGGCATTACTCCTGAAAACTTCAATAGTAATGCCTCTCTTACATACCAAGACGACCTCTCTTTATCCCATGCAAGGCCACTGCAGCTGCAAAGACAGCCAACTTCAGAAAAGTGCCTCAGCTGTCAAATTTGTCACTTAAACGTCAGAGGCAGACACATGCTCCAAGTCAAAATAAAATGGAAGCAATAATAATTCCCCCTCTTAAGGAAAAAATGCTTGTTGGTAGACTCCAGCATGACAGCCATATTCCATGGTTCAATGCTCACTACAGACTTGCCACTTGAGGGCAGAACGCATGATTAATTGAAATAAAACACGACTGTGTTAAAGAAAATATATTGCCAAGGTAAAAAAAAAGAAAAAAAGACACCACAGCTAACAATATTTCAGATGTAGGGACATAATAGTATCGCTTCATTTTTATGACATCAGTTCACTAAATATAGAAAAACAATATATTCAGTAAACGCGGTTAGAGAGAGACCAGGCTTTTTCTGTGTTTTTTCCTAATCACTAATTCACTAAGAGAAAGAATGGCACCTCTGATCGACTACAAACAAAATAATGCATATATTCAACTTTAAAACACACACACACACACACACACACAAATAAATAAATAAATAAATACGTGCAACTTTCCCAAACATTGCCCTAACTCTTGACATGCAGATACAATACAGACAGCAATCCTTTTAGACATATCCAATTGACACGCGACCACCAACATACGGGTCCCCGGAAGAGGGAGGAATCGGGGCAGAACGGAGTACATTGGGCTCATGCACTCTCTGCCATGTGTGAGGACCAGGAACAGAACCCCCATGCAAAATTGTCACTGCCTGTATTGTGTTTATATTACAAATCCATGGCATGTGTGTTGACGAAAACTGTGACACTGCCTGTTGCTTGCCTGGATGGAGAGGTATGTGAAGAGTGTTTTCACAATATTTTTTCCACTGGTGTCTATAGAACCATAGTCCAAGGAATAGTAGTTCTGCTGGGGTGCCCAAGTGACCCCCTCCACTCATGTGTCATTCATTCCCTTTCAAGATTTCTGGTGCTATCAAATGATGGGTTTCACTATGCCATATATACCTTTATTGCAATGTAGCCGTAGATAAAATCCCTTTTCCCCAGTCTATAGGGATTGGGCTTGAAGTGGCCTTAGGATGGGACTCTGGGACCAGCTGTCAGGGAAAGAGATTTATGGGCTCAGGGAAGTTACCCCTCCTCTCTCAGCTCAATCAAATGCACTATACAAGTCTGTAAATAGGATAGGTGCTGCCATCAGAGTGCATGAGGCAGTGTGGAGGATGGGAAGAGGGAGGCATGTGGATGCCGAAGGGCAGTGAGTCCTATAGAGGTGCCACCCGGAAAGATTGCTTTATCAGAGAAAAACAGGGAAGATGTGGGCCAAAAGATCAGATTGGTCCATGGAACACTCGTCCCGACTGCCTCAGCTGTGCCTGGGTGTGGCTCTTTACCTGTCCTAATGTGGGCTTATATCCTAGATTCACATCTGTGAAATCAAGTATGTGAAACATAAGCTATTCCACCCAACTAGTGCTCCTGGCAACTAGGATGCCTGTTAATGTGTCAAGGACTGTGGTTAGTTGGTTAGGGAAATGCTCTGTGGAGCTTGCAATGTGGGTTTGAGTCTCATGCCCTTTTTTTAAGCAGACATGTAGAAGCTGAGTGGGGCATATTCACTCCTTGATGCTAGTGGGACTCAAATTCCCATTTCCTGTTCCTGCAAACCTGTGCCCTATGTATGGAACCACTGGAGGCTGCTGGTGGCAGAATGCATCTTTGGCCAACCTCACTGGTTATTTGGCAAAAGAGTCTTTCTTTCCCTAGGTGGTGTTGAACTTTTGCCCGAAGTGTGTGTGCTTGGAGATTGTTCTTCAGTGATACATCTCCAGTCCCAGCATAATTTAAGGGTAGGATTGCCTTGGCCGTGTGTTAGGCACACTCTTACATCTGTGCATCCTAAAGCTACAAAAACCTAATAAAAATAAAATTGTGGATTTTTCTCCAGGTTTAACCTAAGCCAATAAAATGTTTTTCATACATGAAACAGAGTGGCAAGATTTATAATCAAAATTGCATAGTATTTCACAGGATGCTCTGTTATCAAAATCCACAAAAATTCAAAGGGCTGTTTCTTATATTCTCCGAGAAGCTCAAGTCAGAACAAACTAAGAGATAATGCAACTAGGCATAACACAATAAAAGATATTACCTTCGCAATGCATTATTGCTGCCAATTATAAGAATCACTTCAACTTAATTTCAAAAGCACAATCACCCACAACTGTAACAGTCTCTTTTTTAAATTTCAAACTGTATTACATTAAGGCAATAACTCACCTTCCAGCTATAATATTGGTCTCTCTTATTTCAAAAATACATTTCATAAATACTTCATCGACAAGTCAAGCTAATTCAGGTTAATTTTATTGTATTTCAGTGCTATCTCACATTTGTGTGCAATTACCTCTATCATTTTATTGCTACGCCGGAAAGTAATCAGAGCAATTATTTGAAAAAGAAGGCATATAAATTTTAAGTCACAGTTGCTGGCATTTTTGATAAAATAGCAGCTTTATCTCAGAAAGTGGCAGGGACATCAGATAAATCATGCATCAGTCAAGTGTAGCTGACCCCCAAGTGCATTGCACAATATCAGAAGTGCTTCAAAAGAAACTTTCCTGCATCATCCATCATCCTCCATAATACTAAAATAGCTACACCTGAAGAGTTAGAACGAAAGAACAACAGTAAAACAGAATCCAAGCAATATGGGTAACACTATTAACAACGCTCCTCTTTAAACTAAACTATAAAGGAACCACTAGAATTTGCTTGTAAACAAATAAGTCCTATTTCCATATTTCATCTTCAAACGAATAGTCCTACAATAGCCAGCACCCCAACTAAATTCTATTCAAAATACTTGTCAGATCATACACTGAAAGAAATATAAGGCATAACCACACACCATCAGAGCTTGTTCAAATTTCACAAAAAGCAGGAAAAACATGTTCCATGTTTACATGGCATTCATGGTATTAGAAGTTATCCATTCCTAGCAGAATTAGAATAAGGACAGAGGCACCTGAAGAGGAGCAAACACCACCATTTTTGTCAATGCCCTATATACAGTAAAAGGTAAAGGTAAAGGGACCCCTGACCATTAGGTCCAGTCGTGGCCGACTCTGGGGTTGCGGTGCTCATCTTGCTTTATTGGCCAAGGGAGCCGGCGTAGTTTCCGGGTCATGTGGCCAGCACGACTAAGACGCTTCTGGCGAACCAGAACAGCACACGAAAATGCCGTTTACCTTCCCGCCGTAGCGATACCTATTTAATGTGCATTCAAAATGCTAGGTTGGCAGGAGCAGGGACCAAGCAATGGGAGCTCACCCCGTTGCAGGGATTCGAACCGCCGACCTACTGATCAGCAAGTCCTAGGCTCTGTGGTTTAACCCACAGTGCCACCCGCATCCCTCTATATACAGTACACATGGCTTAAAAGAGAAATAGTATCCAAGCATTGAGAGCAACACAATAGACCTACCACCATTAAAACAAAATACCTAGTGAAAGCACCAAGTGTGGGGGCAAGAACTGAAGACTGACTGAAGGATTCCTTGGTCTCTCTGCTCAACTGGTCTCAACTTTCAAGGAGAAAATAGAAAACACAATGAAAAACACACACATATTTTCCCAATAGGACTAGTGGTGCATTTACAAAATTTGAAATGTGCCCAGTGGTGCAAAGAGTTTGCCAACCCCTGCTCTATGTAAGCACTCCTAACAGAATGGCCATTTGGATGTCAACCAGCACTCTATCTCACTTCTTGCTTGTTAACTTCTTCAGCAAAGGAGTGAAATGTGCATCATTATCACAGACACAAGTGTATGTGTATCTATGTAGAACAGGTTGTATTTTAAGGGAGCCTTATTGTATGCTTTGCACAATTACCCAGTTTCAAGTGCAGTTGCCACAGTTTAGCCTCAAGTACGGCATTTCACTTCCTCAGGCCCCCATTCTTTCCTCAGTGAAAAGAGGAAAATTTTATAGCTTCTATGGGGAGGAGGAAATAATATAATGGGAAATCCACAACCTATGTAAGCATTTAAAGTTGACCATTACAAATCATAGCGTCAAAAGATAAATGTGTAATCAAGCAAACAAGGAAAGGGGGTAACTAGGAGGAAAATAAATTAATTTAATACAGGAAACAACCAATTTACGCATGGCCAGTTGACACGTGACTGCACATGCACACATCACGCCAACCCAGAAGTGGTCAGAAAAAGGGGCGGGTGGGCATAATGGGGCAGGCTTATGAACACTCTGCCATCATGCGCTATGATCTGGAGTGCACTCCCCCCCCCCAACACACAAAAGGGGACTGCCTGTAACTAAAGGTGATCCAGTTTTCCCTGGAGGTGATTGGAAGGGCATGTGTGTGTGTGTGTGTAGGTGTAAGCCAGCCCCATGTTTTCCTCAAGCTGGTAAAAACTACCCCAGTAAATACAGTGCCAAAATCGGACTGTATCTACTGTACCTGAGTACTGCATAGTTCGCATGTATAGAAACAGTGAAAGAGCACACCTACCAAAAACAAAAGGAAGGTTACCATAAAAGCACCTTAGATGTACAAGTTTAAGTACGATCTATACAGAGGATGCTGCATCTCAGACGAGATATCAGCTAGACAATTTTGGCTTGATGTTTTATACAATACAATTTTCTACGGAGTTTAGATTTATTGAAGAAATAACTGGTTTTACGTTAAATGCCTTGATTCACAATATGAATCTGAATCTGAAGTTTAAGGGTTTGTTGTTAGGTGGTGTTTTTGTTTTTAAAAGAAAAATAAAGATTCATCTAGCCACAGAAGAGCAGAAAACAGCTCAGTTAACCCTAAAAATACAGCAATCTTCAATTAGGTTATGCTCTGTGGAAGATAGATATGTGATGCGGAAAGGTCCACTGCTGCCTGTTACCAACCATGACAGAGCTACTGAGATTTACAATGCAGCATCAATCTTGTCAACCGGATTCTTAACACTGACTGCTGGACACTAGGGAAAGATGCCAACTACGTTATGCGAATTCTTCTCCAACATTATTACTTTGTGTGTGGACCCAAATGCACTATTTTCTGCCCATAGCAACTTACTTTTTGATGAAGTTTTGATGCCATGTTAAGTATATGAAGCAGCTCGGCCTAAGAGAAAGGAAAATTGAAATGCATTAAGAAAAATATACATTTCATAGGCAACTAAAAGAGATACCATGCCCCCTCTTATTTCTCCTCTTAGATACGAGATCACAGAGAAAGAGAGAGAGGACTCAGACTTTTAGAGGATGCAGTACCAAACAGTGGGTGGGAAATTTCTTTCCTTGCAAGCAAACAGGAATTTTGCAGTTCAGTAGGTCATCTATCATCTGCAATGAGTCATAATCAACAGAATGAGATTATGAGACTTCTCTCATCACTTGTCCTGTAAAATAGGGATCTACAGGATAACAGCAAAGCTTAAGACACATCCGAAAGCCTGTAAAAATAATGCTTAAAATATACTGTACTGTAGCTACTAAACACTCCATGTTTTTTCCATATACATATTGTTTCCTTCCTTAGATTAAACAAGATGCGCACAAAGGGCATTCTGAGATATTTTGCATATGTGAAGAAAAACAAGCATGAAATATTCCTATGAATTACTATGGCTATTAACGATTTAGTTTGCAAGACTGCTTTCAGCTGCAAGCAAATGAAGACATAAAAACATTTACAAGGAAGCAAGTTTCACCAGAACTATTTGAAATGATTTGCAAATAAGGAGATTTAGAGTCAAGTTCATAGTACATATATATTTTTAATTCACTCTTCTACTTTATAGTGGTTTAGAGTAATGTTGTTCTTATAACCCAACTTTAGCGATGTTTACTTTCCATGAAGGGATAATACAGGCAATCATTTACAAATGGTTAACTTACCATACTGTGCACATAACAACTTAGGTGGTCATCTGAATTGCCCGGCCTCCGTTGAAGGACAATATTTCACCTCTCCTCTGCTGTCCCAGATTTCAGCTCAGGAGTGGAAGAGCAGTAAGGTTTTCTTTAACACCTTGCAGCAGGAGACCGGTGACCAGCTTAACCAAGTGTTTATATACACACTGCAGTAAGTTACCACACAGGATTTGTCCCATTTATTTAAGTAGAACTTATTTCAGAGTAAGTGGGCCCAGGACCATGGCCTTAAAAGTGAACATAGCAAAGCCGATGAAAGCCAAAATGTGTCAACATGAACACATGTGCCTAAGGACTTGTCTAAAGACACTAACGTGTGCATAAAAAACAACCCCTTATATGGTGGTGGGTTGTGCACTTCCAGCTTGCAATTTTATCAATATAAAATGCAAAAGCACATTCATATGAGGTTGCCCAAATATTAAGATTGCAAAGCTTAGCTTCATTTTGTTTGCTGGAAGTCTTCCTTTGCTAAGTCAGATACATGTACCGGGAGTATTCTCAGATCTTAATTAGAGGGGTGGGGATGTTGAATCCTTAACAAGAAGTGGACTTCTCCCAAGTGTTTTGGTTAAATGTGTGTTAAAAATAAAGAGCTTTGAGCAGCCTGAATAGAAATTACATCCCCTTTCAATCATGCTAACCCACTTTAGTACAGGTAGTACAACCTGCCAAGACCTAGATTTCAAAGATGCAGTAGGGGTGGAGGGAGAGAAACCACTTTCAAAACTGATTGAGCCTTTTGCCTGATATTGTTCAATTAGGCACATTTTGTAAAAACAAAAATTATTTTCTAGACTGAATTAGCTATATTCCTTTCCTTTTATTCCAAGGTATTTCAATTTACATAGCCAAAAACTGCTAATCATATTCAACTACAGCTCTAGATATTTTTCAATATTATTTCATGTACTTCCAAAAACATTTGAATGTTTGCATTACACCTGACCGTTATAATTAACTGTATTTTAATGTAATAGCTTAAGTTAGAAGTCCAGGCCCGACGGGCACACCATCTATCTTTGTCAACAACAGGTCAGAATGTTGAAATCTAACTACAGTGGTACCTCGGGTTAAGTACTGAATTCGTTCTGGAGGTCTGTTCTTAACCTGAAACTGTTCTTAACCTGAAGCACCACTTTAGCTAATGGGACCTCCTGCTGCTGCAGCGCTGCCGGAGCACGATTTCTGTTCTCATCCTGAAGCAAAGTTCTTAACCCGAGGTAATATTTCTGGGTTAGCGGAGTCTGTAACCTGAAGCGTATGTAACCTGAAGCGTATGTAACCCGAAGTACCACTGTATCTGGGTGGCGCCAAAATGCCTTTTCACCCCCACATTAAGAGGTACAATTATTGAGTCTAACAAAATAAGAAACTGATAGGCAGTTTCTTTTCTTGAGTACATGATCATCCCTTTTTATTCTTGCCTTCACAGCACACTGCCAAAAGAGAAGGGGTTGTTCCGACAGCATGGAACAAAGATCGTTTCCAGGAGCAAGAACTATATGTAGGATGAAGTAACGCTATTAAATCCACAACGTTATTGGTTACAACTCATAGGGTATGGTAGCACACCGGGTGAGAATCCACTCACTGGAAAGCCAAACTGCTGGGTGATACAACCAGTCTGGCTCAGATACCAGGGTAGCAATGAGGTGAGTGACAGGCATACCTGGTTCAGCATGGCTTAAACAGATAGTGTAGTTCTTTTCTGGATACCTTTCAGGTAGCATGGTGACCACCTGCAGCCCACTTACCCTTAAATATGAATCTGACCCAAAGCCAGAAACGGCTTATATTGCAGTTTAATAAACACTTTGCATTTTGTTTTGTGACTTGAACAAAGGCCTTAAACTTTTATTTAGCCAATAACTCCTAATGACCTCACCCCCATAGGAAGAGATTCAGGCTTCTCTTAGCAGACAAATGTGAAATTCCCTGCACTCCATCACAGCACTTAAAGGCAGGTTGAGAAGAAGTGGGAATAGCAGGGGTCAAGTGCTAGATCTCAAGTGATGAGATGGACTCAAGGAAAGGTTGTTGTTTTTTCCCTTTCAGCTTTCCTGCTGACTAATCAAAGGGAAAATATGGTTTTGAATTCCACCAAGATCCACTTGCTTCCCCACTTTTCCACAGGGAAAGTATGTGCTGTGGAGGCAGCAGGTGCTTATAGATGAACACGGGGAAGCAAGCAGATAAGAAATAAACATTCCTTATGATTTATGGAAAATATACTTTTGAACCGCAGTAGGTTTTTTCCATATAAATAAAACAGTTCAAATGCCTCAGGAAAGATGAACCTGTCCAGACTACTGGGCACTTTAAGTATTACATTTACTTCTATGATATCCCCACACTTGGCACACTGTCATAAGTGAGAAAATACAGTTTGCACCCCTTCCATCTCCAATAAAATACAGTATTATTACAGGAACATAAGAAGAGACCTGCTGGATCAGACCAAAGGCCTGCTTAGACCAGCATCTCTTTGTCAGTGGCCAAGCTGAAGCCTATGGGAAGGCTGAAAGCAGGACATGAGCACCACCACACTTTAACCACATTGTATTCACAGACACACTGTTACTGAAGGGAGCACAATTGATAGCCTTATCCTACAGCCATTTGTCTACAGCCCTTTTAAAGGCATCCAAGTCGGTGGCCATTAGCACGTCTCGCAGTAGCGAATTCCTTAGTTCAACTATGTGCTGTACAAATAAGTACTTTCTTTTCTTCAGTAGCAGCCAGTATGGCGGGAAAGGGCTGCCTACCCTCTTGATACTGGCATTGCTGCAGATTACCTGGGCATGGATTGGGTGGGACAGGGTAGGCGTTAGAAGCAGAGCTATCTGGATGTAGCAGTGGAGTGAATCCAGTGTTTCCTCCAGTCACCCACACAGCCCTGACATCGCTGCTGCCCTGCCCAGTCCAGGTAAGCTGCAGCGATGTTGGTGTTGGGAGGACAGTCCTATCCCAGAACACCAGCCACTATTCCTCAAAACCTCAGTCTCTAGTAACAGAGTTGAAACCAGGTGTATGCTCATATTATGAATCACCTTCAGCTTCATTTAGAACAGGCCATCTCCTCAACTGTAAACACAAGAACCATTCTCCAACAATGCCTGCAACTTGTCAGGATCCAGCTTCGGGGTCTATCCATTGTCATCTCCTGGCACAGGTCTGGCATCTGGACAGCCTCACAGGATTTAGATGATATGAACAAACAGAGCTCGTTTGTCGTTCACGTATAGGCCTGGAAGCTCCAGATGACTCCTTCCAGCAGCTTCACATAGATGTAAAAAGCATAAGAGCACAAGGTGGGGGTTCTATGGGAACCCACAGACAACACAAGTTTCCAAGTGCTTCTCTTTGGAAACATATCTTCAAGTAGGAGCTGAACCAGTGAACCATCATGCCTCCCAATCTGAATTCCAATGTTTGTAGTGGAACTCCCCAAATAGGCCCCTGGGGACTAAGCATTCTCAGCAGCGCTGAATGTTGGGGAGAAAAAATTAATATGAGAGTAGGGCGGGGAATCCAACGGCATACCCTGGAAGAAGACGGCATAGCTGGAACCCAGAACAGGGGCATTTTTACCATGCATAACCTAGCATTGCTTGTCTGGCCTGTACATACAGGGTTTAGAATTTCCTGAACGTTTGGTCTTATATCAATCTCCACATAGATGTTCAAGCATGTTCTGAAAATAACAGAAATAAATCTTGGTTTGAGAAAACTGATGGCACTCAGTAAGGAGTCATAATTTTTCCTTAGCCATTTAGCTGGCTTGAAATGTCATGGATGCTTTAACAATTCACACAGCTAGACACAGCTCCAAGAGCTGTGTTGTTATTTGGCAAACCGATTGAGGCCAAGTGCATTCTCTGCTTGGTAGATCAAGGAATGATGTTGGGAGTCTGTTCCAAAGCAAGCTACAGCTCTGCTTTCACAGCTGGACATTAGAAGTGTCTTAGCTTGCCACTAAGAGAGATCCCAGCATGAGAGAAAGCAGTAAATATGGCTGAAATAAGAATCTACCTCTATTCTCTAAAAGAATTACAGTATTCAGAAAGCGTTTTTATAAAACAGCCTTTTTTTACACAAACACACAGCCTCACAGATTTCTACAAATGTAGGCTGTAAAAAGAAGCTATCTGTAGATGTAATGTTTCTACCTTTTGCGTCCTACTTTCAGCTGATAGCCACTGTTCTGGATTTCAGGTTTCAAAATACTGTACAATGGAATCAGTATTCCAACTTATATGCTCTTTTCCTGAAAACCTCCAGGAAGGAGATCCCACAGCTCCCTTAAACTGCTCATTCTGCTGCTAAACTACTGTTCTTACCGATGTTTGATTTAAAACTACTTCCCAGTCATTTATTCCCATTGCTTCCGTTCCTGTCCCCTGTGCATAGGGTGAGCGCACCTTTCTCTTCATTGTGAGTACCTTTAAATATCTGAAAGCAGTCAACAAATTCTACCAACAGGAGAAGAGTCATGGACGAACAGTCTTGTTTTTCAGGATTATTGAAACAGTGTTAAAAATCACTAAACCTGACTACAATTAAAAATAAACATACGATAGCTAACACAGGGTTTAAATATGTATGCATATTCCAAAATATTATCTTTCTGTGGTGGTGAAGGGAAACCCTGATACACAGTGGATACAGTCTCATTTTAGCATTCAAATAAAAGCTATTATTACATCAATCCAGACTATGCATAAAATTCCATATGAAAACATTTAAAGTACATTAGATTTTTTGGTCAAGATGAAAAGACTAAAAAACCTAAGCAATCTATTCTAATTGGGTTCCCATGGTAACTGTACAATTGGGTTTTTCAATGTAACATCCCAAAGGCCCAATGCACACTTGTAAAATATACTTCAAACAGCCTGAATTGTTTTTACATTACAGCACTCCCAGGAAGATCAATTACTATACATCCCCACCCTAACTATTAGTGGCAGGAGATGTTAACACTATTGGCCATATTAACATATGTCATGTAAGAACCACCACATATCGCCATAATTATTTAAAAACTAAGCTGCACACTTTTAGATCCCTCAAACGTGTTTTAATATATAAAGCCAATACTAGCGGTCATGTTTACCAAACGTAAGAAATCAAGCCCAAATATATGCCAAGCAATTTTCCTTTTTATATTGATTTCAAGGATAAACAGAATCAATCATTAATAATTACATTATAAGATGACCCTGAGGGTTAATCATATTCTTAGAGATTCTCACTATGGAATTATCAACAACCACTAAATGGAGATAACTGAAAAGAATTCAAATCCACATTTTAAATATTAATGGCACCAAATAAAACAAAGCATATCTACTAACAGATGACTTTTATTTGCAATAATTATAGCAGCAATCTTCTTACCCCTCCAATTCAAGCGCATTTCTACCACCTAGCTCCAATTTCAGAAAGCAACAGCTTAGGCAGTAACTATAAACCACACAAGACAATAAATACATTTGCACTTGCCCCATCTTAAACCCACTGGGTGCAATCTACGAAGTGCTGGTCCTATAGAACCTCGCTCTGTTTCTAACCATCCTTTTTATACTTCAGGAGCTTAGTGCCAGATAAAGCCAAAATATTTCACTTATTTTGCTGTTCAGGATGCTATTTACACCCAGGAGACACTCTCACATAGCCTGGAAGGAGCAGGTAAGTCAACGGGACTAGTCATAAGTGTGCACAGTATAATCTTTATGGTGAGATACCCACCCAACTTTGAGTATTCATCTTTCCAAAGATTATTTGCTTCACAGGATAAACAATTCCTATCAACAACAGCATTATTTTCACATGCATTGTGCATGACTTTGTGAACATTCCCTTCAAAGATAGTAAAGTTGGTCAAGAAATTGTACTGTCAGATGGCATTTTGTTCATCTCTCTAAAGCCAAGTTCTCAGATATGCTCCCAGAATGTTTAATTGCTTTTAGAATGTTTCAACTGTTTTCGAATGGGGTTTTGTTGTTTTTGTTTTTTAAAAAACTTTTTGCTATGTATTTGTTTGCCACCTTGGGTTTGCTCAGAAGGGAAGGGTATAAATTCAATTCAATAAATAGTTATCACGAACAAGTTCAGTGAAGTGTGAATTTGCGGCACTTCACTGGTTAAAAGAGATCTGGCCAATGGCATCCTCTTATAAGTAGCTATTCTACTTATTTGACCTCTGCAAAAGCAATGCTCTGTTCTAAACTTTGTGCTCAATATACAGTACTATCACTTGGACTTGTTTTTTTCAGGGGGTCTTCTTTGACACTTTACTGAGCAGTGGAAAAGTCATTCAAGAACACCAAAGTCCTGAAGAGCACTGTAAATAAATGCCAAAGCAGTATCCTGCATCTGAATGGTCTCCATAATGAAGATAATTATTTCATTGCTTGCATTTTACGATTGATCTAAATCACAGTAACACAATTTAAATATCATTATAATGGCAACTGATTCATCAGCACCATCATTTACAAGGCAGAATTAGTATGCTACAGTGGTACCTCAGGTTACATACGCTTCAGGTTACAGACTCCGCTAATCCAGAAATAGTGCCTCAGGTTAAGAACTTTGCTTCAGGATGAGAACAGAAATCATGCTCCGGCGGTGCAGCAGCAGCAGGAGGCCCCATTAGCTAAAGTGGTGCTTCAGGTTAAGAACAGTTTCAGTTTAAGAACAGACCTCCGGAACGAATTAAGTACTTAACCCAAAGTACCACTGTATCTACTAATAAGTATTGGTTGAAAGAAGTTTGTACATGCAATGAACAGTTTTCATAATGGAGGGCAGCAAGCAAGCAGTGGCGCCCAGTAAGGATGAAACTGGGACTATTAACGACATATATTTTGTGGAGTCAGAGATAACCACTGAAGTGGACAAGTTCATTAATGACCCCAAATGATTCAGGGTGGTGAAAACTGAAACAAACTACCAAAGCACCAATAGAATCCTTCCAAACCAAGTGAAGAGAGAACAAAATGGCAAACTCATGTAGGACAGACAATCAGTAGTTGTTACCCCTGATACTTTCAGCTTTGGAGAGACCTTTTCAGACTTCCTAGGTTCATCCTAAATGGCTGCACAAAGTGAGATGCAAGATGCTTTGGGCTCCATTGTCTACCAGCTAACTTTGTTCATGTGGCACCATAGTACTTTCATAATCTAAAATTACAGTACCCATAATTAAAATTGCTGAAAAACATGAATACCTATGACACCGATTTTACAGGTTCCCCCTTCAAAAATTAGAGCAGTTGTCTTATATTTCTGCTATATTCTCTCTCTTTTTGCCAATCCAAATATCTTAAGAAGACTCTGTGAACTAGAGAACTGCACAATCTGTCAATAAAGTAAGCTTATTTTGAACTACTGTCCATATGACTCAATTTGTCAGTAAAAACTGCCACCAGCGCTGTGCTTGCAGAAAAATGTCCATAAATGCATTATTGCGACTGGCAGATCGATGTCTATAATAAAAACAAATAGATTTAACAAGTGCTTGCTTTTACGAGTTATGCTATTGGTAGAACGTGCATTCAGTTTCGCCCTTCGACTTCTGGGAATGGGCAATACAGACAGCATTGGATACTTTGCTGACTACACAAGTGTTGCAAACAGGAAATTATTCTAACACGGGAAATCTTTAAAAGTACATGATGCGTTCATAAACATAAAGTTTAGAATTTAAGCTATCACACATCTAGGATTTTTGTTCATTCTGTAAGTTTCTTCAAAACATGCAAATTTATCACTAATAACAGGCAGCACTTTCTTTCAGCAAGAAACTGGAACTCTCTATAAAAGAGCTGCATTGTGCCCAGAAAGGCTCACTATTCTTGAGAATGGTGCAGAAAGGAACAGTATTTTGTTCCCATGAGACTATGATTCATCTCTGATCTGATTGAGAGAAGCCACCACCGTATAACCTAAAGTTTTTAACATGTGCAGTAGGGTGTCATCTTTTACGTTAGTGGTCTCTAGGGTAGTGTAAGAAGTAGTTATGTATTGTTCAGACAGGGTAACATTCTTAACTGTATGATTACATATGCAGTAATGTTAACAAAACCCCTCGTTCTCTCTCGAACTTCATTTAGGCTGAAAATACACCTATTATATTGCTGCTTTTTTTTTTTGCTACTGGAAATTAATGCAATTCCAAAACCTGCACTTTAAAGAGGGCTGTTGAACACTAGCTGTATGTTTATCAGGAACACTCTTAACATTCTACCCAAAGCGCCCTAACAAATGAGCTTCTTAATGCCTTTCCAGGTCAGGCCCGGGTGTTTTGTGTTTAAGCAATCCCTGATAGCCTTCCCAGTGGGCATGAGCTTCTCCTTCAGGCTACTATCACTTTAGCGATGCCATTAACTGATTCTCTACATACGTTAAGCATTAAACAGTGGTGACAAGTTAATTACAGAGTTATCAGGAGATAAAGTAGCCAGGGTAACACAAGTTACAGTATAACTACTATAGCTTCCTATAGAGCATCTGTGCAGTTGCTGCATAAGTGGTGTAATTAACTTGTCATGGATCAGGCTGCAGATAAAAGTTGCTGACGCTGGCTTGCAAGCACACCTACCTGGATTCATAAGCTGCTCCGAAATCTTTAAAATATGTATTTATTTCAAAAGAGGGAATCATTGTGACCTATTAGCACACCATCAAAGTCTGCAAAGCTTTTGGCTAACTAGATAAAGACAATGAATAAACATGGGTTACAGGGCTGGAAAAACTACCGGCAGCGTGGGTGGTGTTCAACTATACTTTATTCAGCGAAAACCCACTGATATTAATGAACATGACTAAGCTAGGTCCATTCATTGCAATGGGTTTCCTCAGAATAAAGCTTAGCAGAATGCCACTCCATACCTGGTTACCTAAGCACTTGAAACTGCAATACTGGCATTTAACAATCAAGTGTTTTTGAGCTCCCTAGATGAACAGTTACTAAAATTCTGGCATTGCTCCCAAAACATTTCAGTCGCCACCCCCCAAATGTCAATTTGTCCACCAGCTGATTACCTCTTAAGGTAACCTAGAGGCAATGGTACCAAAATTTACATTGCCATCACTTTAAAACTATTTGGGATAAACATAGCTTGGTTTTCAATGAAATGCAGACCTGAGAAGGGTCTTTAATATAAATATATTTAGTTTTGGAAGAGTAAAGTAAGACTAACTTGGTTTCAGAGAACTTACTTAGCCTATTTCCTATTCAAACACACCAAAATACAGTAGGAGCTGTTCTCACATCAAACTTGCACAGTGGTACCTCAGGTTACATATGCTTCAGATTACAGATGCTTCAGGTTAGACTCCACTAACCCAGAAACAGTACCTCAGATTAAGAACTTTGCTTCAGGATGAGAACAGAAATCGTGCAGCGGCGGCGCAGAGGCAGCAGAAGGCCCCATTAGCTAAAGTGGTACCTCAGGTTAAGAACAGTTTCAGGTTAAGAACGGACCTCCAAAACGAATTAAGTTCTTAACCTGAGATACCACTGTATTCTATTCTCCTAATACCTAGATTCTGAACTGCTGGGGAACACAGAAAGGCCATCCCATATACGTATTAATTAACACAGAGAGGGTTGTACAACTCTCTAGAGCAGAGTATCCAATGTGCAGCCTACATTTGTTCTCCCCTCAGCCCTCGTGCTGCCTTCCCAAAGCCAGGTAAGCGAGGCTCTGGGATTTGGGAAGGAAACCTGAGGGCTCTGACAGGGTCCCAGAGTCTTCTCTCCTCTTTCCCAAAGCCTAGTAAGTGCTTTCCCAGCTTTGGGAAGGAAGTGGGAGGACTCTTGTGATCCCACCAGAGCCCCGTCCCTCCTTCCCAAAGTCTAGTGCCTCACTTTGGGAAGCATGAGGCCCGGAGAAGGTCAAATTTTGGCCTTGCTCTCCCCCCACCCCCACTTGCAGGTATGACAAGGCTAGTGGGTTCCACAACAACGTACTCTTGCAGCCCACTTGATATGAAAAGTTGGAGCACCCTGCTCCAGAGTAATTATTCCCAATCCCCCCCCACACACACAGACCACTTGAAAACTGCAGAGGGTCTTGGCAGACCACATAAATAATATGTCTACCTCTAGTAGCAATTTCAATATGCTGTGCTAGATGTCGTGCACTTTTCAATGGTATTTTCACAGACACTTCATGGGTCCCTTGAATGAAGCTCACAGGCCACAGCTCGAGAACCTGTTCCAGAGAATATAAATATTTCGAAGTGGAGCTGTTGAGCACAAATACAAAAATGAAAGCTATGGCGATTAAAATGGCTTGTAGTGGCAGTGCATTAAAAAACATATGCAGAGGTGGGACTGACCATGTCATAACTATGTCACAGAAAGCACCTGTGTCATAGAGGCATATGGAGATTTTGGACACGAGGCAGCAACTGATTTCAATAGAAAGAGGGGGCATGATTACCCCTCCAGAATATTCACCAGGCTGAGGAAAAGAGGCAAGTGTGTGTGTTTATATATATATATATTTAAAAGGCTCGTTTGTTTTCTAAGCAACCCTGCTGGGCGCTTTTTATTAGGAAGTCAACTTTCAGAGCCGCTCTTTAAGTACAGCTCTCCTTTTGAGAATTCCCTCTTCGGGACGCCACAGCTTGACATTACCCTCCCTCCACCAGAGAAACGCACAGCATGTTACAAAACCGCCGAGTACGGCGGAGCTAAGAAGGAAAACAAACAAGCCGAAGAAACCAACGGAAGCGCGTGGGAAAGGAGAAGGGTGAGGGCCTTGGGTGGAATTGAACTGAAACCAAAACACTCGCTTAGAAAGGAGAGAGAGAGTTCCTCTTTGAACGGAGTGGAAATTTGTGGCGAGCCGAGAGAAAAAAAAGCCCTTTGGGGTTGGACTTTCTCCTTCGCCGCACTTTCCCCTCGGTTGCACGCCACCCCCTCGAGCCCGGGAGACTTCAACAAATTTCCAGCGAGGAAAAGCAAAGCGCCAAACTCATCATGGTTTTCCTTTTAAAAGTCTTGCAAGTTATACAAGCTGCCTGCGCCCGAATATAGGCCATTTCCCCCTCTTATCTCTGAACGCCGGATGCAATAGGGGGGAAAAGACACCTTGGCGCTTGGCTAAGGAATCCGGGCCACACGCACGCCGGGCACACGAGTTGTGGTTTGTTTTTGCTTTAAAGCACCAGAGAAGCAACGACAGCTATATAAAGCAGGTGGAGTTAAATCAGCGCTGCGTTTCTCTTTTCCCGCTCCTTTCTGGAAGGACACTTGTTACCACGTTCCCCCATCCCGTCAGGCTCACTGTTTTATCAGCTGAACAAACAAGTCCCTTGTCCGGGATACGAAGGGGCTCACCTGCAAACACAGGGTAGCAGGCTCTTAAGGCACTTCTGGGCAGGAAAGAGAGACGAGCGAAAGTGCAGGATGACGGGAGGTTAAGGAAGCGGGAGGAGCGCCAAGAAGAGATTAGAAAACTGGGCGGCGGGGGGGACAAGCCCGGACTTCTCTGGGTTTTCAACAGCTGAAGAGGCCACTGGCCCGCACCTGCGCCCAGACGCTCACTGCTCCGGGGCGAGGGGTAGATGCTTTCCGACGACCTTTTTATTTTTTAGCACGCCCGCCGGGCTGAGACAATCCCTAAGCCGTCGGCCGACCAATGAGTGTCAAATGAGTGGAGGCAGAAGGCGTAGCCATCCGTAAAGCGACACTGCAATCCTCTGTATTCAGCTGGCTAGGCGGGCGTGAGACCCCATTGAACCCGGTGCCACTTGCTTCCGAGTAAGCATGCATCGCCCCCCCCCCATCCCACCCCGCCTGTCGTTTGGCAGCCGCCTTGGGAAGGGACGAGGCCTCGTCTATTCCTCTGCAGTTTGCAAGAGCTTGCACTGCAAAACTCAACAGTTCTAAGCTTCTCAGAGAGTAAACATGCCGCCTAGTTACACAGCTGCTGCTACTGCAGCTCCTAAAGCTGAAAACGGCTTTATTTCTGAGTTGCATGCGCAGAGAGCTGGAACTCGCCGGCTGAGCTTCTGCGACACACACGCTTTGGCTAACCTGAAAGAGACGAAGTAGAACGGCCGGGTTTTCCTCCGCTGAACGGAAAGGGGCAAATGTGTTGTGCAGAGGTGGTTTGCCTTGTGGGAGTTGTAGTTGAAGCGGTGAAAGCCGAGCAGCTTATTTCCGATAGTGTAAACTACAATTCCCAGCATGCTCCACATACCTACTTCTCCCAATGCAGCGACTTAAACATACCTCATTCCTCTACTCTTTTTAGCTGTAGTTTGGGTGTTGGAAGCTCAGAGGAGAGGCTGCAATTTTCCAATATCATCTTTCCCAATAAGTTTGGGTAGGTACCACTGTGACTTGCGGGGAGGTAGCCTGTTTATTCTCAGAGGCATTTGCTATTTTGGTTCTGTTTTGGTATGTGATATGAAATCCGGTTGGGGGGAGGCCCTTCATAATCAGCCATATGGGGCAGGGGTTAGACTGTGGTCTCTAGAGGGTCCGTGATCTGGGTGCCAAAAGGGACGTATTTTACTTCGATTTCCTTCCTGTTACTTTAAAAATTGACTTGTGAAAAAAGAGAGCAATGAAGTTTGTCAAGAGATTTTTCATATGAAACACTGTACAGCACTGTACAAACTTTAAGCATTATTATCACCATCAGTTTACTGGACACCTGTACCTTTAATTGCTTCCTATGTTGTGAAATACAGGTGCTGATGTTCTTTCTGGCATGAAAACAAGTGAGCAGAACACTTCCATCAGTTCAAGTTTTGTATATCAGCTGTTGAAAGGTAAGAGAGCAAGGACTTTTTGTTTTTTTAAAGGGGGCAACCCTAATTAATAGTACTCTACAATCTTATAATGAAGGGCTGTTTGCTAATAGCCTTTCTTCTATAAAATAAAAAGTACATGGGCAGTTCTAGAAATACTAAAAAAATATATTGCAACTACTGGCAAAACATAATGTTTACCAATTACCTTTGCCTAGCAGAAATGAAAAGGGGAGGGTGTCAACCACATGTACATTCCAGAAGATGGACATAGCTTTTTGAAGCAGAGTTTTAAAGACTTAATGGGCTTTGGTATGCCTAAAGTTACGTACACTATATCATGTTGAGTGGGTGACCCAATTTGTTTTACAGTGTTGAAGTCTAGTGTACTGAACGTATCATCTGTGCGTGCACAACAGCTACCTGAAATGTACACACCTCAGCTTAACTGCAGTTTGGAAATCAGATGGTTTGAGGAAAAGCACATCATAAACAGGAGTACTTCTCAAGAAGCCATGGGCTACAGATGGATTGTGGCTAACGTCATAGTGTAATTGGCTTCAAACACCAATAGTGGGAGCATATTGGACCTGGAGTAAATATGTATACAGCCTAACTCTGACTATGCTTAAGTAAACCGTGTTGGAAACAGGGACCAACTGCAGTTGCTCCATGATGAGGGGAAAGCACTCCATATTCCAGGAATCAGACCTGAAATTGAAAACTTTACTGAGCTGTGTCCTAGGCAGGGCACAGTTTTCCTTGTGGCTTGGGCCTGCATTTTTTCCTTTGTACACAAGAAGTCTTCATTTGAATGATCTGAGCTAAACAATAGTGTTGCACTCCACCCCCGAGACACCCAATTCACCAAGATGCAAGATTCCAGGAGTTCCAGGTAGAAATCTAGCAGGTGAACCTTTCAGCCCCAAAGTCTGTTCAACAGCCTCAGTTTTTGTAGTGGGAGTCAGTCAGGGCTCTGCCCTCCCAGGCCAGGTGGGAAAGGCCTGCCAGGCAGGGAACAGGTCCTCCAGGACTTTCCAGCTAAGAATGAGAGCTGGAAAAACCCCAGTTCTAACCCTCAGCAGTGACCTCATGGGAGGCCTTTTGGCAGTCACCACCTCTTGAGTTTCAGCCCATACAGTGCATAGAATAATAGTAGTGATCTACCTTGCATGTAAGGATGACTAGGATTGAGCTACATGGCCCATGCAGTTGTGAGCTTCATTCAAGCTCTATAATTTAGCCAAATGATTAATTCAGCACTCACTATGGGTGACATGATTTTTGATGCAATTCAGAATAATGACAGGCGTGATTTTTTGCTTTTGCTGAATGTAAAAGTCCATGTTAATCTTGACTTCATTAAAAAAACACTGAGTTGGTAAATCAATGATTAAAATCAATGATTAAAAGCACAGAATAGTTTGTAACAATTGTTTTTGAAATTTAGCAAATAATTTGCATCACTGAATATTGAAGAGCGCTATCCATTATGTGATAGATATGGATAGCGTAGCACATTTCAGAATAACTTCAAGGAAATTATTGGTACCATATATATATATATATATATATATATATATATATATATATATATATGTGCACGCAAATATTTAGAAAGACTTATTTAATATTTTGGAACAAAGCAGATCACTTGCATCCTCTTTTTATATATGTGTGCAGCATGGTCCTGAACATGTCTACTCAGATGTCAAATTTTGCTCTTTAGCAATACAGGGATATAAATAAGGAATGTCAAAAGTTCTTATTTATTTATTTCTCACATTTTCCCCACAGCTGAGAGTCAAGGTGGTTTACAAAAAATTAAAACATGGGTAAAACACAGAAAGCTAAAAAATGGTTTAAAAGTTCTTAAAGTTTAACAGAATCAAAACAATATAAAAACAAATTATTAAAATGCAGATATTAAAAACAGCACAACAGTATAAAAAACCGTTTCCATAAAAACAGTCAGTTCTCAAAAGCCTGTCAGAATAAAACAATATTCACCTGCGGGCAGAAGGACAATAAGGAGGGTGCCAAGCTAGTCTCTTTTGGGAGTTCCAAAGTGTGGGTGCAGCCAAATTTGCATCCCCATCAAATTTCTTACATTTGTACCCCATCTTTCATTCATGGAGCACAGAGCAGCTTTTTATCTTGATAACCCTGGGCTGCAAATGGATTTGATAGATGGTGAGTTCCATGTCTGAGCGAGGATTTAAGCTTTAGGTTTCCCATATCCAAACCCATCATCACTCACTGCTTCCAGATTGTGTCCATGTGACGCTATATTAGGCCAGGTTCCAAAGAACAGCAAAACAAATTATGTAAGCCCAAGAGGAATTTTATATGATTTTTTTTTTCTACCAGTGGACCTCATCCTACATGAGGCATTTTCAGAAGCAGTTTACAAAATGGTCAGGGTGATAGGGTCATTTTTTCTAAGAACATCACTACATTTCCGCTAGGCTAGCTCAGGCACCTTGCTTGACCTATGTATGTCTCCTCAAAATTAAACCTCATGGGGTTTAAAGGAGCTCACTTCCAAATATGCATGTACAGGATTGCACTGCCTGTGTGGTTCTTTGGATTCCAACCTAGGTAAACTTATATCACAACCCTATTCATCTTTTCTGGAAAGCAAGTCCCAATTTGTTCAATGGGGCTTACTCCCTAGGATGTAAATGCGGGTGAGAGATTTCAGCCTAAGGACCAAATAGTTATTAGTCTGGTAAAATACAGCTTTTTTCTGGTGGAAAATATAGATTATGTAACTCTGATAAATTCCACTATTTTTGTTCCTGTCACCAGTAAGAATTCTAACAATGCATTCTAATTCTTCATAGGCATTCAGGGGTGTGTGTTTTTTCCTCCCCATCTTTCTTCTGGTAAAATAAATAATTCCGGTCTTTATTCCAGTTTTAGTTTATAGGTTATGTTGTTCTTTACATTTTACTGTTTGTATTGATTAAACTAGTGACATTACCCTTGATTTACACTGAGTGGGAGACTAATCAGGCCATTTTTCATTTCCTTTTGAAATTTTCTACAAAAAAAACCAACCAACAAATAAATAAATAAATGGTACCCACACAGAAACAATCAATATATCTTTGTTTGTTTTGCCAGGGTAATGGAAGCTGTAGAAAGCTAACACTTGAGGCCCTCATAGCATGTTTCTGGCAAAGGCCCCACTATGTGAAATTGGCTTGTTCTAGCTGTTTTTTCTTTTCTTTTCTTTTGCAGGATTTACAAGGTATTTCATCAAGAAACCATAGACTCACAGCATATCTTTGCTTCACTCACAGCAGAAAGAGCTCGTTTTATTGAGTCCTGCAAGTTTTGTTTTCAATATTTCTCTACCAGTCCTCTCTGTCATACCAAGAGCGCATTCTCAAATTATAATTGCACACAGACATTATTCTGCAAGGAAAACTGACACTGGGCCTGATCCAGCTTCAGATCCATTTTTTACCTTTGAATCAGTTCTACTGAATGCAATGCGGCTTGCATCTGAGTAGGCATGCAAAGGTGTACACTGTCAATTATGCTTTCGTATGTTGGACTAGTGGATCCAGATGGAGTGGGACAGAGAGATGCAAAAGAACGCTGGGCTCTTACACCTTTAATAGTCATGTAGCACAGGGAATGGCTACGTAGATGCACTTGTGATGTAAGTTACACCCGCTGAAATTCTATCTTCTACACGGCTATTAAAGGCACAGAAGCCCTGTCCTCTCTCACATCCAGCCAGTGGAGATGCACATCACATAGAGCTATCAAGTTGAATGGGAACCAAATACACACCAAAATGCGTATCCCTATCTAAATGTGTATATCAACTGAACAGGTAGCCTTCCTCGGTGGATCGTGTTGATTGAATCTGGAAAGTCTTGAGGTGGATCAGTATTAAAATAATCAAGTTGCTGTAGCACTGTCTACTGCTATAAAAGTTCACTAAAATATGATGTAGTAGACAGAGCTGATAAAACAGCTAAGAATCCAGTTTTCCTTTAATGCCATTAAATAAGGCTGATATTTTATTGTAGATTTGTCCATTTAATGCTTTCCTTTAACTTCAGATCTCTTGTTGCAAGAAATTATTAGAGCACAAAGTTAAATATACATATGAAAAACCCCCTGATCAGGCCATTTATACATCTGGTTCCTTAGTCTATAAAGGAAGACCATGTACTATTCTAAGTTTTAAATATATACTTTGACACAGATACATGAATCAAGAAGCCACTATTAGGATTGACTTTCAGAAGTTTTTGTAAGTCATGGTTTCCTCTCTCTTACCACCAGAGAACTCTTGGTAATTCTCTGCTGAACTTAATCACACTTCTCTCAAATGACTAACAGGCCAGTCCAAAGCATGTTTACTCAAGAGCAAGTCACACTGACTCCCAGGTAAGGATGGATAGGATTGCGGTTTTGGGTTGTGCACAAATAGTTTTCAGGGTGATGTTCGCATACTGGTAGGTTGACCATCCTTCCTGAGCCAATTGTTGGATTACATAAAATAGAGGGAGTAAGGCTTGATAAAGCATCTTTGCACCATTAAAATATACACTGTTCAGCAAGAAAACAAACATGGCATTGCTGTAGGGTGGTGGTGGTGAAAGGGCAGCCTTGCAGTGTTTTGTTGGGAAGAACCATTTAGCAGGGAAGATAAGTGAAATTTAGGTTAGCCTAGAATTTACACTGGGCTTTTTGTACAGGTTGGGTTTAATTGCATTCCACATTTGTGTGTTTTAAGATAGCAACTGCCACTGGTTATTTATTATTAACACTAGGATTTAGAATTCACTTAGCATAATACAGCTCAAAATACAAAACAGTCATTTCCCCCAAGTTCAGGAGCACATTTGGCATAATATTCCCAACAGCACTAAGCTTACTTCCTTATGAGAACAAAGGCTGGGACTGTTGCCAGCACATTCCAGGTCGGTATTTAATAGTAACTGTTTAACAAAGAGTTGCATATTAAAGGTGGGAGATTTTTGATTTTTGATTTAAATCTCATTGGAGTTGTTTCCAAAGTTTAAACTGAACACTTTTACTTCCTGTTTCTGAAAGGATCTCGTTTGTGACACTTGGCGTTATATATACACAGCCTTTGTGGTCACTTTGGTCAAAGTATGTTGAATGGCCAGGCAAAGAAGAGAAGGAAGAAGTTTGATTTTTTAAAAAGAAAGAAAGAAAGAAAGAAAGAAAGAAAGAAAGAAAGAAAGAAAGAAAAGAAATAGTCTTTATTTTGTTTTTAAAATTTATAAATCACTTCTCTGCCAACAGGTGGTTTAAAATTAGACCACCAAAGGAGTTGTCCAGATCAACCACAAATCCGAATTTCCTCTGTCATGCATGATATGAGTTTGATAGAAAGAACAGGTACTCTATTGAGCTTGGAGAGCAGAAGACGTAAAGAGGGTCAGCTAATGACTTTTTATTGGAACAATCTTGGTATCATCTTACTGACCTTGTATGCATTACCAACCTAATGCACTGGCAAATGCTTTGCTAATCATGGTAAATCAACCATGCTTTGCTAATCATGGTAATCCAAGCTATAAGTAGCACAAGCATCCAGAAATGGTCCCAAAATGTACAGGGTGAGTCTTTTAAAAGAGGCCCTGTGGAACATGTGTACTCTGTATCCACGGGGCGTCTTTTGTAGGACTCACCCTGTATATTCATTCTGCCTTAAATTCACACATCCTATCCTTCCATTTGTACTTGTGTATGTATCTTAAAACATCCAGGCAGCATAGAAGGCATGTAAAAGGGGTATCATCCACATGAACATGGCTTCTGTTCATGATTTTCTGGACAAAACCCTAGTAATATTCCATAAGACTGCACATCACTTCTGCTATAGCTATAATAGTAAGATGAAGGAACAATACTCCTATTTTCCCATGTGATTGTGGTGCTGTTAGATCAGAGGTTCTCCTCCAGCTTTATCATGGCAAAGCTCACCAAGCCAATATTTAAAAGGTTTGAATGTTTTCCAAAAACAACAGGGCCGGAAAGGCAAAGTTGCAGTGGTCACTCCCTTCTCCTGTGCTTAAAGCAAGTGAATCAAAGGAAAACAGAGGAAATAGGTTTGCATGGGCCCACAGTATATAGATTGGCAGAAGGCTGCCAAACCGAAAAGAAAAGGACAAGAAAGAAAAGAAAAAAAGAGAGTTGCCAAACACTGGCAGTTGACGCAAAGGTCTACTGTACTCACTTGCACTGTTTGGAAGGCAGATGGAATCACAATCTGCTTCTTGGCCCATAACAATGGGAGCTTAAAGTGGCCAGTTTTCAA
Organism: Podarcis melisellensis; assembly: GCF_964234715.1. Classification (NCBI taxonomy): domain Eukaryota; kingdom Metazoa; phylum Chordata; class Lepidosauria; order Squamata; family Lacertidae; genus Podarcis; species Podarcis melisellensis. The sequence goes on along the minus strand of NC_138537.1, from coordinate 58,468,773 downwards.
ACATACAAGCTGCTTAATAATTGGTCTTGTGGCATTTTGCACTCAACTTGTCAGATCTGGTAGTGTGTGTGTGTGTGTGTGTGTTTAATGGTACCACATGTATAGTTCAGCTGTCAAGGTTTCTGTCAGTGGTGACAATTAATGCACATTCCTTCCTGTCCTTAAACACTCGTGCCTGTTGGGCTTTTGGAGTTGTTTTACCTTTAAAAGGCTTTGCAGGTGGAGGACGAGTGTGCTTATCCGTGATAACCCTCAGATTGTATGTATACTTTTTAAATGGGTGGGGAACATTTTTCAGCGTGAGGGCTACGTTGTGGGCAACCTTCTGCGAGCTGCATGTCAGTGGTGGACAGGGGAGCGAAGCAGGGGTGGAGGACAGCCAAAAATGAGGGTAAGGTGGGGAAACGGATGTGACTCAAACCTTTGTATAATAGGGTGCATTCCACCTAGACCCAAGTCAGAGATCCATGCAGGCAAGTAAGCAGGAGGCATTACCACAGTTCAAAGCCCTTGACGAGGGCATGGAACAGACTGGAGAGGAGCCTGACATAGGGGGAGGGAGTATAGCCTGAAGAGAGTCCTGAGGGCCAGATAGAGTGGCCTGCAAGACCACATTCAGACCCTGGGTCTGAAGTTCTCCACTCGTGGACTACATGTTCTCGCAACAGTGCTGCATTCCCTTTTAAGACTCCTTTTTTAAAAAAAGAAAAACACCAATAAAGCAGCATTCGCCAACTCCCATTGGCATGCTAGTTTGGGTGAGGGCTGTTTTAAAGACTGTGCCTTGCCCTCTGCTGCCCCAGAATAGGCAGGCAGCAGATTCCTCCTTGTTGTGTTACGTTATGCCACATCATTTTTAAGACCAACTCCTAGAATTGGAAAACAAGGTGCTTTGTGGCATCACAGAAACAGGTATTTCCCCCCACCCACCCACCTCAAACTGCTGGATAATATGAAGGCAGAGTGGGGAACTAAGATTTGTAGTTGCCCATTGTGATGTCAGGCAGATGTTTTGGTTGAAATGTTTGCTCCATTACGACTGTAAACAGAGAGTGGTTTGCAAAGTGCAATTTGGTATGTTTTCCTGAAATAATAAATCTGCACTGGCACTTTTAATGTATAAATCCTATTGGAGTTAATGTGCACACTTTTTGGGTCAGAGAGGAGACAGCAATTATGCTTGGCAAGATTTGTTATCTCCTCTGCATTACCAAGAATCAGTGAAAATAAATCTAGTCAATTCTGGTTGTGGTGGTGGTTGTTTTTTAAAAAGTTATGCTTTAAGAGTACCCCTCCTTCAAATCGAGCACATACTGCTGTCTGAGGAATGCAGCTACTTGAAGTGGGCACTAACATGCCTCTTGCATCAGTGGAAATGGATATTGCAATTGCTGTTTTGAAACATGTACTCAAATACATTGGGAGTTTTATACTATTTTTCAAACTGCCAAGTAGATAATGTCAGAATATTTCTGAAATGGGATACTAACATCAAGATATACTGCTCCAATCAGCAAGCATCAGGCAAAGTAGAGTATAAAACTATAGATATAGGAGACTACTAGCAAATTTCCATTTCCATTTCCTATGTCAACAGCTTCCCAACTTACCTAGTAGATTGTTTTATGTTTTCCAGGCAAATTCTCTGTAGACCACACGCTCTATGTTCAACTCTGCATTCGGAGCTGAAAAGAATTAGATATGCTGTAGTTTATGAAATGGATGTTTATGAAAGTACCCTTTGTTTCAATGGCTTCAAAACCTGACATGAATTCCAACTCTGACAGCATAATGAGAAAATAAGATGGTCATAGCAGTGTCCCAAATGTAGTCTTAACTATTGAGGTTCTCTTGTTGAAAATGCAATTCTCTGTCTAGATGTTTATGAATGTCTTCAGTGTCTCTTCTTTTGATAGGAGTTCTTTTTTTGCCCGTCTTTTACAATTCCGAAATATGAAGGGAGAAAGCTGCTGTGATATGCAAGATATAAATGCTGTGGGAGTTGCACCCTTTGGCCCAACAACACCCCCAGTTGCATTACGTTAGTTTCTTTCCTTGTGAAGAAACTGCATTTCAAGCTAACCGCTTCTGAGAAGGTGCAAAATACTATTTTAAAAGTAAAATAGCAGCTTAATTTGCTGAAGATCATGCTTTAAAAAACAAACAAACCCACACCTTTCCCCAATTTATAGCACAATCACTTGTATGGCTACTGGGAAAAAAACAACCATCTCCATTGAGTTCAATGAGATTTACTCCCAGGTAAGTGAGCATAAGACTGCAGCCTAAGGATGGCTTCCAGTACCACACATTGTGGGAAAGCAGCTATAAAATGAATTACAGTGTTCAAGACTATGCCTTATGTTTATTCATAGCTTATAGTTTTCATTTAACAGCACAAGAGTGAGAGATTCCCACTAAATACTGTGCTATTCACACATTTCTTCTCACATTATAAACCTTAAAATACATTTTGCCTTGCTCTGGATTTCATGCTTACATATCTGTCAGGACAGTTTCTTGAAATTATTTATTTGCAGACACACTAATAATAACTCTCTAATGCCGCATTGATATTATTGTACCACAGAGGAACTACAAGTTTCTTCTTGTCAATGAAGTAACTTACCAATCAGCTGAGTGAATTATTCCAATAAGATTTGGGTTTGGATGGAAGAGGGACAATGGGGACGGATAATCTTTGATGATCTGTGGCAAAATTCTAAGGCACGTCTCCGGTTAGCGAAATTACAGGTAATGGCCCATGAAGGTTAAAAAATAGTTGGATATGATAACTCGCCCTTAACCACCATCATTCCAGCCAGAGGGAGGGGCAAGTGAGGGGAAAACAAAGGGGCTGTGGCAGGGAAGAGGGGGCCTCTGTAAGGAAGCAGTATCAAGGGAAGCAGGAATGTCATTCTCTGGAGAACTAATATAGGGTGGTGGATATGACTGTCTTTTGGCCTGCCAGCTGCCTCCAGCTATAACCGAGCCATATATCTGCATACTCAAATATTTCAAAATACCACAATCAGTCAGTGACCTCCTATCAGAAACTGAAACAGCACCTGACACTTATTACCAGCTAGGGAAGTTAAGATGATCATCACATTATGAATGAGGACCCAACAAATGTCGTTGGACTACAGCTGTCCTTATGCCTGACCACCAATCATGCTGGCTTGGACTAATGGAAGATGGAGTTCCAACATCTGGAGAAACACCGATTTCCCATCCCGGCTGTGTAGATTGGCTGCAAGTGAACATTAAGCTGCCTGCTGACAACATGAACCCAGAACCCAGTTGTCAAAATGGTTTGGCATTTACATAAATGCATCCTATATTCAGATATCTGATTTAAGTACACATAAACTGGCTTCAGTGGTTTGTATCTGGTGTTAGTTGTTGCCATATTTGACACCGACAAAAAGAGATCTCTGAAAATAAAAAAGCCAGAAACCCATATGATATTTAAGATAATGTTCTTTTTATAGACTTGTTCTCATTCTAGTCCTGTAAAACAGCAAGAGACTTTCCAAAATGCTCCAGGCTATAGAAAGCTGATATTACTCTTAATTGTTCCATAATGCCAGTATTCTACAGAGAAAATTAATAAAACATCAATGGACAGCAATAAAAAAGTCCAGAATCTTTTTTTTTTAAAGTATTATGGTTGACTGAAGAAAAATTGGGTCCATAGCTAATGAGAAGGAAAATGAATATGTTGAGAGGGGCAGAATGAAGCTTATTGTACTAATGGTTTTGATAAAAATGTGAACATGTAAGTAGTGTGAGAAAGGCAAAAGAACGCTTTGAAAATTATAGGAGCTTGCTGGTCATATAGAAGATAAAACTGTTTTTGACACATTGCATTTTCAGGATCCTATTTCCCGAAACCAGAATAAACTGATTGGCAGATCCATGTTGACCCACTATGTTCAGTGGAGCAGCTTACTCGCAGGTAAGTTTGCATACTTGCATAAGTCTATACTTGCAAGCCTTATTTCATAGTTTAAACTTGTTTATATCTTTAGTGTAGAGTTTTGCATATGCAATAAGCGCTGCATTGATCTTCAGCACAGCAACTATAACATTCTGAATGTGAGAAAAATATATATGCAAGGATAAACTTTTTATGAACTAAAAAGTTAATTTGGATGAACTTGAACTGAACTGGTTCATTTTGTAAAGGGGTGAATTTGAAATGCAGCTAGTTCCTTTACGGATATAATGATCTTGAACTAGAATTAATTCCTTCTCAAGCACTGTGCATGATTAGCACTGATGTACAGTGGTACCTCGGGTTAAGTACTTAATTCGTTCCGGAGGTCCGTTCTTAACCTGAAACTGTTCTTAACCTGAAGCACCACTTTAGCTAATGGGGCCTCTTGCTGCTGCCGCGCCGCCGGAGCACGATTTCTGTTCTGATCCTGAAGCAAGGTTCTTAACCTGAAGCACTATTTCTGGGTTAGTGGAGTCTATAACCTGAAGCGTATGTAACCTGAGGTACCACTGTATAATGGTTCATTCAAGCAGACTGTCAAGGTTACTGTTTAATCTGCTATACTAAGCTCAGCACCAGCAGGGGACTGGGCATCTCAGGCTGAGCTCCTACTGCCCACCATTTGCCCCAGCAGGCTGACATCAGATTTTAGTATGTACATATCTTCACCCAACGATAAGAAGGTGCACCCTTGTTCATCCTGACTCTAGGTGTTAGAATTATACTGCATGATTTGCAATATCTTCCATGTGGTGACGTTTATGGCCTTGCTCATGAGCATCTGGCTTAGTGCGCATCTGCTGTACCATCCAAACCAGTCTCTTCATTTGCCTGAAATAGTAGCAACCTATGCATAACATAGGGACACGGGTGGCGCTGTGGGTTAAACCACAGAGCCTAGGGCTTGCTGATCAAAAGGTCGGCGGTTCAAATACCCGTGATGGGGTGAGCTCCCGTTGCTCAGTCCCAGCTCCTGCCGACCTAGCAGTTTGAAAGCACGTCAAAGTGCAAGTAGATAAACAGGTACCACTCCGGCAGGAAGGTAAAGGGTGTTTCCATGCGCTACTCTGGTTCGCCAGAAGTGGCTTAGTCATGCTGGCCACATGACCCGGAAAAACTGTCTGCGGACAAACGTCGCCTCCCTTGGACAGTAAAGCAAGATGAGTGCCACAGCCCCAGAGTCATCCGCGACTGGACTTAACTGTCAGGGGTCCCTTTACCTATACATAGCATGGAAGCCTCTTTTGCCTCATCCTTGGGATCTTGACTGAGCTTGGGTGCATGGAAAAGATGTTTCATGTCTGCAGGATGACTATATCGCATGTAGCTTGGCTGCCGGATCAGTGTGAATTATTACCAGTAAAAATGGGTACATAAAGTATTTTTCCAACTGTAAAAATTACCAGCATCATCTCCTTCCCTACCCACCATTGCTGCATCTTTAAATATAAAATCACTTTTCTCACATATTTGTGTTTGATGTTATGTTTTTAAAGGAATATCCTGTCAATTCTGAAACAGAACTGTTTTATGTTGCCACCGAATTGCTTTGATCTCTAGATTAGAACTGATGAGCTGTAGCTTCCTTATTGCCGAAGGTTGCCAACAATTACTAATGTGTGTTTGTTTTGAGCTTATCAGAACTCTAAAAGAAAGAATAATGGCAAAATGTAGGCATAGAATGTTTTTCCCCCCACAGCATGAATATGGAGCAAAAGAAAATCAGTTTCCTTGTGTTTATTTTCCTAGGATTCAGAATTGATTATTTGATGCTTGCAATAAACAACAGAAGCATGCATTCACAAAGCTGTAAATAGATAATTTGGAACCTATCTAGTCCTTAATGATGCAACCAAATGTGATTAAAATTATGGGTTTCACAGTTCCATTTCTACACCAAGACAATGCTAATTTCCCCATTTATAATATCTACAGTATTGCATACAGTTTGCAGTGGCAAAGCCCCTGCTATCTATTGGCTAAGCTGGTGGTGTAATAGTGTGGAATGTTCACAAACGTTCCAACTTTTCAGGGAACAAAGATGTCAGATTGTTTGCAATCCATCTTTTGTAATGAAAGAAAAAAGATTAAAGTAGGAACAGGAAAAGCTTTCTGGGAAGATAGAAGAATGAGGAGAAGTTCCAGGAGCCAATACTAAAATAGTATTGAGGCAAAGCCTCACACAGGAGCTAGGAACAAGAAAAACAGTTCATCATAATCAACATGCAATAACCAAAAGAAGTATGCTTTCATAAAACTGAAAATAAATAATTTGGAAGCTCTCTAGATGGCTGCTCCTGACATGTGAAGCAACCCTAAGAGGGCAACTGAAGCCCAAAACTAAAACAAAAATTGGTGGCAACAACAACTTCACATGTTTATTTAACCGAGTCAGATAATTCCACAGTTTCAGCTTTCCACCCAAATCTTTATTTGCAGTGCAAACCTGTACAGGTCTACTCAGAAGTTCAGTTGGGTTCACCTCCAGGTAAGTGCTATAGGATTGCAGCCTTAACAACTCTTTAGCCAGAGTTCAGTTTAATTTCTGGTATTTTATTGCTACCATTGTTGTGCGTATGCATGAAACATACATTTATAGTAAAATTCCTGTATTATACATTCTAGGAGTCATAACAGAATGCCAAGCATTACTAATCTCTATAACCTGTTATTTTTACAGATTATCTCAAGGTCTGTGGCATGTAAAAAAATATATATGAAAATGCTTATGAGGACTTTTGTGGGTACAGTATTCTGTTTCGGAGATGAGATTTTACCAAAGGAGGCATGATCTTTGATTGCAGGTTTGTGCTTTCTCTTACCCAGTAGCTAAACCCACTCTCTTTCTCTGTCACCACCCAGCATATTTAGTCCATAGAGACGCCACTGCCTCATCCAGTTTCCTAATTTAGACTGAGGGAGAAATTTGCAAGGGGAATAGCTGGGGGTCCTTGTTATCAATCCTGTGAAGAAAGGGGATGTTGGTAAAGTTAGCATAATGGTGCTGATAGCTTTTAAAAAATTAACCTATTCCCCTCAGAGGTAGCAGAGCCACTGGGTTTGTTTTTTTTTAAGATTAATTACTACTCAGATTCACTAGTGTATTGCCAGGGATATTATGAAGTAAATAATATGGCACGTTGGGGTGAATCCTGAATTACTTATCCCAGGCCAACTATTATGACAGAAGAAACTCTTGTTTCTAAACAAGTCATGTTAGTTCATGGAAGTAAAAAAAACACCACACACACAAAAGTGCTATCTTTTAGCAGGAATCTTTTGAGATCCATCTGATAGCGATTGCACTGTGGCAAAAGATTAACCTCTTGAAACATGTTTTACTCTATCACACTAATTAAACCCTTCCATTCTTAGGGGGATAAGGTGCCGTTCTTTAATTTTAATTGTTCTTAGAGCACATCTGCGACTTTTTTGTTGTGGTTGTTATCGTCATTCCCTCGCAGCTAACACTTGGAGCGCAGGGAATTTTCGTGGTAGGAGTAGTCCAGCAGCTGCACAGCAAAGGAAGAAGAAGAGCTGTGACGAGGAAGCGAAGCTCTAAGCAGGCCTTGCTCATTGATTTCCTGGGTGACCTTGCTCAAGCTTCTTCACCTCCTCATGCCTCAGTCAGCTCAGCTGGAAAATTGGGTAAAGAGCGGGGAGTATTGGGGGAGAAGGGGGGAAAAAACATCTTGGAGTTTGAAACTGAAATCTCCCTGTTAACTCCCCCTCCTCCCTCCAAAGTGAGTGCAGTCATTTTACACAGATGTAATTGCTTGTGCACTGCACACCAATCATTTTCTTGAGTTTCATGGCACAAGGGCTGACATTCCGTGACATGTTAAGGACCCATGCAGTCCTGTGCATTCTCTGTGATAATTGCCTTTTTTTCTGCGCTGAAGTTTTATATCACATAGCGCAAGTTAATGGGACTAGGTCCACTTCCGCATTCTCTAATCAAAAGGGCAAGGATTAATAACAAATCTAGAATCACAGAATTGTAGGGGTGGAAGGGACCCGAGGATTATCTGGTCTAACCCCCTGCAATGCAGGAATCTCAACTTGATCATACATGGCTGATGGCCATCCAACCTCTGCTTAAAAACCTCCAAAGAAGGAGGGTCCACCACTTCCTGTGGGCGTCTGTCCCACTGTTGAACAGCTCTTGCTGTCAGAAAGTTTAGTTAGAATCTCCTTTAACTTGAATCCATTGCTTCAAGTCTACCCCCCAGCAGGAGAAAAAACAAGCTTGTTCCATCCTCCACGTGACAGCCCTTTAGATTTTTTAAGATGGCTATCATATCTCCTCTCAGTCTCCTCTTTAACAGGCTAAAAATACCCAATTATGTCAGCCATTCCTCATAAGCAGTGCTTTTTTTCTGAGGCTACTCAAGGGTACATAGTACTGGCATCTCTTCTTTTTTTTCCAAATGTTTAAAGTGTAGCACTTACTTTAACAACTTAATGGTGAGTACCAGCACCATTTTTTCCAAAACAAAACAAAACACTACTAATAAAACTTGGTTTCCAAACCTTTTATTATCTTGGTTGCCCTTATCTGCACACGTTCAAGCTTGTCAATATGCTTCTTTACTTGTGGATACAGTATTCTAGGTATGGTCTGCCAAGGCAGAACAGAGCAGGACTATTATTTCAATTGATCTGGATGCTATACTTCTGTTGATGCAGCCTAGAATAAACTACTGCATCACAATTTTGACTCTTACAGTTTCCTAAGACTCCTAGATCCTTTTCACAGGTACTACTGGCAGTACAGGTGCCCTCCATCTTATATCTAAAAAACAACAGCAATTCTCTCTCCCCCCCCCCCATGCCACTACTCATGTATTGGACAACCCCAGTTTTTTGACAAGATTTTTTAGTCAAAAAACCTTGTCTAATACACGGAAAAATATGGTGGATACAAGGACATTTAATAGCTTGTGGAAAACCACCCAACCAGCCATGCCTGGTGTGTATGTTTCAGGTAGTCCCTTATTAGCTCCATCCTCTTGCTAATTTCATAGTATTTGTATTGGGCAAAAGCCAGCACCTCCAGTTTGTGTCAATGCATTTATATTACAAAGGGCTTGCAGATCTGACCTGCTTGACTTGGGAAAATGCACATTTCCTCTTCCTGTAAAATATTTCTCTTCCATCTACAATCTGCCTTTCATTTTTTCCCATATTTGGGGCAGGAGATCGTGTCTGCTGAAGGCTAACTTTATATGCATGTCAAATAGCGTATTTTTTATGAAGTTAATGCCTAGATAATTATTGGATAAATCACACTCTTAAGTGCCTCTGTTTTTCTTAGAAAATTATGGGGATGAAATAACGCCAAATGTATTAAATTAAAGGTTCATACGCTGAGGCAGATTTTGTTCAAGCACAGTATGGGGGGGGGGACAACTCCTGTTTGCTTCAAAGGAACCTCTTCTACAATGCAGTTAGCAGGCACTGGGGGTTCGATCTGGGTTGACAACCTGGCATGGGCTCAGGGACAGCAGGTGAGATCTAGTACCCATTCACCCCACACTGCGGTCATTAACCACACTGGGTACCCAGCACCTGCCATTTGCATTGCCAAAAAGGATCCATTCATTTCAGTCAGCAGGACTCTCGGGACTCTCGGGTGAAGCCTTGTGCAAAGCCTTCCACTTGTGGAACAGGGCTTCCCCCATCTCCTCTTCATTTGCACCTCCCAAAATTGGCTCTGGAGGGGGGAACCCCCAGAACATTGCGAGGGGGGGGGGAGAGCAGGGATGTTCAGTCTGGCATGCTGAAATGCTTGTGTAGACATAATGCTTGTCACAGCGTGATGTTGAGTTTTTACCTAGGGATTTTACCTCCCGCTGTCCACTTATCTGGATTAGGCCTGCAGTTTGCTGCTTTTCTGTGTTGGCTGGAGAAGAAGAAATGCCAGCATGCAAGTTTGAGAGGAAGGAGGGTGTGGGGCTGCGAAGGAGAAACCAGCTGGGGGACTGAATGGCAAACATCTGAGGGCCACCTCTTTATCCCCTTCTTTAAAGGATTGCTGGGATGCTCACAATATTAATGCCCACTGGACTGCGGGCTCTTCTGCAAGGATCTGGGATTGCACAAAACGCTAACATATGAATGGCATTCTGCTTCATGTAGAGTGCAAAGGGCATAGTTCCTTCTTTAGGGTCCTTTTGTGTGGAGGGGGAGTGCTATTTATTGGGATTAAGAATTTTTATTTTGTTTGAGTACCTCTTCCAGGTAAAGTCAATAACTTTTCTGTTGCATAAACTTCTGAATCCACCCCACATCTCATCTAATTACTTGGATGCAACAATAATTTCCTCCTATTGCTAATGCAATGTAAAACGAATTAGTGGTCTCCCCCCCCCCCGCCCCTCTAGTGTATTTCCTCACAATAAAATAACTTGCTATTTCCTATTTGCTATTAGAATGCAATTCTAAAAAATAAAAATCTTAACACTGTAGAGCATTGTTTTATATTTTATTTCTCTTTATTGGTCTTGCATATTTCCCTTTTGTCACCATTCCACAAGACACTTTGAAACGCTCTCTAATCACTTGGAGCCGCAAATCCTTGGTATCATAAAACCATGAAAGCAAAAGATGAAACAATTCCTGATTAGGTCATCTAGCCCATCTTCTTGCCAATTCAAGATTGCTCCATGGATCTGGACAGTTCACATGGCCAGGATAGACTTCCTGAGCTGACGTAAGAGTCACAATGCTATCTCAGACCACCGATACTTGGAACAAAACTCAGACTTTGCTTCTTTATAAACTGATAGAGGTCCTCTTTCATGTTCATGTCTCACCAGAAAGGAAAATATATCACACACAACATATTGCTAGTGACTGATTCTGCACAATTTCAAGACACCGGTTTCCATTCTGCACACAATTAGGCTGCTTACATCCCTTGAAGATCAATGAAATTTAAGTAGCCTAACTATGAGCAGGACTGTGGGTATATCTAAGCTACATCAAAGGATAATAAAGTAAATCATCCTGTAATTCTGTTGGTTCTGAATCTGTGACACTGATGTTCACCGTAATTACAATATTTACCAACATTAATATCTAATTTTGTTGCTTTTTCGTTGTTTTCGTTAGCATCTTAAACTATGTTTTAATGATATATCGCCTAGACTCATAAAACCCAGTGTGTGCCTCATTCAAGTCAGTTGTAAAACTTTTTTTTTTTTTTTTTTTGCCTGGAACAGATCATGATGCTAACAGAAGATTAGAGGAGGTGAAAATATAATTGACCTAATTTTGCAGTGATAATAACAGGGAAGCATGGTCTAATCATGCTCACTTTCTTGGTTCATCCCAATCTAACAGTTCTTTCTAGTCTGTTTGCAAAATACTTCCCTTCCACCTGCTGGGATATTCTGCTATATATGTTAATAGCGCTGAGAATTGCCGCGAAGGCAGTCCTGTTTGTTGTTCAATTAGGCTAAAACCAGTGAGGTTTTAGTGCTCTTGTCATTCCTTTCAACATGTGGGTGCCTTCCCCCCCCACCCCACCACCACCTTCAAAAATTTAGCATTACCTTCATCACAGTGAAAAGTGTTTCTTTTAAATCTGGAACAAAGAAGTAACACAGCAAATTGAAACGATGTAGATGTAACTACAAAAGAGCACATTTTCCCTATGTGCATTTGTAATTCCTACCCAGTTTAAATGAATCTTATTATGCATTCAGAATAAAAATGAAAATATACATTATAGACATGTACATGAGATAGCATTTCTTCAGGATTCAAAGATCACACATTTAGCTTCCTAAATATGACTTATTTATTTAGTAAATTTACGCACACACCCCTTTCTCACAAAGCAGCCCAGGGCAGCCAATAGAACAGGAACCTATCTGAAATCAGGGCACCAGTTACAAACTGGTAATAGTAATGATTATTTTTTGTTTATTGCATTGGTTTTCTTCTACTCGCCCCTTTAGCAGGGAACCTCAATCTGTGAGATCCTTATACACCCTCCCATCAAGGTACTTGCTGGACCCAGATCTGATTAGCTTTTTACACAAAGTATTTTCAGACTATTGTCCATTAATAGTGTAGTGCCAGAATCAGGCCTCCATTTCCGCACAAGTTTCCATTGCTAAAAAAGCTTCAATTTTTCTGCTTCGTTCTCAGGACACTTTAGAATTTTGATAGGTGTCTGTTTTTGAGCTTGCTTTATTCTGGGGTGGCCAAGTGTGATGGAGCCAGGAAGTCTGCTCTCGGGGCCCGTTTATGAGGCAAGGTGAGGCAACTGCCTTGGGCAGCAGTTGAGCGCATTGCATGTAACCCTAACCCTCCCCTTGTTCCCAATGTAGATCTTCACTCCCCTCTTCTTCTTTGGTGGGACGCACCATTTTGTGCTTGGCCTCAGGTTTCAAAATTTCTTGTGCCAACCCAGTCTGTGCTCAAGCAAAATGGTTCAGAACATGAACTATGGACCAGAAGCCCCCATTGTGTGTATTGGCCTTTGGTGAGTTGTTGTCTCTCATTCTTGGGAGTGGGTCCTCTCTCTCTTATCTAAGAACAACAGGATTGGCCTACCTTATAGGGGTGTTGCAAGGATTTCAAGATTATGTCAAACACTTCGGAAAAGTATTATTATGTGTGTGAGATCCATTCCAGTAAACATGTCTCTGGCAATCAGCTTCCCTCATCCTGAGAAAGCTTCATGTTTACCTCAGGGTGCCTTCCTCTGGACTTCATTGAAGCATGGTCACCCAGGAAGGCAGCAGAATGCAGAGTGTTGGTGAAATGATTTGTATCAGAAAAGGAGAGACTCTCAAGAGTAAAATATGCACAAGAAAATTCCTGTACCCCACCCATGAGAATTTCACTGAAATTTACTCTCCCCTTAGATAATTTTGGATGCAATTTCTTTTCTCTTTAATTTATAGAGAGATTTTTTTTTTTTTTGCGGCGGCGGGAATGCAGGAGAAATTTCTTTTTGGCACACCACCAGTGAATATTAGTATTCTTTAAAGTGTTAAGTTTGGGGGTAGTGTAAGGTAGCCACCGTTTATCTATCTATCTATCTATCTATCTATCTATCTATCTATCATCTATCTATCTATCATCTATCTATCTATCTATCTATCTATCTATCTATCTATCTATCATCTATCATCTCCCCATAACCAGTATTTTATTGGTAAGTATTGTTCAAATGTTGTATCAATTAATACAACTGTTCTTCCTTCCCTGGTAGGTTTTGAAAGCACCAAAGCCATAAAAATCTTTCGCCCCACAAGCATTTTCCTGCCACGGCTCTCTATTTGCAGCTGCATTACAGAATTCCGTCACAAGCTTATCATGGCTATAATTAAAATTCTGTGCAAAGCAACCTGAAGATCATCAGATTCCAGACATTCATATAAAATCTGTTGCTATGGGAGCTAGTATTGAATGGCAAGGTAAAGGGGGGGGGGGTTGGGGAGGGGTGGAAATCTGTAATGTTACATTATGTTTGCCCTGTTCCCACTGGAAGGGCCCTTAAAATAAAGTCGCCTTTTATCTTTGCTTTCTGAATAAACATAAAACTGGATTTTTAGCGCAAAATCCTGATTTCAAGGTTATTGATGCCAGACTAAATTAATACAGTCTGTGCGATAGCATACAAAATCCTCAGCAAAGCCAGGGATACTCCTGTCTTTTGAATGCTTGACATTTGTTTTTCATCATGAACTTAAAGGTCACCAGCTACAGATGAATCAGGATACCTGCCTGAGTTTACATTTACATGCATTTTATTTTATTCCCATGTGCACTCTTTTTTTTATGAAATCCATCACTCAGATAAAACTGTATCCTCTTATTATCTAGACTGGATAAACTAGAAGAGTTGTCAACATACTGCCTTTAAGAACAAACAAGAGTTATTCCCCCCCCCCCGCCCCCAGTCCTCTATAGGACAGAGTGGTACGCAATATACTCCGGACTATTGCTTTTTCTCTTGTTCTCATCGCTCCAGCTAAACAATTCTATTCACTAGCACTTAGCTTTGCTCAATACCATTGATGGAGGAGGGGTGGGGTGGGGAAAATCATGATGAATACTTCTTTAAGGTGCAGTAATAAAGGTACATAATTGATAATCAGCACACTCTAGACAAAAACAGTACAGCAAAATACAATTAGGATAATCAGAAATGCTGGCACTTTTTTGAATTCCAGTGCGAGTTTCTACACAAACAGAATCCATTAAGACATAAGGCAGGATCCTGGAGTTTATACAGATTCAAAAAGAGATAAATATTGCATAATACAGAAAGTGCTCTGCCCTTTTCTACATGTAAGATCATTCCATCCCCTCCTTCTATTTCAGCTAGACATGTGACCCATCCCACTTTATAGTTTCTCTCCCCCCCCCTTTTTTTAGCAAAACCAAATTTTATACACACACACACACAAAATACCTGTGGAGCTGATTGAGCATGATGCATTCATTTCCCTTGATTTTGTAGTGAGGGAAAAGGCTAGCATGAATAATTCAAAAATAATGCTGAGACTGTTAAGATTTAGTACTGGAGAGGTCATTGCAGTTGGGAGAATGAGCTAGGAGACTATTACTATTCCACGATCTTTGAATCTCAAGGTGACATCATTATTATTTCTCTATACTATAATGTGGTGCTGCAACCAACTTATTGCAGTGTTTCTCTCGTAGGGTAGAAAGATCAATTACATACAGACCTCAAAATGTGAACTATAAGCATAGCATCCAATAAAACTGTCATTAACAGTCACCACAATTTTAGCTGCATGCTTCCAGGTCAAGCTGTTTTAAAAATGATAACTGACATTGAAAGGTTGAATAAAGAGCACTCATCCTAAAGGGAACAATTTTTTAAGCCAAATAAGCGCTTTCATGTACACGTAATGTTAATCCTTTTCTGGACTAATTTTTTTAAAACAGATTTTACAGATGTAATACATTGATAGCAGAAGTTCACAGTACACTTTGGGGCAGGGGAAGCAAACACCACGATTCTGCAACTTTATGACTTTCAGGTGTGGTAAAACCCAGAAAAATCATTCTCTACTGCATGTTTCTTAGGCCACGTACACTTTAGCAACTTAAAATACAACAAGGTCATTTCCCCCTACGATGCTTCAAGTTATGTTTGATGTTGCTGTATACACCAGAAAGGGGGAGGGATGTTTTCACCCAGTGTACATTACCTGTTTGGTTGCCCTGTACCTGCAAACTGCACCCCTCAGCTCCTCCTATTCATAAAGTTGTCATCAGAGCATGCAAAATGGCTCTCTCAAAAGTACAGACATCAGCTCAACTGCAAAGTGAATGTGACTTACATCTTCAAGTCGGGCGGAAGCTGGTTTGAGGAAGAATGCATCAAACAAAAGTATTTCTCAAGAAGCTACAGACTACCTATGGATTGTTCCCAATGCCCTGTGTATTTCAAACACCAGTGGTGGGAGCACACTAGAGTAAATGTTAAATGGTAAAGTGTACACAACCTTAGGCTGCAATCATATACATGTGTACCTGATCATAAGTTCCGCCAGACTCAGCAGAGCTTACATCTGAGTACAAATTTAGCCCATTGCAAAGGTAGCAATTTTCAGCACTAAATAGAAAGTGATAGGGGAATAAAACTTCTGCACCAAGAGTGCAACACAAAGCTTTGTTGAGGCTTTACTTGTGTGCACAGTGATCTCTTAACATGGATGCTTACGCACATATGGAAACTGCTCATCACTTGAGGTTCCAAGGACACATCAGAGTCCCTCTAGCAGGATTTAGGAAGGTTACCAAATCATTTTAAGCTATTTGGACTTATCATACATAAATGCACTTCAGTGGAAAAGAAGAATATAACAAAATGATGTTTATGTGCATTCCCCATGAAACATGTATCTGTTTCAGCTTTCCCAGTTGCTGCATTTGATATCCACCTGATTCCTAAACACGCTCTCTCTCTCTCTCTCTCTCTCTCTCTCTCTCTCTCTCTCTCTCTCTCTCTCTCACACACACACACACACACACACACACAGACACCCACTTCCTCTGTATGAAATCCCACTGTACTGGAGTTATTGGAAACATTACAGTCCTAATTAGGATCCCCCTTCCAACTAGTACCTTGCCAACAGGGATGGCAGAGGTGTATTGGGGGCAGCACAAGTGGTTCCCCTGCGCTGGGTGCTGAGCTGAGGGGGGTGTCACAACTTTGGCACAGTGCACATGCAGAAAGGAAGGTGAGAAGTGGGGAGACCAAATTTTGATCTCGCCTGGGGCACTGCTGAAATTTGAAAGACCAAAATCCGTTCTGAACAAAAAAAGAAAGGGCCCGCTTTCACAGAAGAGAGACAAACTTGTAGTTAAAAAAGAAGAAGTCAATTTCCAGCTACCCACACAAATGTCAACCGAGAACAACTCACTTATCTTATGAAAGGGAATATGTTGGGCTGTAGCTCAAGCCTCTGTATATACTGTTATGAGTTTGTGGGTGTCTTGACTCCGCACTGCTCAGAGATTGGGGTGGCGTGTAACACAACAATAGGATTTGCTCTTTGACTTTCAAAGATAACCTTATTATGACATTGCAGAATTAAAGGCATGAAACAATCTGATGAACAAACTAAATCATTCCACTTGGAAAGCCAAAGCACAGAAAGTAAGAAACTTTGGTCTTACCTTATGTTGTCTTCTGGTAGAGTGCTGCTCCCTAGTGTGGCTGGGGTCTCACAGAAGACTTGTAGATACTCAGGTAAATGAGACTAGCTGTTTCACTGACAGATTGCCTTGTCAAACTTTACATTTCCTTACATCAGTGGGTTGTATTGTTGAATCAAATCCCTTAAAGTAAAAGCCATGCAATGCACATATACCTTATTTAAAGTATGTTACACCTTGAGGTGGCTGTGAAATCACACTTTGGTGCTGATGTAACAGTTTATGTCCTTTTAACTTTTGTGAGCTTTCTAAACACATGTATTTTTGGGGTGAGCTCTGGAATTGGTAAGGATACACTTGTCTTTCTAGACAAAAGTACAGCTAAATTTGTCATTGGGCTCACAGTTCTTACAGCTCAGTAACAAGTCATTATCCCACAATACAGGAATAGACAGTTATCTAGACAGATTCTGTAATGGGACTGCAGATAAAATGGTGTCCAAGTAACGGTGGATAAATAAATAAATAAATTTTATTTATACCCCACCCTCCCCAGCCATGACCAGGCTCAGAGTGGCTAACACAAGGTATAAAAACAATTGATTAAAACACAACTTAAAAACAAAATTAAAATACAACATTAAAATGCAAGTTATTTTATCCCGAAGTGCTTAGCAAAAGCATCACAGTGGACTTGTGAGATATGAATGAGATCAGTTAGTTAGCCAGAATGATCAACCGCTTGGAGGGGCACCAGTGAGAGGATAGTGAAGGAGTATGGCTTCAATGACAAGTTTCTCTCTCTTGAAGATTTGTTTGAATCTTTTCATAATCATCCTTTGCAGTGCTGCTTATGGTAAACATCTTAAGAAAGTGGAATGTAGGATGGGGATGTGAGCCTTTGATAAGATGTAATGGGTAGTTTGAACCCAAACTAAAGTGAAATGTTTTGCATGATGATTCACATATTTAACATCCAACAATTGTGCAAATAGAACAGAGTAAGCAATGAAACACTATCTTCATAGTCAGGGCACAATCCATCTGAAATTAAGTATGCTGAAGTCCTAATGGAGAGTTTTAAGGAGGCTATTCCATTCAAATCAATGGGAATTCAGCTGCTTAGCCTGGTGGGACAGCGCCCTCAATCATGTTTTATAGGACTTATCAACTTGATACAGTTTAGTAACAATGAGCTAAGTGTTGAACATTGTAGAGCCAAATTAATATAAATCAGGCTACAATTCTATTCCCTTTCATGTGGGCATAAGCCCCACTTAACTCAGTGGGACTTACTTATGAGAAGCCATTTTTAAGGTTATACTGTTAGACAATTTAGTTTAATCCAAAAACAAGACCCAGCAACCAGACATACTGGAATAACTTACTTTCATTTCACATACTGTATTATGGACACCGCTATATTTCAAATATTGTTTAAAAAAATCTCTGAACATTTATGTTTATGCAAGATCTTATGTTCCATAAAAAATATTCCCAGAACTAATTTTTAATTAATATAGTTCATGGAAAACTTATAAAAGATTCATACGTGATATAGTATCCACAAAATAAACATGCAATTTCCCCTCCTCTTTTTGTGAAACACAACCTTTTATGTTATCACAATGACAAAATTAAGGTTTCTTACATTTATATTTTTGACAGATCTGTCAATTTTGATATATATTCTACTTGAAAGGTTTTTCACTTAGCTTTATTTCTGAACACAGTGGCTTAGATCACCTGTAAAGCGAAGCCAAATCATGGCTTAACTGGAACGTGGGGGGGGGGGGCGGGCGCTACCAGAGACGAGATCGCAACCACTTTGCTCCTTCTCAAGTCTGGTTGCTACTGTACTCACTGTAAGCTAAACCATGGTTTGTCTTACCATGTAATCTGAACCTGGGCTTTTGGCTTATCTCCTCCAGACAAACCGGAAACAGTGAGCCATAAAACAAATCTTAGCTACAGCTATGGTTTGTTTGGAACAAGGCAAGCCATAAGCCCAGGTTCAGACAAAATGCTAAGCCAAACAATAGCTTAGTGGTGCATAAACAGTGGGGCCAGAGGAGGAGTAAATAATAATAATAATAAATTTTATTTATATGCCACCCTCCCCAGCCGAAGCCGGGCTCAGAGCGGCTAACAACAGTAAAACGATAAAACATTCTAAATCATTTCATTATAAAATTAATTCCAATCAAATTAATGGAAACCATTGGGCTAGAAGTTCTGTGAAGATTGCCAAAGGAGGGAGTCAGGCTCTGCCCTGGCCAAAGGCCTGGTGGAAAAGCTCTGTCTTGCAGGCCCTGCAGAAAGATGTCAAGTCCCGCAGGGCCCTAGTCTCTTGTGACAGAGCGTTCCACCAGCCACAGTCTCTTTTTGGGGATTCTGCATATGCAAGCATTTGTGCCAAGCCATGGCTTCACATGGTGTTATATTTCAAAACATTATTAAAAACAGAATTACAGAAATAAGGTGCCTCTAGCAGACTTCTGTGGGGCATTTTAGATATGAGTTGTACAGCGCCAGCCAAAGCGCTAATGACATTAAATGATGGTGTTCTCTTAGTTTGTTTTAAATGTCATCAATGGCCCACTAGGTATTCCTTCAATTTAAACAAAATAATATGGTTCCTCTGAAGCTCAGTTGCAAGACAGGGTCAGGAAAGGAACGTTAGTGGATACAGAGAGCACTTGATGATGAATTTGTAGTTCGAAGCATCGTTTTATGATGCGTTCTCTATTTTGTTATCAGGGGAAGTATGATGTGTGACATGCAAGTGATCACAGTGTTTTGGTGCAATGTTCTGTGATGGGCTTTTCATAAAAATTAGCTGACAATGTCATGAGTATACAAGTAAATTTATAGCTTTCATAGTGGACTGCCATTCCCATAGCAATTTCCAATCACTTGGGCTTTTTATTAAGTTTATTGTTCTTTTATTGCTCAGCAGAGTGTAAGCAGCAGCGAGATTACAAATAAATGTAAGTTTCACTGGATATGAAGTCAAGCTTGTAGAATTAGGGAAGAAACAAGTGAAGGAAAGCACAAATTAATTTGAATCATTTGTGATATGAAAGCCCACGTCCCGACATTTCTTGTCAAATGCATACACTGTCTGCCGCAGCTGAAGCTGACATACTGCTCATGTTCATGTCAAAAGAGAAAAATTCTGAAAACAAAGCGTCGTTTGTACTAAAAAAATAAATAAAAATGGATTGACAGAACTTTTGACTTCCTTGCAGAGATCCTTCATTTATGTTTCCCCAGATCACTTCCAAAATTTGTCATTCTGGTTTCTCATACCCGAGTTTGCTTTGCTTGTAGCATTACAGAAACCCAACAAGCAAAGGGCATTGAACTTTCTCCTTGTAGTATCATTCTAATA
Source organism: Podarcis melisellensis (assembly GCF_964234715.1). NCBI lineage: Eukaryota > Metazoa > Chordata > Lepidosauria > Squamata > Lacertidae > Podarcis > Podarcis melisellensis. The sequence continues at coordinate 58,448,716 of NC_138537.1, read as the reverse complement.
ATATCTGCAGCTTGAGACCTTCAGCATTTATTTCCCTCCACTTATTTTCCCTCAAAGAATGAATGCTTTATCATTTTGGTTAATATCCCAAGCAGCAGAGCAGAAAATCAGACTCATAGCTTTTAATGACATATTTTCAACTGCAAGTTAGTTGTTTTTTTCTTTTGTTTTTTAAGGAGGAAAAAAAGAAGAGAGGAATGTGTGCCTTCAAGACTTACACAGTCTTTGGGAAATATAATTAAAATTTGTGTTCCTTTCTTGTTATTACTGCATTGGAGTCCACTAAAAATGGATGTTGTTTGTCTGGACAAACAGACAATAGCTGGTATCCACCAGCAAATCGATTTGCTACATGGTTTGTGCTATTACTTAAGTTATAAATAAAATGATTTCCCCCAGATGGCTCCCTGATGGCCCTGCAATCTTCCCAGCACCACAAACAGCTATTCATCCCTGCTGTAACTCCCCCCTGACTCACTTGATCCACTAGCACCTACTGCTGTCTTCCTTCCTTGCAGATTTGCTGAAAGCTTTCCCCAAACGGTAACCCCAGATTGCCAAGCTTAAAGCAAGAGAAAGAAGTCTGGACACAGATAATTCGGGAACCAAAGATTCCTAGCTGGATCCTGCTCTGAGAAGCTCTGCAAAAGTTAAAGAAATTTCCCTGTTACACAGTGTTGTGACTGCCTGCCCTTGGTTAAGTTTTGTCAATTCTGCACTATCTGCCTCAAAACTAAGCAGACGGGATGCCATCAGTGTAGAGCAGTGGGTGAAAAAACACAGTATGGTAGAACTGTCCAGGTAACATGCATCTGTTTGACTGGCTGTCAAGCATATTTACATAACAATTGTAAAAACAAATGAAATTATAAAACCAAATCATTTAACCAAGTCAATAAAACAGTGACCAATGACACCTACATTCAAGGAGACCACAGATATCAACCTGACATCCACAAAGCCTGTCTAAATAAAAAAAAAGGTCCTTACCAGTCACTGAGAGTTCATCAGACAGGAAGCTAAATAGACTTCCCATGGAAGCCACTGAAAAGAGCCTGTCCTAAGTCACTGACAAATTATTAATTTCATTTATGAACCGCTTCCTATGAGGCCTCTTAAAGTTATTTGCAATATACTAAAAACAAATATTTTACATATGTGCTTTTACAAAGGTTTATTTCTTTATTTCTTTTATAATTTTGCATACTGCCCTTCATCTAAAGATCTCAGAACAGTTCGCATCATAAAAATACAAAATAAAAACACAAAAGACATAGAAAAAACAAGAACAAAACAAACCAATAACGCCCCCCCCCCCAAAAAAACCCCACACATTTAAAAGGACATAGAATGTTATTCAGCCAAAGGCCTGGCTGAAGAACATTTTCACCTGGTACCTAATGGTGGATAATGACGGCGCCAGGTGAGCCTTCTTGGGGGGAGCATTCCATAAACATGGAGCCACTGCAGAAAAGGCCTGTTCTCATGTTGCCACCCTCCGGACCTCTTGTGGAGAAGGAGGAGGCACAAAAAAAAGGGTCTCAGATGATCACAAGGTCCAGGGCAGTTCATATAGGGATAGAAAACACAACCCTCATATGTTATAAGTTTGCAGGGGTCAGTCTGGATGCAACACTGTGCCTCTTCCAATTCTTGGGGTCCTCTTCTGTGAAGGTAAAATGTATGAGGCGAAGCTTGTCAAAACAGTTCCTTTGTCAGGGTAATGGCTATGGCTGGCAAGGTAAGTACCATGATTTATCATATCCAAAGAAGTTGCTCTATGCCATTGAAACACATGGTGATCCTTTTCCCTCACCTGTAGGAGAACAATAGCAGAGTTGTGTGTCTGAGCTGGAAACTGGAGACAGAGACATGTCTTGCTCTCTGCTGCTCTGTGCTGAACTTTGGGGATCCCCTGGAAGCCAAATGTGTAAGCAGGACCTATTGGGGTGTTAGTGCTGTGAGCCCCTCCATCCCATGCTCTTGTAGATTTGCAGACAGCCATGTGCAGCACAAACCTAAGCACCAGTCCAGTTCTAGCTATGTCTACTCAGAAGTAAGACTTATTAAATTCCGTGAGGCCTACTCCCAGTTCAGTGGGGTTAGGATTTCAGCCTGAGTCCCATTTAGCTTAGTAGGGCTAACTTCTGAGGATTGCACAACTAGTTGCCCAGCTTGAATTTTCTGGCCATTTAAAAGAGAATATGTCAGAGGAGATCTGCAAGTCATATTTAGGGGGTGGCAGAGAGGAGCTCCACTCATTGACTAAAGGAATCCTCCTTATAGATTATTGTGGAATAAAAAGCTAAAGCTATTGGTACCTGGCAAATGGGAAACTAATGTATAATTAGTCATTTTATTTACATTGATTTATCCCACTGATCAATTCTTGTTTGCACGAACCTTCCTAAATGCTTATTATTCAAATGTCGTTCCTTTCAGTTATATTTCACAGGCCTCCTATGTGTCCTTCTTACCCACTGAATCCATTCATCTTATCATAATGAATTTAATCTAAAATATTATCAGTCATATCAGCATTTGTTTTCTGCATTTCACACAGCAAATTAAAGTGGCACTGTGGCCTATTCAGAAATCTGCTGCAACCAGGGGCAACCATTCCATTCCTTCATTGCAATTTGGACCAACTCAAGGAGCTGTAAAATTTTCTTCATATCTAATTCAGGCGACAGGCCTATGTAGGAGAAAGCACCAATGGCACTTATTTCTGAGGGCCCCTCCAGAATGGTGTTTTATTCTGCAACATGCTCTTGGCACAATACAAGTCCGTTAGCCGTGGATTTATTCTGCTTGAGTTTGTTCTGCAACGTTTCTCCAGTGCTGCTGTCTGGAGGTGGTATAGAGCAACAAAAGCAGGCCAAAAATAAACTGGAACATTTGTGCTATAAAGAGCTACAGAATTTCAGCAGGAAGTTATGGAATATGCACTGACTGGACATGAAGCAATGTGACTGCCATAAAACTTTCCCCGGTGTCAACACTATTGAAAGTGGGGTCCTGAGTGACCACCCTGAAAGAACCATGAGCACAAACAATCATGAATATACATTATAAAAAAAGAACATCTGTAAGGGGACTGCACTATATGCCTGCCTGGGCTCATGCACACAATATGGTTTCTGTAGGATAGTCACATTTCTTTTCCTGATGGAAAATCTGTATTTTTAACATGGTGGTGCTTGGGGAATGCTCTTCAGCCCCCATGGAGCCTTCAATGCGGGGTTCTTCAAGGTTTAATTTAATCCCTCATACTGTTTAATATCTACACAAAACCGATGGGTAGGTTATCCAGAGGGTTGGAGTATGCTGAAGACATACCGCTTTACTTCTCCTTTACATCTGCAAATATGGCAGTGGATGTGCTGGACTGATGTTTTGCCTCAGTAATGACTGGAAAAAAAGCCCCAAAACTGAAGCTCAATCAAGATAAGAATGAGGCACTCTTAGTTGGTGGTTCCCTGGACTGGATGGATGGAAGGTTGCTTGCTCTTGGCCTCAGTGACATGGAGCGCCTTCCATCAACATTGGCTGATGGCCCAGCTGCACCCTTACCTGGACAGTTCTCTGCCTCCTCCCACAGACACCTTTAAGACATTTACAGTGCAAACCTGTGCAGGTTCTACACAGAAACAAGTCCATCAAATTCAATGGGCATTACTCTCATGTATGCATAGGATCACAGCCTAAATGTGGTTTGGTCCCATGTTATGGTATGTATTGCCATCCCATTCATAATCCATTGTTTTGGTTAATTCCTTGCTCGTGAAACATGGGGAATGCTTAGCATATTTGGAATACTTATCTAATGGCAGAGTACAGTGGAGTGTATCAGTTGCGTTGTCACCAAAAGGCAACGGACATTTGAGTACTGGGTATGCTTTCTTGGCAAACAAAAAACAAAAACCAGCCCATTCTAGCGTTAAGAGAGAAAGCATATTGAATGAGAGGATTATAAACTAATGCGGCAGATTTCAACAGCTGTTCTTAAGGGGGCATTTTAATTCTCTAAAGTTATATGACTTAACATTTACCACGGAGGACGGAACAAGACACCAAAGAACATTATAAAGGAAAGACAATGTATGGAATGTTGTGGTTGTTCCTGAGACACTTCAGTGAAAGCATCTTCATGGTTAGCTAATGATCTGGCAGGCTTGCTAAGATTATAAGAAGAGTTCTCCTACATTAGACAAAAGGCCTATCTACCCCAGCATTTTATTTATAAATATATTGATATAACACATATAAAATACTAAGGTGGATCCTGTTATCACACTCGTCAACCCACTATGGGAAGCACAATTGCCCTCTCCTGCTCATGATAACTCAGCAACTGGCATTCAGAGGCATTTTGCAGGGAATATTGCCATCACGACTAGGAACCATTGATAGCTGTATCTTCTTTGAAGCCACCCAAGTTATAGTGGTCATCACTACATAGCTGCCATAGTTTAATTACGTGTTGCGTGAGAAGTATTTTCTTGCTACTGGAAATAAGGAAAATAAGACTAAGACTAGAAAGGGAAGAAAACGTATCACTATACAATTTTGCCTAGTTTTATGCATGTCCACCTGTGCCATTCTATGATAAAAAAACAAAACCTAAAAAAGTCCCAGATTTCTTCCTTCCTAGGGGAATGGCTCTTTGTCATTTTGGTTGATGTCTCTGATTCCAACCGAGTGAGGACTGCATGGGAAGGACTCACATAACTGACTCTGTTACACAATAAAAAGGTAAAGGGACCCCTGACCATTAGGTTCAGTCGTGGCCGACTCTGGGGCTGTGGCACTCATCTCACTTTACTGGTCGAGGGAGCCGGCGTACAGCTTCTGGGTCATGTGGCCAGCATGACTAAGCCACTTCAGGCAAACCAGAGCAGCGCACGGAAACGCCGTTTACCTTCCCGCCAGAACGGTACCTATTTATCTACTTGCACTTTGAATTGCTTTCGAACTGCTGGGTTGGCAGGAGCAGGGACTGAGCAACAGGAGCTCACCCCATTGTGGGGATTCGAACAGCCGACCTTCTGATTGGCAAGTCCTAGGCTCTGTGGTTTAACCCACAGCGCCACCCGAGTCCCTTCTGTTACAGAATAAGAGGCCTTTAAAGCAGGAATGGGGAAACAGTGGCCCCCTAGATGTTGTTGGACTGCAACACCCATCACCCCCAGAAAGTCTATCCCAACAACATCTGGAGCGACACAGGCTTCCCAGCTTAGCTCTAAACGTTACAGCAGTGTCATGGGATTAACCTGTGGAAAGTAGTTCTCACACTGCTTTTGCAACATCCAGAGGGCATGTCACACACCCAAACCTCTTAGAGATATTCTGATAGGAAGTATCAGAATATATGGGAGGGGGAGCAGCATAACAGCACCAGGTTCTTCCCCCTGACCCAAATGTGTTTGTTTGAATGTCAGAAGCAAGCCTACACATGTAAAGTCATATGTGTGTATGGACTTCATCACTTGTACTCTTGTATCCTTCAAGACTCCTTTATTTGGCCTTAACTTTAACTCACCAGGAAGCAAGCCTGGCTATCCCTGGAACTGAATCTGTGTTGGTTCCAGGAATTAGCATTCTACATAGAGACTACCCTCAAACTCATAACAATACTATGTTTTCAGCTTAACTTTAGATATACCCATTTTGTTAGCATTAAAATAATTTGCAAAGAAGATGCAAACTCTGGAAAACTGGATAAAACTGCTGCTTGGCTTAACCCTCACAGATAAGCAATAAGGTTGGCGGTCTGGTAGTCCTATACTGTTTCAGTGCTTTGCTGACCTCACTTTACACTGTAATCTTCTTCCCGCTAATGTCTGGATTCGCCATGGGTCTACTGATTTCAACAAGGACAGAACCGAGCCCTTTGGTTGAGATGTTGTGATGCAACTTTGTTCTATGGAGCTTGAATCTGAACTTTTTTTTTTCCTGGAAAGAGTGTGATGTTTCATTTATTGATTTGGGAAGTGGGGAGACTGTGTTAGAGGGTGACCTTGAAAAATGTGATAAGTGGCAAGAGTGCTGAAAAGTTGAATCACAAATGGTATAGCTAAAAGCAGAACTCTCTTTATCTCTGTTGATATTGTGGGGTTAAGGACTTCCACGAGCCTTTACTCAATAGGCAGAAGCTTTTCAGCAACCACTGAGTGACTTGCTCTTCTGTCAATTTGCAAGAGGAAATATTCACAGCTGCAAGAGAGTCATACTGCAAAGCATTAACCAAAATGTCCTCTAGACCAGTGTTTCCCAACCTTGGGTTGCCAGCTGTTTTTGGACTACAGCTCCCATCATCCCTAGCTAGCAACACCAGTGGTCAGGAATGATGGGAATTGTAGTCCTCAAACAGCTGGAGACCCAAGGTTGGGAAACACTGCTCTAGACAAACTCTCAGTGTTAACCTGGTATCCTCTCACTGGGGCTGATGGGAGTTGTAGTCCAAAATATCTAGACAGCACCAGGTTGGGTTGTGCTCTGTCTATATACATGGCCAGGAGTGTAGTAGGATAGACCTTATTCCTGCGCCCCCATAAACACACACACTCACTAGGGCAAATGGGGCACTGCTCCACCAACCTCAATCCTTATTTCTCCAAGCTCACCCGCCTTCTTTCTTACAACCAATCCAGGAGGTAGCCTTGGCTGCCTCCTGCTTCCTCCTTAGTCTCAGTTTTGCCATTGTAGAACTCTGTAGGGAAGAGGAGGAGGAGGAGGAGGAGGAGAAAATGTAGACTTAAATGTAGTCCTAAGGACTCGGCTATACAGCTGCAAATGAAACGTTTTAAGTGTGTTTTAAGTGCAATATACAATGTGCCACTGGATGGCGATGGCGAGCCTTATGGAAAATTCAATGTATTTTTAAAAACGCATTTTCAGAACAGTTTTTATGTGTGTGTAGATTCCACCTTATTTGGCTCTGCCTGTCACAGGCTTAGACTCTACCTACTGTTGGGACTCCCTGCCTTCTGCCTCAGTGTAAAGGTATAATGACGAATGCTTAATAAGCAGGCAACATTGTATAATTGGTATGAAAGTTTTTCAAAGCATGGATGCCATTAAAAAAGCCATTCTGGAAACTCCATCAGTTTTTGCACACCTGGACATTCAGCATCATAGTCAAAGTGGAACGATCCCAGCTTATCCTTCATGTGAATTGTTCCTGATAGGGATACACAGCTAGGCAATGGATTAAAATGTCTAGATACCATTCACTTCTCATTTTAGTATTTTCCAGAAAGTTTATTTTATCATTATCACCAGAACATTCTGCCTGATTAGGATAAAAGCACAAAACCTCCCTCCTTCCGTGACATTTTCTGAATTAATTTGCTTTAAATTAATTACCTCTGGAGCGTTTGTCAATAGCATGTGCGCCGTGGTCTGACTCCTTTTGGCCTCAGTGATTAAAGTCCTTCTCATCCGGCTGGAGACAAATTGAGCCTCAACTGAGAGATTCCTACTTCTGAAGAGGATGTGAAAGGCAATGGAGATGGTTGCAGGACATGGTAATAGAGCAAAACCAAGAAAAATGCGGCCTACAAGGAGGAAAGAGTGCGGAAGGTGCTGCAGGCCATAACAGCAATGGGAACAGCAGAAGCTTGCAGCTTGTGAGAGGAGATGTGAATTACAGGGGATTTAAGCATAATAACTGCAGGAGGGACAGAGACCGCAACCTGTGGGAACATTGTTGAAGGGAAAAGAACTGCAGGCCAGCACAGCGGCGGCAGCAGCAGGAGCAGGAACACCAGAGACTGGAGCTTGTCAGAGGCCCTGAATAAAAGCTGTAGGCCAGAGAAGCAGTGAGAAAAACAGAGAGTTTAGCCAGCAAGAGGGATTCTGAGGGGAGAGGAGCTTGAGGCTTTGCAGCAGTGTAAAAGGAATGTAAAACTGCCACTTGGCTGCTCAGGTTTCGGGAGAAAGGACCAAGTCTGATCACAAAAGGAAAGGAGAGGTTCTGCTGGAATTTTGGGTTTTACTCTTTTCTGACTGAGGTGATTTGGTGCCTGTATTTGATTGAGGCTGCGGCGGGTGGGCAGAATTAATTTATTTGTACATTAGTATTAATGCTTCTGGGCATGTTTATTTTTAAGTCTATTGTCGGGAGGTTCAGAGATATTGGGCAGTCTTTTGCAATGTCAAAACTGAATAATTAATACAAGGAATAGAGGCTGCTTTTTTGAGCTAGATGCTGGATATTTAGACATTTTGAAGAACTTATTAAAATTAATCTGCATTTGTGCAAGTTGAAAAAAAGATGCTTGTCTTGTACAGGGGTTTAAAGGAAAATGCTGTTTTAAAAATTCATCTATTAAAAACACATAACTACCACCCCTAGTCATCAAAAGCTTTATAGCTGAGAAGGTCGCAAGCCATCCTTTGCTCCAGGTATGGTGAACAGGAATCAGTGTGTTATGCTGGAACAGCTGTAATACTTTTTTCCGTTTGCTCCCAATACCGACTGTTATGTATTAGCACAGGGTTATGGCTTTGATGTTCTCAGTTCAGTCTTGACCAACAGCCAAAACTAGCACTTGGAGGATGTAAAAGAAAGAGAGAGAGAGAGAGAGAGAGAGAGAGAGAGAGAACAATTACTCCAAAGTTTTCAAAAAACTGACTGGGTTCCAGATTTAGCCTGTATATTACTACTTTAGTGGAGCTTGCTTCCAAATTTTAATAGACTTGCTGAAATAGAAAAGTTTTTAGCAGGCATCTGAAGAGTATAATGAGCATGTCTGCTCAATGTTAATAGGCACAGAGTTTCAAAGCATAGGATCTGCCACACTGAAAAGTATGATTCCTCTTGAGTGTAGAGTGAACTTCTTATAGTATTTGAAAGAGCATTAGTTCCCTAGTTTGAAGTGGTTGTGCAGGCATGTGGGGCTCGCTCAAGTAAAGTAGGCCCAAGCTGTTAAGGGCTTTACTGTTTTTTTGCACACTTTTTTTGGTCAAATTATGTCACGAAAATTAGGGTGGGCATTAGATTTGACGGTGCATTAGATTCAATTGCAAGCTTTAGAAACACCGCTGACATAGCAAATACTTTTTTTGGGGTTTCAAGGTTTTTAAAACTGAGGTGAGCATTAGATTCAATGGCTCATTGGATTCACATAAATACATTTAACTTAGCCTGGTATCAGAATGGTAGCCAGTGCAGAGATTTGCACAAAGGTATAATATGCTGATAGGGATGCAGGTGGTGCTGTGGGTTAAACCACAGAGCCTAGGACTTGCCGATCAGAAGGTCGGCGGTTCGAATACCCGTGACGGGATGAGCTCCCGCTGCTTGGTCCCTGCTCCTGCCAACTTAGCAGTTCGAAAGCACATCAAAGTGCAAGTAGATAAATAGGTACCGCTCCGGCAGGAAGGTAAACGGCCTTTCCGTGTGCTGCTCTGGTTCGCCAGAAGCGGTTTAGTCATCCTGGCCACATGACCTGGAAGCTATACGCCAGCTCCCTTGGCCAATAAAGCGAGATGAGCGCCGCAACCCCAGAGTCGGTCACGACTGGACCTAATGGTCAGGGGTCCCTTTACCTTTACAATATGCTGATAGGATCTCACTTTTGTCAGCAATAATGCTGCAAGCATTCAATCTAGCTGCAGCTTCTAGACTAACCAGAAGGGAAGCCCCACATAGAGTACATTGCAGCACTGGCGGAGTAAGAGGCGTCCATGTAGGGGGAGCGCACCGCCACCGGCAGCACGATCCCTGTGGGGTGCCATTGCGGCTGCCCCCCAGCCCGGGCCGGGTGCCAGGCCCCTATGGACGGCGTGCCACGCCCCCAGGATGCGCGCCCTGCTTTGCCCCCACCCGCTCTCCACCCCCCGGTGCCGGAGCATGAAGCTCTGTGACTGCATTGAAGTAAGCCAGTCTTGAAGTTACTGATGACTGGAGTGCAAGTTAAGCTATCCTGGTCCAGGAACAGCAGTAGCTGTTGCATCAGTCACAGCTTGGAAAAGATGTTGCTAGCCACACATGTTTCTGACCCACAAAGCTGAGTTCAGGAGCTCCTTCACGGGCTGTGTATGTGCTCCTTCACAGGGAGTGCAACCCATCCAGGGCAGTTGTCTCACCTATTTCTCCTGCATGGGAACTATGCAAATCACACACAGATCCTCCATCTTCCCACGATTCAAGCTGTTGGTTTCCCTCGTCCCAACCCAGAATACAAAATTTCAAGGATTATTTTGAGAAACAGAGAAAGTGGAATCCAAAAGCTGGTAACCCTGCTAACTGTTACATGGGTTCCTTGGTTGATTAGAGCTGCAGTCTCATATGCACTTACTTGGAAATCGCTCAGGGAGGTTAACTCTTGAATAGATTTGTATAGGATTGTGCTATGAGACTGTTGCACTGTTTGCATTTATTTCAGAGTGTTGAAATCAATGGGACCTTCTTCTGTGTACACAGGTATAGGCTGAGCCTACGTGTCTATAATCCTGTGCACACTTGCTTGGGTGGGAAACCCATTGAACTCATAGAATCACATTGCACTGATGTGCAATTATCCATCAGTGTTGCTGCTTTTAACCTAGAACAAATGTAATAGTTTACCCGTGTCCCTAAGAAAACATTTTGGAATACATTTTGCTATTCATTTGCAATTTGACCAGCAAAACAAAGCTTTGTTGCTACACAGATGCAACTATATGAAATGTGTATATAATGTATCCCAATAACAGAATTGGGGGATACTTGCATCAAAATTTTATGGGATTGCTTTAGTAAATAATTTCTAGACCTCCTAGCCTATATTGGATATCTGCCGAATGAGACCTTAGCATGAGTAAGTGTCATTAAAAATATATTTGGTTCAAGTATTCTTTTCACATGATTAGTCATTTCTTGACAATAATGAGTTCTTAAAATTCATGATTATGAGATCTGCCTTGCCAAGCTGAGACTCACACAGCATGCTTATCAAAACAAGTAGTATAAACTTGGCCAAGGCACTGCTCTGGCCCAACCAATCGTATTTTTATTTCAAATAGCAAAATAACTTTCGAAGCCACTTAAGACTTAAACTTTGTTATTGTGTTTAAATAAAAACAACATTTCACACAGTATCCCTCCACACTGAAGCCAAAGTCAACAAAAGTTTGGTACCTTTCCGTCTGAAAAGATAATGGACTTATTCACACAAAGTTCACTAAGTTCCTCCCTCTCTCTCTCTCTCTCTCTCTCTCTCTCTCTCTCTCTCTCTCTCTCTCTCTCTCTCTCTCTCTTCCTCTCTTCTCCCCACCCAACATACTACTGCTTGCAGCACCTTTTCCCCTAGCATACAAATCTACAAAATTGCTTGCCTTGGGGCAAAGTTCTAAAAGAAAACCATATACACATTTTTCTTTGTTATCCCTTCCCCGCTACGGTCACAAGAATTTTCTAATAGTGAGAATCACCAGACAGTGAACTGTGATATAATTAGGGCTGCACTGAGTATTCTCCAATTTCAGCCTTCAAGCCAAAACCAGCAATGGTGCCTGTAAACATTTCTCTGAAGAAAACACTTTGTTTCTGTGAACATTCACTTTTTCTGGTATCTCATCGATTGGCCCTGCATGATTAGGGTTGTCAATCATGCAGGGAGCTTCCACAAGGATGGGAAGCTTCACACTTCAGCAGACTGTCCTTCAACTTGCAAAGGGCTGAAAAGGTTGGCACCATGGAAGTGGTGAGCACTCCCATCCCTTGTATGGTTACAGCACTGGTGGAGGAAGAGGAGTGCGGGGGGAGTGCACCGCCCCCGGCAGCGCAATCCCCAGGGTGCCATCGTGGCTGCCCCCTTACAAGCGGCGCCCCCCGCCCCCAGGACGCAAGCCCCACCCCGTGGGTGACATGCCCCACCCCAGAACATGCACCAGCCCCGCCCCCACCTGCTCTCCGCCCCCTGGTGCCGGAGCATGAAGCTCCGCCACTGGGTTACAGTTATGTGAAGGAAGTGAATTCCCAGATAAAGCTAAAGACATAGCCTTAGCCACATTTTCTCATTTCCCCTATTCCAAAAAGCCCACTTAGCGGTTCTGACGGGGGTGGCAGTTGCTGCCTCGCACAGCCATGGGTATGTTGGAGTCAGGGTGTCCTTCTTGCTCTCGCATGGCCAACCAATGACAAAATTCCTCCGCTGGCCACACTGGGGGACAGGAGGACACACAAAAATGCAAATTGTCCAATTGCAGGCAAAATCAGAAGTGAGACTGGTGGGTGGACTGGGTGAAGCCTCCCGCTGCCTGGCTTCAGTCAGGTCCACCTCCACGGCATTTAAACTGACGGTGCTCGCCCTTGCACAGTCTGCAATCAACATCCCTCCTACCCTAATGTCTTGCCCTTTCTGAATGGAAATGTATAGTGCATCTACAAGGACCTTGCTATGGAAATATTTTGTTACCATATCTGGGGCCTGGAAGGCATATCCCTTGCAGACAAATTGGACCCATCTGGAGTTTTTGCCTACCTCATAGCAATTATCACAATTTATTGGTGGGAAAAGGCATCAGGTTGGATCCTTAGTTTGGCATTTCATCGGTCAAAGTTTCAGGGTACCCTGCTAAAGGGGTCCAGGGGGCCGGATTCTGTCCAAATGCTCAGGTGGGCCATAGAACTCCCCCAATTGGCATCTGGAGGGATTACGCGGAATTGATTCACATCACAGGGTGATCCTAAACCCCAGGATCGACCCTGAAGGAATAATCACCCAGCAAACAAGTTGAGTGATTCAGGATGCACATCCAATGCCTATGCCAAAGCCTACTGACATCTGCAATCAATAAAGCTGTGGCCTTTTTGATCCCATGTTTTTGTCTTGCCATTATTTCTCCTACCCACCCACCATCCCCAACTGCCTGGGCATACTGCACCTGGCTCCGCCATTTACATTGCAAGAAGACACTAATGCCCTTTAGGAAATTTTGTTGCTTGTTTTCCACCTCAGCTAACTTTTGTAAACAAAATCCTGGGTGTGTTAGATCTAAAGACGTCTGAATGCTCTGCTGAATATAAAAAGGGAGAAGCCCCATCAAAGGACATTCTAGCACCTGGCGCTTAGACATGAGAAATGCATTCCTTTTTAATACCTAACATTCTGGCAGCAATATGTTGCTATAGGTTTTATTTATCTTTATTTTACTAATATAAATGTATTTGGAACAGTGCATCTGAAGAAAATACAGACTATGTTTGGGTTTTGGATGCTAATTATATTTGTGAAAGGCAGCAAGTTGCGCTTCTTGTATTTGTTGCATACCATTAATGCTCTAAGTGGGGCTTGCCCGCATCTCTGAGGAGCATTCCTGATTCAGGGATGGCTCACACATCTTTTCCTTTGAACATTAATTACATGCATAAATACAGAAAGCATGACTTTAACTCTAAGATGCTGCATACCTGTGCTGTATTTTTTATTTTTTTAAAAGGAGACACTCCATTGACAACTGCCCATATTTACTTGGAACCATCTGTTATACACATAATTAAAATAATGTGTAATGAGCTTATTAGTGCACAGAACACAGAACATAATCTATATATGATATAATTCATGACTGGGGGTAAAGTGGGCTAGTTGAAGGTGTAGAAATATCACAACTTGGGTTGCAATCCAATGGAAACTTACCTGAGAGTAAGCCCTAATGAATCTGGTGGGACTTACTTGTGAGCAGACATGCATAGGATTGCACTTTAAAGCACATAGTAGCTTGACGCACTACAAAAGTAAAATCAGAGGGATCTAGTATTATCTATCTATCTATCATCTATCTATCATCTATCTATCTATCTATCTATCTATCTATCTATCTATCATCTATCTATCTATCTATCATCTATCTATCTATCTATCTATCATCTATCTATCTATCTATCTATCTATCATCATCATCTATCTATCATCTATCTATCTATCTATCTATCTATCTATCTATCTATCTATCTATCTATCTATCATCTATCTATCTATCTATCTATCTATCTATCTATCTATCATCTATCAATCATCTATCTATCTATCTATCTATCTATCTATCTATCTATCTATCATCTATCTATCTATCTATCTATCTATCTATCTATCTATCTATCATCTATCTCTACCTCACTCTATATATATCTAAATACATTTCTGTTCTCCCATCCCCCTTGTCTTGAGTCAGATGGCCTCTTATAATTGCAGTATCAAATCTTTGCCTCAATTTTCAACTGCAGGTGATTTCAAATGATTAAAGATGCACAACAGGGAATAAACAAAAATGCTTACATGCAATTATTTTTAATTAGTATTTGGCTATAAAGTGTATGCCTTCATAAAAAAGTCTGTTATTCACATAAACATCTGTTACCATACACACAAGGAAACACACTGTAAGTCTGTCATCACATTACCAAAACAGAAAATACTAAGGAAGGCCAGACAGGAAAGCCAACACTTAGAGTTTTGAAACAAAAGATATAAGCGTAACTGCCAAAACAGACACTGCACCACGCCTTTCAATTAAGGCAGTTGACAATCAAAGGAAGAACTGTTGCCAATGGAATTATACATGAAAAAGTTAAAATAGACGGAATTATTCTTTGAAAACAATAGAATTCCATAAGCCTAAGATGATTTCAAACTCTTTTACTAATTTTGTACCAGCGTGCATAATCAAAAGGCTTCCTGTTTGTGTGGTATTCATCCATTTTTTAACATCTTTTTTTTAAAAAAAGAAATACACACACACCATTTTTTAAAAGCTTGTTATTTTAAAAATAAGCACTTACACTGAATTTTGGCCTTATCCAGGGATTGAGTTATTGTGCAGTGGGCTGGGGGAAGAATGTGTTGGATTGATTTCAAAATGCGTGATGGCAGAACTAAATGTTTGGCAAAGAGGTATATGGGAAACCTGTTTGTTGTCAAGCAGATCTAAAGTAGGGAGTGTGGGATGATTTGCAAAGGAGAAATGGGAGGAGGCATGCTCAACCTTCCCCAAGCCCACACCACCTCCCCCCTTGAACCCTCTCCTGTAACTGTTTTCCCCACAGCTGGTGTTCCCAAAATCCCAGATGCTTAGTTCACTCTCTAGGCCTCTCCCTGGATGTGGGAGGAGTCCAACAAAATCAGAAATGGGAGCAGAAATTGCTGGTGTTTTTTTTGTTTGCCCCATGTCCAAAATGGAAATCAATCCAGAGAATATGATTGGTGTTCACTGCTACTGTTGCATTCAGTCTGTACACAACATGTAACACATTACATAATCTGACCCCCGGGATCAGCAAGACAAATAACGTAGCTTTTGGTGGAAGATGAACTGTATCAGAATGAAAATAGTGCTGTGTGTTACAAATGCAAGGTTGAATGAAAAACAATGCCTTCTTACATCCCTGGTCATAACCTCTTCAGAAGCTAGAGCAGGGATAGTCAAGGAAGTATTCTTCAGATGCTGTTGGAATTGAACTCGCATCAGCATTAGCCAGCATTGTCCATGGTCAGGAATGATGGAGGTAGTCTAGCAAGAACTGGAGGGATGAACGAGAGCATCACCCCACCACACACTTGCAAACACCTCAGTGCAGGCCTGGATAGCCATTAAGAATTCTCTTCCTCACATGTCATTCTAGGTTATGGGCCAATTTACATGTGCTGGCAACAGGGCAAGTATCTACCATTTTCTGTCTAGTAAGACCAAATTGATGATGGTTGGTACTGTATCCTGTTGACCCTAGCAAGACTCAAACGTAGTGTTAAAAGGGACCTCAAGGCCCAAATGTGCTGCCAGTCTAGTGTAGCATTGATAAAAACGTAAATCCTGTGTCAAACTATTCGTCTTGCTTCTTGCTCTATCCTTACCATCATCCTCATCCATCTGGGGAGCAGTAACAAGGCATCATTCAGCTGAGGTCTGGGAGTAGGAAGCGTTATAATCTCAGGTATCCAACTGAAGGTTGTTTTGTTAACTTTTGTTAACAGAAGGAAATGGAGGAGTTGGTCATGACAAGAGATGGAGTAGGTTGGAAGCTGCACTCTCACCATGTCTTATGCAATTGTGAAATTTTTATTATTTAATTCACTGAGCACTCTTTGTGTAGTATGTCTGTCTTTTCCCTTTAGACAACTTTTTATCCATTTAAGGAATCCCACTGGACAAAGTGAGTACCGTTATAGCTGTTTTGTTCTACCAGTACTACTGGATGATAGGAGAAGTCCTCGAAGAAAGGTAAGGTATTAACCCCAACAACAAACATTCTTCTCTAATTTAGACAGTGTGGGATAAACAACGATCTGCTGTGTTGTAATCTCTTAGAAACATATATTATAGTGAAATGTATCCCGAGGAGGAAAAGTGTAAATGTGTCATTTTTTTTCATAAAAAGATAAATAAAATTTATCAATTATACAACAACATAAACCCTGAATAGTACAGGGGAACCCCCACTTACATGGGGGGGGACCATGTGCGTCACCGGAAAACACGTGAGTAGGGAGTCCCTTGTTCTGCCTTGCCCCATTCCGCCCCCGTTCCACCTCGCCCCACCTGCTTCCGGTGCTGAAAATGATGCGTGTGTCAGCAGGCGCACATGTGCTGATTGCATGCAAGTGGGGAGGGGCCTGTATTTAAAATGAAATTATTTAAACAGCATCAATCTTAATTCTCCTGTTTGGTTAGGAACTGTATAATCCTGCCCCCCAACCCTCAAATTTTTGCACCTTTCCCCCCAGCTTGTTTGGTAACCAATAACCAAACAAGTCAAATAAACCCAAATTTGGAGATTTGGAGTTATCACATGTAGAGATGCAGTTTGTGCATTACACTGGCACTTTCTCTTGCTTCGTTTCAGCATATTTCTACAGTGTAGCCTGAGGCTGTTAATCTCTCACAGTTTTACCTTTGTTTTGTAGTGTTTCTTAAGCTCAGCCATCACCTTATCTGGACCAGCACAGGTAGAGCCCAAGTGAAATTCTGCAGCACCCACCACACCACAGATTACAGCGTAGCAAAGATGACCCCTTGCTTGAAAGCCGATTGGAATCCTTTCCAACTTGCCTTGATTTACTAGCCTTCTCCTGCTCATCTGCATTTCATATATCTTCCAAAGTATCAGAAATATGAAAGCCATACATTATGTGGAGGGAACAGCCCAGTTCATTATTATCATTTTTATTTATTTAATGATATAGTTTTTAATCAGGAGAAACAGACAGTTGAAATTGTTTATTGCAATCATACAATACAGTCATAAATAAACATTATGGTAGGTTACAAGTGTAACAGAAAACATCTGACATATATAAAAGGGAAAGAAAAACCCTTCTAAGAATTCCATATAAAAGAGACAGTGTTTACAAATCAACTGAAAAAGAGATTTTAAAAAATGGGGGAAAGGGTGGGGTGGAGGAGACTGTTGTAATTTATTATATTTTTTTTAAAATGTAGAGAACAGACAAGGTAAATTTCTTATTAAAATATAGCAATGCATTCCTGACCTAGCTTGCAGTCCAATGCATACTCACTTAATAGCAGTGCTTTTTTCTAGGGGGGACACAGGGGTATACCTACACCTAAACATTTTGTGAATCTAAGTTTGCCCTCATTGAGGGGCAGTATTTCAATATGGTTAGGAAAATGAGAGTACCCCTAAACATTTTTAAAGGGAAAAAAAGCACTGCTTAATAGTATGGGCTCAGTGCTACTTATTTCAAAATAAACACACATGGGATTTAGCTGCATCTCTCTGTAAGGAAGTGTACTATTTCCTGCAGACATCAGATACTATATGGAAGATATTTCACAGCTACTTTTGAGAGAATTACAGTGCCACTACCTCTACCCAACCTGAAGCAGGAAAGCAATGGGACCTGCATTCAACAATGAAGTGGGATGGGAGGAGGTGATGGCGCTAGGAGCCATAAATTCAGGTGGTACTTTATGTCGTCCACCAGATTTCCCAGCATCTCACATATGCAGTCTCACAACAGAGAAAGAGATCTATTCCCCAAACTCAGAGATCTTTTTTCTTGTGTGTGAACTCCTATTATGTCCTAGTGGGGCTAAAGCTAGAGAATCTAATCTGTGATCCTTCAAATGTTGTTGAACTTCAGCTACCATAACCCCTAACCATAGGTCATTCTGGATTGGGCTGATGGGAGTTGCACTCACAACAACATTTGGAGGGCCACAAGTTAGCTACAGGAATGAAAATATATTATTAAGGGGCAGGATGGAGGATGAAGTTAAATGACATACTGTTATGAGTTTGAGGTAGCTGTAAACCTAAGCCCCCTTCCAATTCCTGGATCTAGCACAGATTCAATTTCTGGAATAGCCAGGAGAGCTTCCTGGTGAGGTAATGGCCCTCTAAGTATGGACCATTAAGGTAACAAAGGAAGTGTGCCAGACAGCATATGGTTGGGCATGGGCCCACTCCCTTAACTTGCTGGTAGTTAGAAAGACAAAGGCAGAGTTGAGGGTTGAGGAGTATGTGAGCTAGAAGCAGGGCTGCAGGCTGGGCAGCTGCCATACAGAACAGTGCTTGATTTTTGCTGGAATCCAAGGCTGTGGCTATGGGAGAAGCAAGACCCTCTTGGCATGTTAATGCTTTCAACCCCTCCATTGTAGGCTCAGGTTGTATATATGTGTAAATAAGCCATATACCATAAAGACACTGCAGTCTCTTCTGTCCCTCATTTGGAAAGAAACCAAACCCTAGGTAAGTGCCTGAAACGCCTGGAATCTCACACTTGGATATCGGGGTGGTGTGCAGCAATTTGTGGTGTGTAGTCTTTGCGGAGTCAATGGTATTAGCAGGAGCATCTTTGACAGCACCTATTTTAGCACTAGTGCAGTCCCTGCTTCAAATATAATAGCAATCTGTTGCTGGAATGCACTGTTCATTTCCTCTATGTCACTGCACATGTCCCTGTGAAGAACGGTTAGTGTGCCGTGGGCTGTACACTTGTAAAAATGGTACACACACATAGGCACACATACACTTCCGTGTTCACACTAACCTCTTTATCACTCTTTCTGAATGTTAGCTAGCAAGGGGGCAAAAACATTGGCATTCTATTTGTTTATCTTACTTAAAAGCATTTCTAGCCTTCTTTCACACAGTGCCATTTAGGTTTGGGAAAACAAGAGGCAGGCCAAGTTTTGGAAAACCGGAACTGGTTGGACCCTTGTGTATAACCAGCACAAGACACAGCGCAGGACTTAAACAGAGTCAGACTCCACCTAGCTCAGTATTGTCTACACGGACTGGCAGCGACTTCCCATGGTTTCAGGCAGAGAGTAGTTGCCAACCCTGCCTGGGGATTGAACCTGGGACTGTTTGCATGCAAAGCATGTGCTCTGCCACTGAGCTATGGCCCCATCGCCTCAATGATAGATGAGAGAGGAGTGGAGAAGCAGTGATGATAAATAGTGGTGGAATTGATGTAAGAACTCTCAATGATGACTCCTCTCTTCCACTCCCATCAAGCATAAGGAGGCCTTTAGCTAGTAGGTAATAATGAGCACCTTGATTTATGCCTACAAACATTTAGATGACATTACTCATCCACCATGACATTACTTATGTGCTTCATGGAGGATAAGGATATCAGTGGCTACATTACCATGATGGTTATATTACCACCAGTATCAGAGGCAGTATCCCTCTGAATACCACTTGCTGGAAATCCTAAGTGGAAGAGGGTCACACAGTGCTTGGGGGCTTCCAGAGGTATCTGGTTGTCTACTGTGATAACAAACATGTCGGTTTGGCTCAGCAGGGCTGCTCTTGTGTTACTAAATGTCATTTTACAGGTTCTGCAGGGTGGTTTTGTGTGTATGAGTATTATGGCAATATTATAAATATTAGAATAGGAATCAGAAAAACGTAATTGTCGTTTTTGGTTCATACATTTTCTGGATTGTTTTTGATTCACCTATTAGCTATTTTTCAATTTGATACAAATAATCAAATCATGCACATTAGTTTTACACAGAATTGGCTCTTTTCTGTTCAGCCACAGAAACAAGTTCCTTGTTTATTTCACTCATATTTATATACGTGCCCATCCAGCTGTGCTCTGACTTGTTTTATGTACCATGTGTTGCGCAAATGAATAGCAGTTTTCCAGTTTTATTTCCATTTTTTGCATGCAGTCACCCAACCTAGATATTATTCCAGCTGTTAAGTGCATTTCAACCCCCTTTATTTTTTTTAATCATCCACACCGAAGGCTTGACGTTACCGCTGTCATTTATTATTATTTTATCTTCATCACAATCTGACATTAACTAACAAATGTTCCAAATGTCAAACTATAGCAGTGATAAAATCCTAGCATGCTCATTGTAGCACAACTCCTGCAGGGGCTGGATTCAGTCTTAACAGCAACAATAATTATCTCATAAACTATACACTATAAATTGTTTTCCACAATAATAAAGCCGGGAGACAAACCTCAAATTTGTCACTGAATTTCTTGATTGAAAAAAAAAAGTGTGCAGAAACATGGCATTAATGAATTTGCTTTTGTTATTTAGATAGGAATAAAATCTTAAATAGGATTAAATTACTCATGAGTTATAGTTGGAAACAAGATTGATGATGTCCTCATTTGTTTTTACTGTCTTACATTAAAAAAACAGTGACTAATCTAATTGTTTTTTTTACTAAACATATCATCTCGTAATTCTTCATAAAGGTAATTATTTACTTATGACAGAGCAGCAGTAACAGTTGGATAAGGCTTCACATAAATTTGTTCTTAGAACCATTGAGCTCATAGGCGCAAAGTGCCTACCATAGCCTTAATAACTGATTCTGAAGGATTCCAAATGAAAACGAGGGAGCTGCTCAAGGGTAAATAGGTTGAGGATTCTTGGCAAATTATGGAAAGGAATCTCCTGCCAAGCACCCATGGACTAAGACATGGCTCTCAATAGTGCCCTGGTTCGCACATCACATTAAACCAAGGCTTTCTAAATCTGGATCCAAATTTCAAACTGCCTCCATCTGCTTGGAATTTATGGTAGGGAGAGTGCTAGTAGATGGCCAATGATGGAACACTGTGACAGAGGAAATGCTCCATAGTTCTTTCCGCAACTTGTCTGAGTAATGCCTTGTAAGAAAAGAAAAGAAAACACATGACATGATATAATCACATGAGAGGTTCTCAGATGCTGCTCCACTTTATTTGCTGCTGTTTGCAGGGTCTTGGGGGTTCAGAAAATTTCCATGAAATGAGAGTACAGTGGTACCTCAGGTTAAGTACTTAATTCATTCAGGAGGTCCGTACTTAACCTGAAACTGTTCTTAACCTGAAACACCACTTTAGCTAATGGGGCCTCCTGCCCTATTTCTGTTCTCATCCTGAAGCAAAGTTCTTAACCTGAAGCACTATTTCTGGGTTAGTGGAGTCTGTAACCTGAAGCGTATGTAACCTGAGGTACCACTGTAGAATGGGCAGGATTGTCAGCCAGTTGCTCAGTTTAGGGCTGTTAAAAGGCAGCTATATCTAAATCTAGACCTGAATAGTGTGTTCTCTTCTTCAGGGGACCAGAGGACAGTACTTAAGTTGGAACTTCTGAGAACAATGTTGTACTTCTGCAGATTAGGGAACGAGGAGAATTGTGGGCTCCTTGCATTTATATCAAACCTGAAGGTTTAATTTTGCTTGCCAGTTACAGGGGCTTATATTACATAGTCCTATTTCCTTCTGTGCTTAGTGCTTTGGGCACACCAACCAGTAACCTTCAAATCCATGGCTTCTGGCTCTTGTTTGAATGTTCTGAAGTCATGGTAGACTTGGGTGTCTACTCATATTCAACTCTATTTTGTGGGTATCGGTGTCATATTTATGCACTCCTGCATCCTAGAGCATATTTCTTTTGCTCCCATCACTCCACGGGAGGAAAATGTGTAGAAATATAAGGTAGATTGGGAGGATTATTGCCACCATCTTCTACCCAGAACAAAGAGGTGCAACTCTGCCCTGTTCCTAATTCCTCTTGGTCTTCTGTAGTAGCATATCTTGCCACCAGTGTATTAACGACACTATTAATGACTTGCTATTTCTATTAAGTGTGATAAGGGAATGCTAGTCTAATTCAGAAGAGTAATGTCCATTCTCATCTGGTAGTTAAGGCCATGATTCTGAAAACTGCAGTTAAGCATGTTGCAATTATGGTTCTACTGGCATTTGCATGCTTTTTCTGAAGAACAGGGATGGTGGAACATTAACAAAACTGGAGCACCCCAGTTTCACTTCACGAATCTCAGAGTAAATAAATTTGCTAATTTTATCTCTTTGTCTCAGGAGTTCAAATAGCAGTCTTCCCATTTACTTTTGTTAGAACAAGCTATTGTAGAAAAACCAACTCAAATATATTAAAGAATGAATTTTCCTAATTGGATCAAATACTGGGCAAGAACTATGCAAAGTGCCAACAAAGTCTCTGGGTAATTTTGATTATGGGGGAAAAATTGAAAGAAAATCCAGTCAATTCATTGTTACAAGGTCACAGCCTTTCCCTGTGTTCATCCACAAAGACGATTCTTTCATTTTCTCTTTCCTCTTCTTTTACTTGCCATGAACATCTTATTAACAATTTGTATAAATGCCTAATCCAGAACATTACTGCTACACTAGACTGTTGACTCCAATTTCATAAACGTGTAAGAAGTGAGCAAATTAAGTAGTATGAACTATGACAGTCCTCTGACACTGACAGTGTAGAGTACTGGCCCACACATGCTGTACAGCATAATGATTACATTACAATCTTGTGATATTATTCAAAATGACTTCAGATAAATGAATGATAAACTAGGGGTTATGCTTCCTTTTATTACAGGGCTGATAAGGTAGCTAATCAGTGTCCAAGTATATGTCATTACATAAATTATGAACCAGAGTTTGATGTGAATTCCCCAACGAGACAGAGCCCGAGTGTCATCTGCAGAGAGACTAAAGGCAGGGAAACGAATTCTGAAAACAATAGCCTTTTTGTGTGTTTTAACTGCATTAAGAAATTACAAAAGATTGCCTTTTTTATATTTAATTGGACAACGGTTTCTGTTGTGATAAAGATGATTGGCTATTGCTTCCCTACTCCTAAGCAGTTTGATTTTCTACCTATGGACTTCTAACCCTGCGGTCCTCTTGGTGGGATCCCAAGGACAAAAGAGTGCATTGTGCCTCCCTTCTCCAAGAGTAAAGAGAGCGCTCCGACCTTGGAGAGGTGGATTTGATGTTAGATTCTCCCTCATCCCTGCTGTTGCATTTTCTTCAGCCTTGCCCCTACCTATGCTGGAAATGT
Organism: Podarcis melisellensis; assembly: GCF_964234715.1. Taxonomy (NCBI): domain Eukaryota; kingdom Metazoa; phylum Chordata; class Lepidosauria; order Squamata; family Lacertidae; genus Podarcis; species Podarcis melisellensis. Next base: position 58,425,415 of record NC_138537.1, on the reverse strand, counting down.
GGTGTCAGTTGGTCCATAAAGGGAGAGTGTTGGGTGGATTGGAGCAGGTTGGGTGCATCCAAAGGACCCATAGGGTTGGATGAGCCTCTGGCTAAATGGGAGTCTTAGCTAACCTGATCAATCCTGCCTCTAACATTGAGATATTCTTGCAAATCTAGCACAATATTAGCCACAAACATAAGGCTGCCCTCTTACAATGTTGTAATTTCCATTAATTTCTGAGTAAGCATACTTACAACCACAAAATTACTTTTGAATAACATTATTAACAGCAGGAAATTATGCACGCTTACTTGGGAGTAGGCTCCATTGAATTAACTGGAATTCACCTCTGAGTAAACACGCACAGGATTGTGCTGGGAGACTTTATTTTGATGAAAAGAGGACTTTATTCTGGAATCCAATGAGCATTTACTAAGCCCAGAGAATTTGGAAGCCTGGGACTTGGTTTTGCTACAAATCTAATGGGCTCTTTCCACCCCCTTTTAACATATTTGATATGAAATTCAGATATAACACTAGCTAGTCTAAACTAAGCTTAGAATATACACGTCAAAATTGAGTTACAGAAGAATCCGGTTGACACAGATTAACAGTTGTATTTACCAAGTTCTATCACTGTGTCCCCCATAATCGCTGTGCTTGCAAAATTTAATTTAAACTTTATTCTGAAATAATATTGAAAGAGTGTGAATTATGCAACCAGGAAAGAAAAGGGAATTTCCATTGTGTCTTTGCTTAGCTTTATCTGCTTTATGCGAATTACAGCTATAAGTAACAACTAAGATTTATAATAGAACATCTGGAACAAGCTGCTTAGATACATATACTTCTCATAATTACAATCCAGTTAGGGTTTCGTTCCAGGATAAGATGAGATGTTGGTGGTATCCTGAGGTTTACAATATAATATTTTAGGGATGTGTCATACCGATGACCTTATATAGAGAAATTTAGTCATGCTTAAGTCCAGTTGAAATGAATAGGACAAGTGGGGTTCATACTAGGTGTGACTAGGGCTCCCCCCAATCAGAACTCACTGGAACTTAGTTCTAGCACCTCTCAGGTGGGCGCCATTGCCATTCTAAAAGAACAAGGGAGGCGTTCATGGTGAGTTCCAGCATCTCTTTTTCTATAAAAATAGCACTGGGTGTGACACACTGGGCCATCCACACTTTTGTTTGTCTCGTGATTTCAAGTAATGGGTCTGAGAGAGCTTTTTGTCCGACCCTTTCCCCAGGAAAACGCTCTGTTCACTGCTGAATCAGAACAAACGTCAATCTGCAGAAAGCCTGATACAACACTGAGCTCCTATGTTCCAAAAAAAGAAGACATTTCCTGCATGTCAGCTGCGAATCACTCCATGCAGCTTACTCCTGAGTAGACATATCCAGGATTGAACTGCACAAGACTGCCACCTAATCTTTCTCAGCTTCAGCCCCTTGTTATCTGTAAGATGGGACTAATAACATTGATCTACCTTACGGGACTTGTTCATAAGGAGTACATGAGATAATGTGGAGCACTCCAAACTCAAAAGTGCTACCTAATTGTAAATATGATTATTGCTTCATGTGCATGGAAAGAATTAGAAAAGGATTTGATGAAGACATTTTTTTTCTTCATGAGGTGAACACTATAAGGAATACAAACTGATATTCTTGTCTCAGGTTCCTTTTTGTGGGCTTGACAGAAATGAAAAAAAAATCATCTTTCTCACCTGTCATGGAAAGACACTAAACATGGACCCCTACTGTGTTATTTCCACAGCCAGACTTCACAGCAGACCTGCATTTAAAAGTTCTGACGTATTCACATAATCTTTAATTTGTCATTTTTAGTTTCTGACAACTGGGGATGCCAAACAAACAAGCAAAGAAACAAACTGTGGGAAGCTGAGATGGGGATGGGACAGTTTAGTTTTGGAGTGATGCTACTCATCATTGCTGAATAATCCGGTTTACTCAGGTTGGCAAACATTTTTTTGAAATTTGATCATACCTACAAGTGGACACAGGTGGCGCTGTGGGTTAAAGCCTCAGCGCCTAGGATTTGCTGATCGAAAGGTCGGTGGTTCGAATCCCTGCTGCGGGGTGCGCTCCCGCTGCTCGGTCCCAGCGCCTGCCAACCTAGCAGTTCGAAAGCGCCTCCGGGTGCAAGTAGATAAATAGGGACCGCTTACCAGCGGGAAGGTAAACGGCGTTTCCGTGTGCGGCTCTGGCTCGCCAGAGCAGCGATGTCACACTGGCCATGTGACCCGGAAGTGTCTCCGGACAGCGCTGGCCCCTGGCCTCTTAAGTGAGATGGGCGCACAACCCCAGAGTCTGTCAAGACTGGCCCGTATGGGCAGGGGTACCTTTACCTTTACCTTTACAAGTGGTACCTTTTCATATAGGATTGCATTGCATTGGCATGTAGATAATTGAGGGGCATATATGTAGAAACCCACATATTTGAGGCTTTCAAGAGCAGTATTTGTTGTTTAATTAAATGATCAAAGCATTATTAATTAAAACAGTTCAATGTCAGAAGAGTCCATAATAGGAATAAAGGGCCAATAACAGATATTATAGATAATTAAGAAGGCTTATGCATCCTGGGCAGTGGGATTTGTAACTGAAAGGATCTTCACACTCAGTTTGTAATATGGCATCAAGTGTTGGGATACTGCCAGGGAGACATAGGCCATCACTGCCTCCACGCCGACTCCGGACTCCGGATGTCCATCGACCTCCCATAGATACAGTATCAGCAATTAGCGGCATGAGCTCCAGAAATAGATTGCCACATTCCTGGGTTGATGCACACTCTATCAGCAGAATTCACACAGCGAAAGTTGTCCCTCCATTTCTAAGAAATGCCACCAGAACTAGGAGCTGGTTGTGTGCCTCATTTTTGTATTTGTTTGTGTCCCCTCTTTTATAGTACACTATATTTATTTGTGTTTTTAGCAATGTTGTAAGCTGCTTAGGGGTCTTCTGGTAACAACAGCCTAACAAGTCATCATCATCATATCATCATCATCATCATCATCATCATCTCAGTTCACTTTATTTTATTTTCTTCTTTTTGTACCAGATACCAAATCCCTCTGGTTGCAATCCTATGCATAGCCCAGTGAACTAAGAAGAGCTTGCTTTTGATTAAAGGATTGCACTTGGAGACTGGTACTTGCTACTCAGGTGTATTTATGATGAAAACAACAACAATGTAATATATATCTCTACCATAAGAAGCCTGTAGCCAAAATGTACTCTCTCTTTATCTCTCTCTCTCTCTCTCTCTCTCTCTGTATGTATTTTTTTCCATACACAGTGGGCAATGCTATAAGAGACATAAACACATTATATGTATGCAAATATTTTTAAAATATATATTCTGCTCTTTCCCCGGTGCTCTTAAAAGGATTGTTTTGAAGCACCAACTGTAGATTTATAATATTATATCCCACTGTACTGTATACATTTGCTAACAACAACAACAACCTTTACTGAATCCACACTAGTGACAAAGCTGCCAAGATGTGAGTAGTTGATATGCCTTTTTATTACTGCAGCTGCCTTGTTTTTTTTCTAGTCAAAATAAAAGAAAATCACAGGATCCTTAAAATAATAGCTGACAGCAGGTAGTTACTGAGAAATGCATGTCCCTGCCTCTTAACTTTGTAGCATCCATCCAGATGGCAGATTACAGACTGGGATCTGCGGGTTGGTGACAAATACATGGGTAATAGCATTCAGCTCGCCTAACTGTAAAAGTGAATTCACTATTCTGCTTTGATTGTAGACTTGACATATCAGATGAGAAGACTCTGCGGAAGAACCTGCCAGAGCAACAGCACAAATAAATGCCAGACACAAGTGCCGCTTGATGTGGAATTACAAACATTGTACCTATCATCAATTCAAATTTAGCTCAGTATGTAAAGTCTTGAGTTGTTGTTACATCACATGAACAGCAGGCTTGGAAGGCTGTTACTTGTTTACAGAGATACAAAAGAGGGTTTAAGCAGCCTAGCCCCTAGTGATTTCCTCTAGCAGAGCTGCTCCAGCCATTGTTTTGCTATGGGAAACAGGGAAGATTGGAATTTTTAAACACACACACACACACACACACACACACACACACACACACACACAGGAACAAGCACCACTTAACATTCTCACCTTTACACGCTCTCAAACCCATTGTATCAATTATTCAGGTTTTTGTAGAAGCAGATGTATTGATCTCTCGGTTTTGCCTGAGAGTACACAGTGCAATTTGGAAAAGGCATGGTGCAAAGATTCTTTTAATTCTCTCTGTGTTCCCTCTCATAATGGAGTGTGTGGCTCCCAGCTTATCTCACTACAGATTTTCAAACTGGTTCCAGCAGCTGCTTATGTAGTCCTCGAGGAGGTGAGGTCTTTCTGATGCACAAAGAGCTCTAGCCGTGTTTCCCATTCACTGCATACTATGATTAGGAAGTCTGCAAAAGAGTGTGAGAATCATTCTCTTTTGTTGTGATGCACCTGAGGGCTACACATATATATATATATATATATATATATATATATATATATATATATATATATATATTTCCAGTTGTACACCTAAGATGTTTGAAATGTATACCTGTAAATGTCAAGTGTGAATGCAACCAAGATGTGTTATCAAACCTGTGTTACCATATAGTCACACTTATCGCAGGAAGCTTTGACTGGCTGCAGATGCTTATTGAGCAGGTGGCAAATCCAGATCTGACTTTTCACAAGGCATAAAATAGCTCTGTGGCACCAAAACAGTAGGACAATACATTAAAGGTAAAGGGAACCCTGACCATTAGGTCCAGTTGGGGCCGACTCTGGGGTTACAGTGCTCATCTCGCTTTATTGGTCGAGGGACCCGGCGTACAGCTTCCAGGTCATATGGCCAGCATGACTAAGCCGCTTCTGGCGAACCAGAGCAGCGCACGGGAATGCCGTTTACCTTCCCGCCAGAGCGGTACCTATTTATCTACTTGCACTTTGATGTGCTTTTGAACTGCTAGGTTGGCAGGAGCAGGGACCGAGCAACGGGAGCTCACCCCATTGTGGGGATTTGAACTGCCTACCTTCTGATCGGCAAGTCCTAGGCTCTGTGGTTTAACCATAGCTGTCAAGTGTCCCTTATTTGAAGGGACAGTCCCTTATTCCAGCGCCATGTCCCGCTGCTGTCCCTTACTGATGGATGTTCCTTAAATGTCCCTTAAATGATGTCCCTTAAATTGCAAAGGAAGCAGCTCCTCTCCCTCCCTCCCTCCCTCCCTGCCGGCAAGGGAGGAGGGAGGCTCCAACTGTGTTGCTTGGCTATGTTGCTCACCCAATAAGAAGTGTAAGAACGACTGGGGGGTGGAGCTTGCATGCCTTGTGTGTGGCTAGTTAATGCAAGCTGAGGGGTTTTTTGAACACTGGACGCCATTTTGTTGCACGTGCTGCTGCAAACTTTGCAGTGCAAAGCCAGGCCAGGGAGCCATCTTAAGTTGAGGCTGCATAGGCCTTGTGGTGCATGTGATTCAGATTCTATTCAGTTGAACCTCCGGTTACAAAGTTGGTTGGACAGTGTTCTCGAAGCTACCAGCATGAGTTTGACCAAGCTGCAGGAGGACAGGAAGACTGGAGTGTCTGGAACAGGTGAGGCTGCAGGTCCCTTATTTTCAAGGGTGCTGGTCCCTTAGTTTCAAATCTGTAAGTTGACTGCTATGGGTTTAACCCATAGCACCACCCGTGTCCCCAGGACAATATATTACTTGATGCATAAAGTGGTGCGGGGGGGGGGATATCTTCTCTTTCATAAACATCAACATAGTTACAATGGCAAATATAAGTACAAGACTTTGTATTGAAGGCCATAGGTAAAGGACTTGTTTTGCTTGCAGTAAATCTTGGGTTCAATCACTGGTGTGTCCAGGTATGGCTAGAAAGGACCCCCGCCTGATAATTTGGAGAGCTGCTACCAGTCAGCATGTAGACACTGTTGAGCTACATGGATCAGTGGTCTGATTCTGTCCTAGGCAGCTTCCTATATTTGAAGCCATTATCAGGAATGCATTGATAAAATGCCAACTAGTGATTAATACCACACTTGGTGCTGTATAATTCACATGTAGTGCTACAGTTCTGAAACATTCACAAGATTATGTTTACATGTTCAATTAATCTCTGAACTGGAATGCCATTTTGTTGTGCGTTTTTACTGAATTTATATTAGCATATCTAAAGAACTGCTCATATTGGAACATGAACTGCTCATATTGGAGTATAACTGTTTTCACGTAGAATCCATCTACATGTGTACATGATTGTTCTCAGTCACTCATGTTCATTAATTGAAGTAGGTCCACTCTGAGTTAAACTTAGTTGAATACCACCAATGGTCTTTGCCATAACTTGCCAGAAGCTGAACCAATTTAGAATCCAGTGAATTCTTGGCTGAATCAACTCCACCCCCTTACCAGACCCTCCTCATTGGCAAAGCCCAGAATAGCAGAACTGGGAGGATGGACAGCTTGTGCCTCATCAAAATACTCTCCAGCATCTTGGATCAGGGATTTTGAGTGCTATGTAGGACTTCAACCCTATCTAACCTTAGCTGGGAATAAGTTCATTGTACTCAATGCACCTGAGCTGTATTGAGCTATAGGATTGCACTGTAAAGTGCAAAATAAGGGGTAAGGGTGAAACGTGCCACTTACCACTCATCATTCATATCACAACATCAACATTAGCATGGCTAATCACAACACCACAGCTGGTAAATAATAACAATAACAATTTTATTATTTATATGCCACCATCTGACTGGGTTGCCCAAGCTAATCTGGGTGGCTCCCAACAAAATATTAAGAACATAATGAAACATCAAACATTAGAAACATAAAAAGCAAACATACCAAGTATGAATGACTGGATGAGTAAAGCTAAAAATGAATGGGTGGGTCTAGTTGAATTCATGGGGTGGGTGGGTGGGAGGGTGGGGGGTTGCAAGCAAGTAACAAACTCTATTAAGAACACGTATCATGCATTGTAAAAAATGGAATTACAAATAAAGCCATTTTATATTGGATTTTCCTCTGTATTGTAATAACTGGTATAGGTTTTCAATGCAAAGGTTCAGTAATAATGAGACAAGCAATAGAAGGTCATATCAATTAAGATGTTGCCTCATGTGCCTAAATAATGGGAAATACTTTATTATGGAATTCATATATGTAAAGATCAACTTTCGACGTTGATTGGATCATGTTTAGCAAACAAAAGTTGTAGCCCAATCTGACAATTGTTTACTCACACAAGTAAGTCTTATTGATTTTAGCATGTCTTACCTCCAAGTAAATATGCTTAGGATGTGAGCCTCATAAAGGATACAACCTGCATCTTATTGAAATGAAAGCCAAAACCTCTGTTAACTTCAGTGTTCATAGATTTTACCTTAAATCAATAGCCACAGCAGAATGTATGACTAGCTTTTGTTAGGTACTATGAATGCTCAAATCATTTCTTTAGCTATTGTCTGAGCTGATGATCTTTGGTGATCTCTTAATATAATCATATTTGTGTTAAGTTCATAGTAACAATTAACTTGATTTTATCAGTGGTTATCTAAAACACAGTAAATGGAAATATCTGCCAAAAGCAAATAAACATATTAGAAGGACATGTTTAAATGATCTGGATAACCCTATGAGCCAACATAGCAGGTGGTAATATCCTGTTCTTAAATTACATTTCAGCAAGTGAACATAATAAATCCTCTTGTGTTATATTTCGCTAGTAGCAACGTATACTCACATTATTCTATTTGACCTCATTACTGCTAATCATTATCACATTTTTAATAGCTGCCACAATGAGTGAAACAGTTAATACAGTATTTCTTGCCGAAGAGAGCCTGTCAGGTTATTGATGACAAATTAAAATTAATAAAGAAGATCTGTGTTGAATTTGAGGGTATGGAATAACTCCGAGCATCCAGATGATTGGGAAAGGCCTCTGGGGTCCTCTGTGAAGAATAATGTTTTTGGTGTACGTGTATTGTCTTGAAAGCAACGCTAAAACTGCCAAATCTCTGCTTTTGCCTGGAAGACTTCCTGAAATAGGAGCTGTATTCTTTTGGCCCTCATCACATGTAATTTATTCCTCAGAGAGATATTTCCTGTTCTGTACACCTTAGCTTGGCGCCGTAATAATAGAATGTTTCTAAGGTTCTACAGTTTTATTTACCTCGGTAAGAACCTTTACAAGAGCAATCTCAGCCAAACATTGTTGGAGTCCAGATAATGTAACAAATAACTAAAAGTTCAATACAGCATTTCTTTCCACATACACGGGCTCTGCTTTTCAGTGCATTTACCCTGCGACTATTTACTTTAGTCCTTTTCGCTTTTTCTTTCCCCAAATCACTTATTCGCTAAGGGCAGTTAGAAAACTGTATGCCTCCCAGTAGTTTCCTGCATCTAAATTGTGCTAGAAATTCTCTCTCCTGGAATATAACTCATTTCTTTTAAAAGGTTTGTATTTACATATCTTTTACATGTTCTCTATCTGTTTCAGATATTGGTGTTTATTAAAGGTGCCTGCTCTGTAGGGAACTGGGGAGAGAGAAAGTCATTCCCCACCTGGGACTTAGGTTCAAGGCCATCCTGAGGTCCTGAATTAATTGAATATAGTACTATTAGTTCAGTCCTTAGTAGACAGTAGTCCGCATCATGGAATCACCAGACATAATTTTGACTGTGCCCAGGAGGCAAACCAGGGAGACTGAATTATCTCTTTCCAAAAGAGAAAGTAGTCCTTTGAGGTCAACACCAGAGGTCATTTGTGGGTCAGGGAAACTTCGACGCTAGACCTGTCCTGGTGAACGAGGGGGGAAAACCATGTTCCAATTACTGTATGTAAGCAATTCATGCAGAATTTCTTTACACAAAGGGTTTTAGAAAGCAAAATGGCAAAACCAAGATCAATCTGTTACAGTACTGGATTATCAGGGAGGGAATGAGGAGAGACAAGAAGTGCATGATGCTAATGTGAATTTAACTGGGCCAGATAAGCTTTGAAGGCTGGAAATAAACCCTGGCCTGGAAATAAGACCAATTGAAATCAACGTCTTACTTCTGAGAAGGCATCTGTAGAATGGCACTGTAAAGCTGCAGCCCTGTACCATCCTAACTTGACAGCAGACATGAGAAGATGTGCAGGATTGCAATCACCATACAATGATTTATTCCTCGTGTGTTTGGAGTGAATCCCGAATGAACCTTATGTTCTTCGTTTAACTCCTTGCTTTTCTTGTAGAGAAGTACATTACTATGTTTCACAAAGCAAAATTCACAGCTAAGGAAGTGGAAAGATGAATGGAAAACAATTAGGCAAATGTATCTAGGTAGTTATTCCAGTCAGCATTACTACCTAGATACATTTCAAATGAACAGCTAACTAAGTGTAGGTGCCATAATTTTAGGGATTTGTCTTATTTTTGTCCAGAGGCTAAGAAATACCATCCATATATATTGTTAATTTGAAAGATGAACATTATTTCTATGGCGCAGGAAATAGCCATGCAATGAAAAGATGTCACACATTTGGGGTTTATGTCTGCATGTTGAAATATAACCTTCCTTCAAATGGGATTAAGAGGATGCTTAAAGCAAAAGTCGGTCACAACCATGTGAAATTCACATGCTTGAAAAATACCTGTCAGGATTGCTCTCTGTCATTAAAATGTAAAATAAAATATAGAAAATGAGGAATTAATTCATTTAAGCATTTTGCCCACCCGCCTTTTACTTTTCCGCAGTCCTCATGGGAATGATTCTTGAAGTGTATATCACCAGCAGACTTATTTTTACCATTATTTTTAACTTAATGAGTATACCTTGCACATCAGAGAGAAAGCACAAAGGTTAAATTTTACATTAAGATCACATTGCAACATGGCATGCAAATGTTCCTATGCAAATGTAAAGCTTCTGGAAGATAAATGTGTTATATCTTTAACCAGTTAACTATGACTGTGAAGTATGGTGCGAGATGTTCAGTGGTTTCATTTTTATATCTTTCTTGTAAATAATGCATAAAGTATGTAGATGTTGTCAAAATATGATTAAGCTATTAGCGTTATAGTTTTCATAGTTAAGAATGTGTTCGGCATGCAGCTCCTAATAACTCATTTCTAAATGCAGAGACCTTTATAAAATATTTCTTGTTCAAGTCAACACTATCATGTGACATAATGATTTTGCTTAAAACCAAGTTAAATGAGGAGTAAAATTAAACAATATTGCATGAATTGTGTTTGACTAATTTTGTGTCACATTATATTAGCCAGGCTTTCAAAATATGTGTTAATGACAAATAGGGTAAGCTCTTAACATACTTTTTACATCTGTAAAATCACCCTTAAGTCATTAACTTTTAAAGGTTCATTTTGTTTGCAGTTTTTGTAGCCAGTGGCTTTTTAGTGATTACTTTGGTCTGTAATGCTAGATGCGATAAAAAATATTTTACATAAGTCACTGAGACTTATTGCCAGTGTTTGGGACATGTCTGTGCGTGCTATAACAATATCTAATAATGGATGAACTTTGCAGTTTTGAAGTAAACACCACTAAGGGGGAATTTTAAATGTGAAGGTTTCATTTACATAAGCAGTGCTCTTAAAAAATTGAGGAAATTTTGAGTCAACAGGATGATTGCCTTAGGCTCTGATCCACCAGGTGCCAGTTATACAGAGATACCCTAATGCAGTCAAAATAATCCATGCATGGCAACAGGCTCTTCTGTTTGCTTTGTTCTTTGGATTGGGTCCACTGTGCATCCAAAATGGAGCTTCATAAAAACCTTTACACCCAGCCACAGGAACTACATGCACAATGATTTGTGCTGGATTGTAAAGAGAATATTTCATCTCATGTAGTTTTCTTTCAAAAGAGAACAATCTGTAAATGTATAGATGGTATATCACACCAGTAAAAATGGCAAAAATGTACAAAACTGGCTCAAATACATGTTGGAAATGTAAAGAAAAAGAAGGCACTTTGTATCATATGTGGTGGGAATGTAGAGTAGTTAAAATTTTTTGGGAGATGATATATAATGAATTGAAAAAAAAAAATTTAAATGACATTTGTAAAAAAGCCAGAAGCATTTTAGGACAAGACCTGCCAAGAAAAATAAAGAACTTATTTATGTACGCTACAACAGCGGCAAGAGTCTTGTTAGCACAAGGATGGAAGAATGAGGAAACCCCAACGAAATAACAATGGCAAGAAAAACTGATGAGCTATGTGGAGTTGGCAAAGTTGACATATAAACTACGTGAGGACAAAGACTCTCCTCCCTGCAAGAGAGGGGAGTGGTTGTGGGCGGGAGCCCGAGCTCCGCCCCTAGCAGGGGGCGTTTGCCCCCTGCCTTCACCTCACCTGGCTGGCGCCCACACCCCTCAGCAGGCATCCAACCAGGTGCCTGAGGGGGGCGTGTTCAGCAGCCTTTTGCTGCGGCGGCAGCCTTCGCCCGGCCTCATTCTTCGTCCTCTCACCACGAGTCAGGATAGTCTCCCATCTGTGCCTAGCAGCGACGACCACGTGGATCCAGCTTAGAAGAGGAACTTTAACAGAGAAGTTTTGCCTTTCCTCTTCGGCCTTTTTGGCTGCTTTCTGCTGCCCCCCCCCTATGGCCGCAAATCCACACGCTTCTCCTGAGCATAGCTGGGGGTAAAAGACAGAACAGAAAAGGCAGATAAGTAGGGTAAAGCTGCAGGTCGCATATTAGACTTATAAGCATTGGATTTCCACCGGCCCATTTCTTTGATCCTGTCCGCCGGTAGCCCCAGGTGCTCGGCCGTGGTTGCGGCGCCAGACCTAACTGAGTGCGCAGCGTACTCCTGGGAGGATAGACCACAAGCCTCAATAGCCTTGCGAAGTACTGTGGTGAATTGGTGCCTCAACAAGGGGAAAACATCTTCATGGACCAGAAATGGACCCGGGCCGGGCGGTCTGAGGTAGAGGTACCGCCTAGTGTCCTCTGCCAGGCATGGGCCCTGCTGTGCCGACACCGTGAGCTTAACTAGGACACCCTTACCAGCCTGATCAGTCTTGGACTGACGTATACGCACTGTCACGTTAGAATCAGACAACTGCACGTCCTCGCACAGGAGGCCGCGTGCTGAACCTCGTGCACTAACTTCAAACACCACCTCACCAACTCTAAGTGCGCCAAAAAGGTGATAGCATATGCTGCGGGAAAGAGACGTGCTTCGAACCTGAACCAGCAAATTGACCTGAGTTTTATGCGTATCTGTGATAACCACCCGTAAGAAATTGGCTTATGGCCCTCGGCTCTGTGAGGTTGTAACCTGCCCCAACCCTCAATGGCTCTACGGATCAAGAAGTCGCTACCCGGGTCATGAGCAAATGTAGCTTTGAAAAGAAGCTGATGGCAGCTACGTGAATCTTTAAGGTTTTAGGAGCACGTCCCAGATCATCGAGATGGGAAAGGTACTGCAAGACATCGTCAGTAGTAGGAGGCACGTTATGTGAGAGCCCAGATAACCCAGACCTGAAACCAAGGAAATCACACCAGGCCTACTTGTAGGACCTGAGAGTGGAGGGTGCCACGGATGCCAATACTCCCTGTATCACTTTGCGTCTCCCACGTTCCACAGGTGCTCCGGAAAGGGTTCGGGCAACAGTTGTGCTCCAGGTGCAAGCAACTGGAAGCGAGGTATCTGAAATCGAGACAAGGCATCGGCTATGTCATTATTGGCTCTGGGTACGAATTTGGCTGAAAATATTATGTTGTACTCAAGGCCCCGGAGGACGAACGCCCGCAGAAGGGAGGAGATCCTCTCAGACCGAGATGACTGCACACGCGGTGATCTCGAAAATCTTCCGTTAGAGTGCTCCCCCTGTTGTCCTCCTACTTACCGGTTTTCTCTCTCCTTTCACCCTCAGCTGTGTTCAGGCGACACGTGTGGATTTGCGGCCACAGTATAGTCCATTGGGCCCGCGTTCGGGCGGCCAGCCGCGGCCTTGCGCCTAACCTTGGTTTACCATCTGGAGTTCGAGTTTCCTGGTTTTCGAGAAGAGGCATGCGCTGGGGCGAGCTGATGCCGTTGTTGTGGGAGAAAGTAGCCGCGTTCGGCCCTCCCGATATCCTAGTCATCCAATTAGGAGAGAACGACTTGACTAGTAGGAGAAGTGTGGACTTGCTAGCGAGCATGAAAAGTGACTTGGATGCGTTCGCTACTTTATGTCCCAGAACGACAGTGTTCTGGTCTTCTATGCTGAAGAGGATTTTTTGGCACGGAGCGCGGAGCTGTATGGCCATTGAAAATACCAGGAAACTCGTAAATCGGGCAGTTGCCCGTTGGGTGCGCTTCATGTATGGCCGAGTCATTTATCATGACCGTATCCGTATTGGCGAGCACGCCTTATATCGGAATGACGGGGTGCATCTATCAGACCTGGGGAACGACATCTGGTTAGATAGCGTCATTAATAGCATCCGGGATTGGTTACAGCCGTGAGGGTATTGGCGGCGAGCCTTGTGGCTCGGGTGGCGGTTAGGCATTGGAATAATGTGTTTTGCTGTGTCGAAGAGCTAGGTGTGGCCATCGCCTATGCCTTCAATTTTTAGGGGTATTCCGTTAAAGGAATCTGGCGGTCGTGTATTCTGTCCGATGCCTGCTTGGCGGGAGGCCATGGCACGACCCTCGGTGACATTAGGGGTGAGCCTATAGTTGGATCGGCATCAACTGGCTCCACCTACTGGTGAATAAACCCACTTGTTCAAATCCAATGCCTAAGCCAATACCTTTTCACTGCTGTAATCAATAAAGTTGTGGCCTTTCCTTGCTCATTAACCTTATATCACGTGTCCGTGTGTATTCTTTCCACATTGCGGGGGTCGGGTCCTCGAACCACAACCGTGACTTCAAGGAAGAATGGGAACTCTTTACAAATCTAAAAAGACAACAAAATGATTTGGACTCCTTGGCAGGTTTTGAATAAACATCTACAAATTTATTTGTAGAATATATGACATATAAGGCAATGATATGTACAATTTTACAACATGCAGAGAATAATTTGTGCAAATAAATCAGAGAGGGGAGCTGAGGGAAGTTCTTAGTGGGTGGGAGAGGGAGGGATGGGGGGAAATAAAAAGAGGGGAAATGTAATTGGATATATTGATTGATAATTTGTTCTGTTAAAATTGTTTAATAAAAATATATATTTAAAAAAGTAAAGAGAATATTTCATCTAATATATCATTAGAGAAATATGGACATTTGCCTCCATGCAATTGAAACTGCATGACTAAGCCACTTCTGGCGAAACACTGTTTACCTTCCCGCCAGAGTGGTACCTATTTATCCACTTGTACTTTGACGTGCTTTTGAACTGCTAGGTGGGCAGGAGCAGGGACCGAGCAACGGGAGCTCACTCCGTCACGGGGATTCGAACCGCTGACCATCAGATCGGCAAGCCCTAGGCTCTGTGGTTTAGACCACAGCGCCACCTGTGTTCCTTAAAAAAAAAGTGAGCATAGACTTTCTCTATTTGGGGGGACGGGGGAGAGAGAGAGGTAGGGAGAGAGAGCTCACCAAACCAGTGGTGTAGCGTGGGTTGTCAGCACCCGGGGCAAGGCAAGTAATTTGCATCCCCTAACCCGTGGATTTGCGCCCCCTAACCCATGGATTTGCGCCCCCTAACCCCCAGATGTTGCGCCCGGTGCGGCCGGCCCCCCCTGCACCCCCTGTTATTCTAAAGCACCAATGCTGCAGCAAGCAAAGGCTATAGCAGCCAAGACTGCTGCTTGTGGTTGGACGCCGGTTGCTGTTTTCATCGACCTCTGCATCAAGAAGTGGCCTCCATGGAAGCCTGAGGTGAGAAGGCTGATTCTCTGCAGCCAGAAGCTGACCAGAAGAAGCTGACAGCCAAAGCTACGGAGCCCAGGTATGAGATTTTCGGGCTTAGAAGTGTGAATGCAGATTGATTTATTCTCTGCTTCGAGGGAGAAACGTTTGGGAAAACAGCTCCAGTCAAAAGAGAAACCGCATTCCAAACATTCCTGTGGTTTTTCCTGTCCAAGGAAAAGGAATGCTGTTGCTTAGCAACGAAGGCCAGTTTCACGAGAGGGCTGGACAAGTCAGCCTTTTGCCTCGGAGAGGCAAAAACAAGGTTTTGTTATGACTTAGGCCCAAGCAAACAAACTGTTGGAAAGGGACTTTCCAAAGCAGCTAGCGTTGAGAGCTGCCAGGTGCACAGAGTGTAAACAAGCCAGCTATTGGATTTTAGAGGCTTGTGTTTGAGAGTCAATGCAAGGACTCAAAATGGATGCCAAGAAGGGGGGAGGCCTGCCTACTCCAGACCTTCTGACCAGTGACAATTATGCATCTTGGTCTATTAAGATGAAGGCCCTGCTGCAGAATCAGAGACTGTTTGGGGTGATTGAAGACCCCATCCCTGCAGCACCAACGCGTGCTTGGGAGTCACAGGATGTGAAGGCCAGAACTGCTATAATTCTGTGCGTGTCAGATTCGCAGCTGATCCACATACAAGATTTAGACCACGCGAAAAATGTTTGGGACACGCTGCGAAGGACACATCAGAGAGATGCAGGTTCTTCAGCGTTGCTGTATTTTGAGAAGCTGACCAACCTGAGGCTTGCGCCTGATGGAAATGTTCAAGCGCACCTGACGGAAATGAAATTTCTGCGTCAACAGATGGTGGAACGTAATTTCCGTCTGCAGGAGGAAGTGTTTTGCTTCATGGTGATCAACAGCCTGAATCGGACTTACAAAACGGTTGCCAGTCAGCTGGGGTCTCTCCCAGCAGCGGATCTCACGTCGGAGAGGGTCTTTGCTGTCGTGTTGAATGAACATGACAGACTTGCCGCCCTGGAAGTCAAGGACAAGGGGAGCAAAGAACGGAGTTCTAACGCCCCTACTGCTGTTGCTACTGGAGGAGACGCTGTAGCTTTAAACGTTGTCCGATGCTACAATTGTGACCAGACTGGGCATCTTCAGCGGTACTGCAAGAAGCCACGTAAGAACAGAGGAGCCAAGGCGAGCTCCACAAAGTCTGAGGCGTCAGACAAAGGTCACACCAAGCCAAAGGCAAAGACTGCAAAAGCTTTGATGTCGCTAAAAGCCACACCAGAGGTGGGAAACTTCTTTGTTCTAGACACGGGCGCCACAGTTCACATGACAGGACACAGAGGACTGTTTTCTACGTTTAAGAAGCAAAGCTTCGCGGTGCAACTAGCCAACGGTCAAAAGCTGGAAGCCACCGGAATTGGGACTGTGTATCTTAAAAGTCTGAACTTGACTATAAGCAATGTTTATTTGGTTCCAGAGTTGAAGTTTAATCTGCTCAGCATTTCACAGATTGCCAAGAAGGGACTAAAACTGTCCTATGATGATGAGAAATGCGAGATCTACAAAGATGGAGAGTTGTATCTTTCTGCCAAAGAGAAAGATGGACTGTATTTGTTGACTTTTGATCAAAGTGATTACATGGAATGTAATTCTTGTGATTCTAACGTGATTTCTTTTGCAGGTGTAGCCAAGGAAAACGCCAAGCAGGTGACCTCGAGGGTCAACAGGGCATTTCAGCGGGTGTATGCTGATGTGATTGGTCCTCTTGCACCTTCTAGAGGCAATGCAAAGTATTACCTAATATGTGTTGATTCTTTTACAGGTTTTGTCTGGATTTATCTTTTGGAGAGACCGAAAGAAGCCTTAGAAAGGTTTAAAGAGTTTTGTGACAAGGTTAAAAATATGCATGATGCTGACATAGATTGTCTTTGCACAGATGAGAAGCCAGTTTTTCTCTTACAGGTTTTCCAGAGGTTCCTGAAGAAGAAAGGGATAAGACACAAAATTGCTAGTTCCGAAGAAGCTTGGAACAAATGTGTCTGTAGTAGAGTGAACAAAGAATTGCAAAAGGGAATGCATGCACAATTGCTAAGTTCACATTTGCCACATGAGTACTGGGCTGAGTCGCTAATGTCATTCTGTTATACGTGGTTGAGAAAGTTTTCAAAGGAGTTGGGAAGTTCTCCTTTTGAGAAACTGTTCCACAGAAAACCTTCTGTTGCCCATTTCAAGGTTTTTGGGTCTCATGTGAGAACAGAAGCTCCAGGTGGAGTAAAGAATGCCAGAGGCATTTTTGTGGGTTATGAAAAGGGTCTCTACAGAGTAATTTTGTCTGAATCTGGAAAGGTGATTCTCACATAATTTCTAGAGAGTGCTCCTGAACAGGAGAGAGTGATTGTTCACACATTTCCCACAGGAGATGATGATGAGTTTGATCTTATTGAGTTCAGTAGTACTGATGATGACAGCGATAGCTCAGACAGCTCAGTTGTCACAGTCATTGAGAGGACATTGGTAAAACCAGTGGCGGGTAGTTCCAAGGGTGGAACTGAAACAACAGGGAAATGTTATAAGTATAACAACTGTTTGTTTTCTTCTCTGGATGACGCTTTGCTCGCAGCACGCATTGATACTTTAGGGGGAGTATGTTATTCTAAAGCACCAATGCTGCAGCAAGCAAAGGCTATAGCAGCCAAGACTGCTGCTTGTGGCTGGAAAGCCAAACAGGAAGTTTGTGACTGTTGCCATGGGAACAAAGGGGCAGTCCATTCTGTACTGAGCACCGGATGTTAGCTCAGTGGGTTTGTCATATGACCTGTGCTGGAAGTACATGGGTGGAGTTTATTCTAACTGCTGATGAGTGCAGACATGTTTTCTCTGTACTGAAGTAAAAGACAGGAATAAAAGATGTAAATAGATTTCTGTCTGTGTCTGATTCCCCTCCCTGGGGATATGCAGGGAGCAGGGAGGAGGAGAAGCAGTTGGTGTGTTTTCCTCACAGCCTGAGGAAAATCGCCGGAACGGACCTCGTGTACAGTGGTGCCCCGCTAGACGAATGCCTCGCAAGACGAAAAACCCGCAAGACGAAAGGGTTTTTCGGTTTTTGCGACGCTTCGCTAGACGATTTTCCCTATAGGCTTGCATCGCAAGACGAAAGCCCATAGGGAAATCTCGGGGACCTTTTTTTAAATGCTGGCGGTGGGGAGCAAAGCCTTCCCCCCCCTCCGGACTTCAGAAGAGGTCCAGGAAGGCCGGCGGGGGCGAAAGGCTTTGCTCCCCACCACCAGCATTTTAAAAGCGGTCCGGGATAGCAGGGAAGCGCTTCCCGCTATCCCGGACGGCTTTTGAAGGCAGGCAGGGGGGGCAAAGACTTTTGCCCCCCCTGCCTGCCTAACCGGGGGCTTTTAAATCGCCCCGGGACTGTCCGGGGCGATTTAAAAGCCCCCGGACGGCTTTTGAAG
The DNA here is from genome assembly GCF_964234715.1 of Podarcis melisellensis. NCBI lineage: Eukaryota > Metazoa > Chordata > Lepidosauria > Squamata > Lacertidae > Podarcis > Podarcis melisellensis. Next base: position 58,407,056 of record NC_138537.1, on the reverse strand, counting down.
CCTCCCCCCCCGCCCGGCTTCGGGGCATCATCCCGATGCCGGGCGGTGGGGCAGGAACGCCTCCCCCAGCCGCCCGGCATCGGAACGATGTCCCGAAGCCGGGCGGCCGGGCGGGAAAGCCTCCCCCCCCCGCCCGGCTTCGGGGCATCGTCCCGATGCCGGGCGGTGGGGCAGGAACGCCTCCCCCAACCGCCCGGCTTCGGGGCATCGTCCCGATGCCGGGCGGTGGGGCAGGAACGCCTCCCCCAGCCGCCCGGCTTCGGGGCATCGTCCCGATGCCGGGCGGTGGGGCAGGAAAGCCTCCCCCAGCCGCCCGGCATCGGAACGATGTCCCGAAGCCGGGCGGCCGGGCGGGAAAGCCTCCCCCCCGCCCGGCTTCGGGGCATCGTCCCGATGCCGAGCGGTGGGGCAGGAACGCCTCCCCCCCCGCCCGGCTTCGGGGCATCGTCCCGATGCCGGGCGGTGGGGCAGGAACGCCTCCCCCAGCCGCCCGGCATCGGAACGATGTCCCGAAGCCGGGCGGCCGGGCGGGAAAGCCTCCCCCCCCGCCCGGCTTCGGGGCATCGTCCCGATGCCGGGCGGTGGGGCAGGAACGCCTCCCCCAGCCGCCCGGCTTCGGGGCATCGTCCCGATGCCGGGCGGTGGGGCAGGAAAGCCTCCCCCAGCCGCCCGGCATCGGAACGATGTCCCGAAGCCGGGCGGCCGGGCGGGAAAGCCTCCCCCCCCGCCCGGCTTCGGGGCATCGTCCCGATGCCGGGCAGTGGGGCAGGAACGCCTCCCCCAGCCGCCCGGCATCGGAACGATGTCCCGAAGCCGGGCGGCCGGGCGGGAAAGCCTCCCCCCCCGCCCGGCTTCGGGGCATCGTCCCGATGCCGGGCGGTGGGGCAGGAACGCCTCCCCCAGCCGCCCGGCATCGGAACGATGTCCCGAAGCCGGGCGGCCGGGCGGGAAAGCCTCCCCCCCCGCCCGGCTTCGGGGCATCGTCCCGATGCCGGGCGGTGGGGCAGGAACGCCTCCCCCAGCCGCCCGGCTTCGGGGCATCGTCCCGATGCCGGGCGGTGGGGCAGGAAAGCCTCCCCCAGCCGCCCGGCATCGGAACGATGTCCCGAAGCCGGGCGGCCGGGCGGGAAAGCCTCCCCCCCCGCCCGGCTTCGGGGCATCGTCCCGATGCCGGGCGGTGGGGCAGGAAAGCCTCCCCCAGCCGCCCGGCATCGGGGCATCGTCCCGATGCCGGGCGGTGGGGCAGGAACGCCTCCCCCAGCCGCCCGGCTTCGGGGCATCGTCCCGATGCCGGGCGGTGGGGCAGGAAAGCCTCCCCCAGCCGCCCGGCATCGGAACGATGTCCCGAAGCCGGGCGGCCGGGCGGGAAAGCCTCCCCCCCCGCCCGGCTTCGGGGCATCGTCCCGATGCCGGGCGGTGGGGCAGGAACGCCTCCCCCAGCCGCCCGGCATCGGAACGATGTCCCGAAGCCGGGCGGCCAGGCGGGAAAGCCTCCCCCCCCGCCCGGCTTCGGGGCATCGTCCCGATGCCGGGCGGTGGGGCAGGAACGCCTCCCCCAGCCGCCCGGCATCGGAACGATGTCCCGAAGCCGGGCGGCCGGGCGGGAAAGCCTCCCCCCCCCGCCCGGCTTCGGGGCATCGTCCCGATGCCGGGCGGTGGGGCAGGAACGCCTCCCCCAGCCGCCCGGCTTCGGGGCATCGTCCCGATGCCGGGCGGTGGGGCAGGAAAGCCTCGCCCAGCCGCCCGGCATCGGAACGATGTCCCGAAGCCGGGCGGCCGGGCGGGAAAGCCTCCCCCCCCGCCCGGCTTCGGGGCATCGTCCCGATGCCGGGCGGTGGGGCAGGAACGCCTCCCCCAGCCGCCCGGCATCGGGGCATCGTCCCGATGCCGGGCGGTGGGGCAGGAACGCCTCCCCCAGCCGCCCGGCATCGGGGCATCGTCCCGATGCCGGGCGGTGGGGCAGGAAAGCCTCCCCCAGCCGCCCGGCATCGGAACGATGTCCCGAAGCCGGGCGGCCGGGCGGGAAAGCCTTTGTCCCCCCTGCCTGCCTTCCCAGGGGCTTTTAAATCGCCCCGGACAGCGGAGAAGTCCTCCGCTGTCCCGGGCGATTTTAAAATGCCGCCTGCCAGAAGAGGTCGGGGGAAGGCTTTTTCCATAGGAACGCATTAATTGATTTTCAATGCATTCCTATGGAAAACCGTGCATCGCAAGACGAAAAACTCGCAAGACGAAGAGACTTGTGGAACGAATTAATTTCGTCTTGCGAGGCACCACTGTATATTGTTTCCTGCCGGGAGTCGCCGGAGGGAGGTCTAAGGAATTCAGCCGGTGCCTGAACAGATAGGCACATACCTCTGAGACGGGCAAGAATTTCCAACACCCCACGCTACGCCACTGCACCAAACTGCTTTCTTTTTTTCCTTGGTAAAATCAATGATTATTTATTTATTTCATTTCATCGCACCATTCTTGGAAACTTGATTTACTTAGAAAAAACAATTGAGCATTAGTAGAATTAAAATATATACACATGAAATATCACATGCAGATCAGTACAATAAAAACATCACAGAGCTAGTTCTTTCCTTAAAAGTAAGCAGCCCTGATAGAGAAAAAAGTTCCAAAGTGCTGATTGTACCTAGCTGCTGATTCTGTAGGTTCACCCTATCTGTACTTAATAGCAGTCATAAAAACAGGAACATTGAAATTACGACATCATAAAAGCACCACCACCATCACCACCATCATCATAACAGAAAATGGTTTTGTTTTTTTAAAAACACAAGTGGTATAAAATACATTCCATAGTGGAATATAAGACTCATATTTGTACCAAACATTCATGAATGTTGCCAAAAAACTCATATTTATTGAGAACGTGCCAACCATGAGATTGACCAAAATATTTTGTTAATAAAAAAATACAGACATGGACTAAAAGTATAACTGAACAAAACTGGAGTTAGGAAGTCTTGGTAGTGGTGGCTTCTAAAGGAGACTATTTCTTCTCCATTCAGCCTAGCCATGCTGACTGGAGCAGATGAGAGCTGAAGTCCTAAACATCTGGAGGGCACCAGGTTGGGGAAAATAGAGCCATAGCCATTCTGCAAATTCATAACACTAACAAGCTATTGTTTAAAACCACATTTTTAGTCCTTTTGGGTGTTGATAGATTGAAGCCCCTCTCGGGGCTTATTACAGTGGTTACATACGCTTCAGGTTACAGACTCCGCTAACCCATAAATAGTACCTCGGGTTAAGAACTTTGCTTCAGGATGAGAATAGAAATCGTGCTCCGGCGGCGCGGTGGCAGCAGGAGGCCCCATTAGCTAAAGTGGTGCTTCAGGTTAAGAACAGTTTCAGGTTAAGAACGGACCTCCGGAACGAATGAAGTTCTTAACCCGAGGTACCACTGTGCAATTATAAGCACTCCTCACCATCAGAATAAATGTTAGGTAAAGACCAAATATAATCTAGGCTCCGCCTAAGCTTTGTGAAAGGTAATTCAAGGTTGAATGCTCAATAAACAGGTCATCCAGAGGAGCCTATAGACAACATCAGCAATGAAGAGGAGGAGGAACAGAACCAGGGCACTCCAGGGATTGGCAGTGACCCCTCTTGCCACCAGGACATGGCCCCCGGAAGAGGCCCAACTGTGCTGATTTTGGCCCTGCATGTGTGTTTCATAAATATGTCTGAATATGGAAAAGCTTGTAAAAAGACTAAGGAAATAAACATACCAGCTGTGGTGAAAAGCTAGCAGAAAAAGAGGTATTTCCTTACAGCAGGTTTTTGGGGGGCGGGGGAGGCGTGTGGTAGGTGATAAAAGTTTTAGATCTCACAAACACTCCACTGGGATTTCCAACACGGGGGAACAAATGCAAACAAACAAAAAGAACAGTTCTGAACACCAGAAGGAAGTTTCTATTTTTATATTTTTTTTTAAGCTTACGGCATAGAGAACTATTGCTTTAAAAATCCTCTTTAACACCCTTCATGGTGAACCTCAAAAAGTTGAGAACAGAGGTGAGCAGCTGCCCCCACAATCACACAGTTCCGCTCTAGAGATAAAATGATTTATGATGCAAAAGAGATATGCCAGGTTTTCACTAAGGCACTGAGTATCCCTTTGACACAGAGCGTTTCCTGTAAATCCAGTCTGAGGACATTGAGCCACCCCTTAGATTTTAGGGCCCATCCCTGTGGACTCTGATGTGGAGCTGCAGTTTGAACATGGTGAACTACTACTTCTTTATATGCTGAGAGATCTGAAATGCCCTAGAGGCTACATGCTGCTGAGTAATTATGGCTGCACAGGCAGGTAATGAGATAAGGACAATACAAAAGGGTGCAGCGAGGAGGACATGTTGGGAAGTGTGCTGTTCTTATCCTTCACTCCTTTAGTAACATCTTCATTCTAACCACCCTATTCTCATCTCAGAAAGTTCATCTAAAGGATTTTCCCTCTGGAAACATGTCAGAATAAAGGCTACAGACTTTGCATAAAACATATACGGTTGTACATAAGGTGCTCGTCCTATCTTAATGTTGAACCTCACCAGAGAGCAGGCCTCTCAAATACTCTCTATTCTATGGGGCACTCTGCGCTTGGGTGGGAAAAATCGAAAGCACTCAGTAGCACTACCCTGTTCCTCTCTCTTGTGTATACTTCCATATTAGCTGCCTGGTTCTTCTTACCTGTGGTGAAGCATCCAGCCTATTTCTGATGGTCTACGTTGTCCTGTTTCATTTTGAATTTCCACAGAGTATTCAACATAGCAGACAGGGGAGGAGAAAGTGGTGGGAAAATATGACAAAGAAAAGCTATTAAAGGACTAAAATCTTTGTTTTCAGAGAACCTGGGAATAACTTTAGCCAGGGGAATCAAAGAGGTCCTGCCTCCATATTTCAGTGGGAGATATATACATAGGTGCTCCACTTGTATGGTAATGGACCTTGTTTACTCCTGATGTATTTTCTGAGACACTTGCTATTCAAACCTTCCTACAAATGCCTGACTTTGAACGGGGTCACTGTTGTAGCCCTTGTCATCATCATCACCATCATCATTTAATTTATGAATTGCTTCCTATGAGGCATCTTGAAAGCAAATTCTAAAACAATAAAAACTTACATAAAACATGCATTATTAAGCATCACTGAGGCAATGGCCCAGTGCTACTAAGTCTTATTCATCCTGTGGTATGCAACTAGCTAAATGTTTACATAATACCAACAGTGTGCTAGGTAGCATAGAGAGCACAGAAGAAGCATAGTTAGGCTTCTTGTGGATCTGCAACATTTGCAATGATGCAAATGGTTAATGCTCTCCTCATCACTACACCATCATGTTTTTAAAAAAGCTCTGCCTGTTGAATTGCTGGCTCTTATGCACCTGGCTAGATATTTGAAGTGCTTCAAACTTTAATAGCCTTCACTTGTAGACCTATCCATCTATTGTGAGTGAGCACAAAGGACTTGTTGACTGCACTCTGAATGGCTGCCTCTTCACACTCATTGCAGACAGTACAGTCCTGGGATAAAGTACAGTAGTTCTTAGTTACGGTACATATGGGCTACGGTCATAAGGCAAGAGTATGGAAATCTGCAGGGCAAAAGTGTTCTAAGAACTAGCAGTACTGCTATGGAATGGAAGAGTTGGCTAATTAACAGCGAATTTTGATAGGTTGCTATCATGAATGTTGAGCAAGCACATTAATATAGTTTGATGTCAGTGCCCTATAGTTTCTCCTCTCTGGGGTCAACCACAACCATTTCTATACATGGAATTGAAAGGGGTTCTTGCTTCAATAACTCTGCAAGGTTCCATTGTTGAGAATGGAATGTATTACCAGTGCTTCTCTTCTGCATGCACCATGATGAGAAGTTAACATGGGTTAGGTAGGTCCAATGGCTATTTAAGCTTCACATAGCAAACTTAAAGATAGCTTTGGATGTGCTGGAAAGGCAAAAGTATCTTGTGCTTTGACACTATGTGCAGTCACTGCTATTAATCTAGGAATGCTCCTGGTGGTGGAATATGCAAGCTACATGTTCATCAGAAACCTGGTCATCCTTGCTGCAGAACCTCTGGAATCTGTGCAACCACTTATAGGTGAAGTACTTTGTACTCTTAGATTAAAAAATGGTATAATGAAGTATGACTCGGTGTCAAACTCTGCGTAGTTTTTGCAGCAGAATCATTACATTCTATGGGTGCAACTGGAAAGATGATGCCTGATGTGGAGACAATGCTCAGGTGAGTAGGGATGGGTGCTTGCTCCCTTACTGGGTTAGCAGTAAGTCTAAGAGTCCTGACTAGTACAACTGGGGGTAGCTGTCAGAATTTCCTGCAAGGCTGTGGCAAATGTTCAGGGTTCCTTAGCTGGCCAGTTTATGTAAAGAGGCTCTCCCAATGGTGGAAAGTTTGAAAACAGCTGGCTTGGTGAAATTGGAGTATACAGAGACACCATAAAGCACATTAGCATGCACACATGTATATATGTGTACCACATATATATCCTGCTTGTTTCCCTGGCAGGACTCCATGTGATAATTTATATGTTGAGATGGAACTTTAGAAATAATTACTATAATCTAAATAGGTATGAAATGCTCCTTTCATTGGGAGGGGAGATGATCAGGTGACCATTGTGTGCCTTCTCAGGCTGCTGCCCAGCTGTTAACGCTTGATGAGCAATCTCAAGCTCCCTCTTTCTGGTTCTTTATCTTTAAACCTGGACTGGGCAGCCCTTCAAATAGAGGGCTGTTCTCTGACAGCTCTTCAAACAGAAGATTGCCTTTTGTACCGTAAGACATGCAGCCTTCCTACTTTTACAGTGTCTCCTTGACACCGATATGAATAAATATACATGTACATGCTTTCCAAGGCTTATAAAAGGCTGCTGCTTACGGTTTTGGGGGTGCAGAAACTGAGCTGTGAGGTCTGGAAAGGACCGAGCATTGTAGCAAGCGCACAGACCGCACAATCTCCTTGGTGTTTTTGCTGAAGTGTAGCCTGTCACCTCACGACTACATCCCTTGAAAGTAGTATAAAGCTAACTGTATCCCTCTTACCTACAACCTGTGCTAAATTTCATTTAGCTCCATTGAAAGGTTCAGCCTCTAGGCCATGCGGCTGCTGTCATTGAGTTTGGAAAATATTTGTTCCAGATCTAAGAGGTGTGCTTGCTGAAACCAAAAGACAGAATCCAATCGGCACAATGGTGTGTGTGTTTGTGTGAGAGTATATAATGTGTGTGATATATAATGTATGTATTTGAGAAACATCTTTCCAGTAGCAAAAGTTTGAATTTTAGTGGCCAAGTAATATGGGGTAGGTGGAACTTCTTTTGTCCTTTACTTTCTATGTAGAGTCAATAGAATTACTCTCTCCACACAGGCTTTTTATTGAGCTGAAGCTGTGCTCATGTATTCTTAAGACTTATCTCTTTGCGAACCGCCACAAATAATGTCTGTACATTCTAACCAATTATATAGTTTTGTTTATTTAAGAGGTTCATTTAGGCTCACTCTGAGTATGAATGGATTTGCAAAGATGAAGGTGGAGCATATTAAGCAGAGAACTAATACCATGTCCTTTTTCTTTGGAGTAGCAGATAATTCAACATCAGCCAAGGTTTGTCCATAGGGCTTAAATCTGTATGTCTCTCAGCTGCGACACTTGAACAAGATCTTTTGGATAACCATAAAAGGTAAAGGTAAAGGTACCCCTGCCCGTACGGGCCAGTCTTGACAGACTCTGGGGTTGTGCGCCCATCTCACTTAAGAGGCCAGGGGCCAGCGCTGTCCGGAGACACTTCCGGGTCACGTGGCCAGCGTGACATCGCTGCTCTGGCGAGCCAGAGCCGCACACGGAAACGCCGTTTACCTTCCCGCTGGTAAGCGGTCCCTATTTATCTACTTGCACCCGGAGGTGCTTTCGAACTGCTAGGTTGGCAGGCGCTGGGACCGAGCAGCGGGAGCGCACCCCGCCGCAGGGATTCGAACCATAAAAGGGATTGGATAACCATAAACAGCTTTTATTCCTTTGAGGCCAGATCTTCATTTGTGGAGTTTACTCCTGCCTGGACCACATGGGGCTTTCTTCTGATGTCCAGCAATTGGGTGTTTGATGTGAGGTTGTCCTTGAGGCTCCCATCTTGGGTGTGCTTGTTGCATCCTTTCCCAGAGATGGTCACGTCATCAGGACATTACAGGTAGCTATAGCAGGCTACACTGCTCCATACTTTCAGCTTTCTGTATGCTCAGAGAATGTGACCTATAGATAGGACCACATTACTTCATGAGAACAACAACTAATGTTTGGTGTGAGATGTGTCTCCATAGGCCACATGGCGCAAGACTGGCTGCTGGGCCCTTATATGGAACAATCAGACTGTTCCTCAAGTCAGTTAAAGCTGTGAAGCTGTGGCCTTACTCTGTCTCCAGTGTGCTCCTACCACTAGTGTCTGAAGCCGACGAAACACAATGTTAACTACAATCCATATGTATCCTGTAGTTTCTTGAGAAATGCTGCTGCTTGATGCATTTTGACTCAAACCAGCTTCCACATACTTTTGTAAACCAAGAAATCTTTAATAAAAATACTTTTAAAAAAGAGAACCAGCTTCCAGCCACTTTGAAAAACATAAGCAGGGGTTAAGCCTAGGTGTGTACTTTGTAATCATTTGGTGCGCATGCGCAGATGATGGATTAACTGAACAGGAGTTTGGCAGGGGTTGTAAGTGCGAGCAAACACATCTAGTAATCTGCTAAAGGTATGTATCACAATGTAAAACATGAGTTGAAATGCAGCATGGGTACACAACCTCGTTGTGTTTTAAGTTGCTAATGTGTACATGTTCTTCCCCTAAGAGTCTTACACACTAGAACAGAACATTTTGGCCCTTATCAGTAATTCTGTTTGCTACCACTTTCTTGAAGCATATTAAGGTAAATTAAAGGTGGTGATGGTGGTGGGAGTTAGCCTATGCCTTATTGTTCTTTACAGGGCTTTTGAGCCTATATAAAAGAATCCTACTCTGAAGTAAGTTCTATTGAGCTCAATGGGCCTTACTCCCATGAGCATGGGAATGGGGTTGTTCTGTTAGGTAGTAAACTGATCTACCAGAGTCATACAATAAAGGTCCTTTATTGTAGTCCTGGGCCCCAATAGGAAAGTTAGATTAATTAGCAACTGCTGTATATTGTAACACAGGCCAGTTCCTACAGAGGACATGAAAACCTGCAGTCCTAAGCACATACCCCTGAGGGGTAAAAAAGAGAGCTAACTGTGGGTGGGTTCCTCATGCTTCCTAATACAGCACATGCTTAAAAAAGATCAACTACTGAGCAGTTCTTCTATTTAATTAAGCAGACTAATATCAAAGCAGTTTTTTGCATTTAAAATTCGTGCTTAAACTTCTCACAGATTAAGTGGGCTTAAACAGTTGCTATTCCTGACTTTAACAGCATTATAAAATACATTAGAGATTGAGAGGATAAAATTCTGCCATGTTAGGTTATAACCTAACTGCTATTTGCAGTTGTAAGGACTACTAATGGCACAGGGACAAGATTTATTACAGTAAAGACATCCTGCTTAACATTAGCTTTGTCATTCCATTAATAATGACTGCTTATGAGCCATCTCGTTGGCATCTTTGTTGTCCTGAAAACTTAAAACTCACAGCACAATTCTTTACGATGTGCTACATTGCCCCCTCTGGGTATTCCTGACCATTATCCCATTTGGTTATATTCAAAACTGCTGCCTCCTGAGAGAGCATTAGGGCTGACCTTTAACCCTGCAATATTCTTGGTTCAAATGGCGTAATAACATGTAGTGAATATTTACAAGCATACTTATACCATAATAGAGTACTGCTGTGAACATTAGCACATATTTTCTGCTCAATCAGGCTTTGATGTAGAGCTTGCCTTGCACCCTGGAGAAAATGCAGTCCCCAATAAGCTGTGCTAGTGAAACACCCTTGAACCTAAACAGCTTACATAACATAAACTGACTAGATGCAGATTAGCAAGCAAACATATACATTTGAAATGTTGCAAGTCCCAGTAGTGTGTTACTAGGCTGCATAATGTCTTAAAGAGTCTTCCCACTAGAGAAATAAGTGAGAGGGAGGCACACTACCTTACTAAGTACCTGGGCTTGTAAGAAGCAGCTAAATGGTTTGCAAAAAAAAAACAAAAAGAAGGAAAAAAAGAGATGATCTTATCCATGCAAAGAAAATTAATAGCCATAAGCAATAATGACAACAGGCAAATTATCTTTCTTCATCTCAGTCAGCAGTTTCTATTACATAGCTATTCTTTCCCCAGCCTTCATCTAGGGTTCTTGCCACACACTTTCTAATACAACATCAAAGGCTGCTAGCATCACTTTTACAAACTGTGCTCACTTCCTAATCACCCTTTTAATTTTTTGTGTGCTCCCAGGATCAGAATTTCAACTTCAATGCATTTTATAACGTGACAGATGTCCTGACACCACAATGGTCTCAGGCTTGGTACATAAATCCTGATTTATAGACAGCCCTGTGGTCCTTTGCTGACCAGTGGCGTAGGAAGGGGGATGCGGTGGGTGCAGTCCGCCCCGGGTGTCATCACTGGGGTGTGTGTCTGTGTGTGACAAAATGGCAGAAATATGAGTTTTTAAAATAAAAAAACCTTCTTTTGGGGCTCACAAAACTTTTTAGTTCCGCCAACAAATGCAACAAAACACAGCTGGCACTGGGCGCCACACCTCAGGGGCCGGCACTTACTGTGGGGGCTGCAGCATGCTCGAGCCATGCGTCTCTCCTGGGAGTGACGTGGTGGCTTGGGTGCCTGCTGGCTCCGCGCTGCCTGAAATGGCAGCGTGGGGCTTGCATTTGCCCACTGCCTCTCCCTCAGCTGCTCTACAACCGAGGGGGTTGGGCAGCGGAGAGGCTTTGCACAGTGCGCCCTGCCCTGGGCACCTGAGCGGCTAGCTACGCTGTTGGTACTGACAAACTGGTCCAGTCACTACAGCCCAGTTATTTGTTCAGGGCATGGGACTTTGGATACAGTCACAGAGTTGTTTTACTCAGAATGGTTCCCCATTCATTTCAGCAGAAGTAGTGATCTGCACTGGAATTTTGCACAAACAGCTAGATGGAAGACAATGCAGACATTTAAGCAACAGAACTTGCAAACAGATGGCCTGTGAATGCAGTGTTATCAAGAGGGGCCAAGTCCCAGTTTTCCTGGATGAAACTGTGACCGTCTGCCATAAAGAATCTATTCTACTCATATCGGCTTCCTGCATGATGTAGAACCCTGGAAAATCAAGCTTCTCCATTGCAAAGGCAGTCAACATGAATAATGAGGCTCCATTGGTGCAGAATGTTGCCCTCAAATGTTTGATAGGTGATTGGGGGAGGGGACGGCTAGGGTTCTTGTCCACACTCTTCCCCCCTGTACAGTGATGTACTAAATAGGGTTCATATCTCCTTTTCATTTGAGTACAGGGACAGTACCATAGTGGAGTGATAGTTTGTATGTGGGTAACAGACTGAGGTTTAATCCAGACAAGACCAGTTGCTGGTCAGTAGGAACGGAATCTGGGATTAGGTATACAGCCTTTTCTTCATGGAATTCACTCTCCTTGAAGAACCAAGTACACAGTCTGGGTGTCCCTTGGGACCTAGCTTTGCACTTAGATGGTCAAGTGACAGTTGCAGACAAACCTGCCTTTGCAGACCTTCAGCTGGTGCCGCAGCTGTGCCATTTCCTGAGAAAGGCAAATCTGAGCGCTGACACACATTCCTCACCTTCAGATTAGATTGCATCTGCAAAATGTTGAGAAACTTCAGCTAGTCAAAAATGTGATGACTAGAGTGTTGTATAAGACACTTTTCAGGAACATATATATATATATAAAACTTGTAGTATTCTCTCTGGACTGGCCACCACTTCATGTCCAGGCACAGTTCAAAGTGCTGGCCATTGCCTATGAATCCCTAAATGATTTGGGACAAGGATATTTGGAGGAGATTTGAAGGACTATCTTATTTCACATCAGCTTGCCTACTTACTGCAATCTTCATCTGAAGCCTTTATCTCCATCCTGTTGCCATGGAGAGTTAGTGTGCCAGAATGCAGGCCTTTTTGGTTGGTTGCCACATCCAGACTGTGGAATTCCCTTTTTTTGGAAGGTCCAACTGGTGCCTCATTTATTGGAATTTCAGTGCTCTGCAAAGATTGCTTTGTTTCGATTAGCCATTGATTTGATATCAAACCAATCTGGTTCTGTTTTCATATCCAGGTCTAGTTTTTTGCTCTGGTTTTGAAACCAACACATCAACATATAGAAAGATGTTCATAGGTGTTGATGCTGAGATCAAATGAGGGTATGTTATCAAATTGATACTGGTTTGTACTGACCCATCTACTATGGATTTAAAAAGAGGTGTCAGAATTTTAATAGTGTCTTCATACACCAACATGGTCCTTTGAATCAGCTCTCATATTAATGGCTTACAGAGAGATATAAAATGGCCCAGGGTGTACTCCCAGCTTACCTTGTGAAACTGACATCTTTAGAGTCACAGCAAATATTCCTGATACTGAATGGTGGACTTTTGAGATCCAATAAATGGTTTGCATTTCGTTTCTTGAATTGGTATACTGCAATATCGTCTGTCTGTGTATGTGGCATTATTTCAATTTTGTAGCCTTTCTTGTCGAATTCTGATAGAACTTAAGTTTAAGCAAAAAGGTCTCATTATTTAAAAACTTTGACTTGGCAGTGTCTGTCTGTCTATCTGTGAGACAGACAGAGTACATCTTATCTTGGGTACATTATAAACCTGTTTCCATTTTTGCATTACAATCTCCATATACAAAGGAGATGTCCATTTTTGATATTTTATTCATAAGATCCCTCAAGGTGTCATTGAAATTCTTGCAGTCTTTCATCAAAGTGATCTGCTGTTGCAAAGTACACCTGCGCGCTAGATGAAATGGTTGTCCTCTGAGAATAATGGCAACCATTCTGATATTAATTGGGTCCCAAGTAATTATCAAGTTCATATATTTATGTTCTTGGACTACCTTTTCCTCCCTTATTGATTCTCCCACCAAATATTGCAAGTCTGTTTTCACTGCTCTAAACTCAAGATGTATGCTAACCGCTACAAGATATAGTTTTAATTCTTGTTGACAGCTCTAAAAATGATAATTATATACACATCTTACTCTCTCTTTGGAATTGTTAATATTCAGTGTACAAGTTTAATAACATGCTGCTTATAAATGGTTACTTTCTGCAGTTACCTTCCTTGGAAAACAGGACTTGATTTAAACACCCACCCACCAATTTCTGTCGTCTTTTTCAGTGTTCTTTTTTTTTTAATTCTATTGTATATAATGGACTAGAAAGCCAGGCCCATAGCTCTTGGTACAATTTCCTTTGGCCATAAAAATATTTTATTCAAATAGTATTTTTTTAAAATTAAAAAAAATGCAAAGTCACTGTATATTGTCAATTGCATCTGAAACTGTGAATATTATCCCCTGGCACTGCCCTTGAAAGGACCAGGATGAGCTGACTTTCACATGTACCACTCAGCATAGCTTCTAGGGGTTGGCTCTATTATAGAACTACAGTTAGGTTTCCAGTGCTCTACGTGTGTGTGTGTGTGTGTGTGTGTGTGTGTGTGTGATGAAATTTAGGAGTGCTCCATATCAGAATACATAACGTAAAAGAACATATCACATCCCTGTTGATTGCATTACTTAAGTTTGCTTTTGTACAGTGTCTACTGCCTGGGTCTTGATAGGCAACAGGTGCCATTGAATGTGGTCCAATCAGGGTGAATTCCTTCCTCTTATCTCATAGGGCAACATAAAATACTGAAGCAGGTGGTGTTCACTAGGCTGGAAAGAGTGGGCTCATTCACACTTGCACCATGCCTAGAAAGCATAAATCTGAGTGGCTTTCCACTTGACCCATGCTTTCTAGGCACAGGTCCAAGCAATTTCCCCCTTGCTCCCTTCCTTTCCCAGGGAAACCCCACTCTTTAGTGCTCAATCGGAGGAAACCTGAATTGCTGTTTGCTCTGACTGAGCACTAAAGAGTGGATTTCCTCAGGGGAAAGCAGCAGGACAAGAAGAAGTGTGGATTATAGGCCTTCTGTTTCCAACTTGACCCCCCTGGTCCTTGGTAGAGTCACCTGGTCCTCCTGCAGTTATCCTGCCAGGTTATCACTGCATATTCCAGGTAGAGCTATCATAATGGTCAATACAGAGGTAGATCACATTTATGGGGCACTGATCACCCCCTCTCTGTATAGACATTTAAGGATATAGAATAGGTATAAACTATTAGCTGTAAATGATCATCCATTCCAGAATTTTTATTTACTGTATTTATTTTATGTTTTTATATGTTGCTCTTTGTCATACTGGCCCAAAAATGCATGATCATGAACACACCATAAAATACAATTAAAATGATACTCATTCATAACACCAGAATGGTAATGCAGTATTGAGCAGTCATATATGGTATATATTGAGTCTGCCTGTATCTGGAATCATTATTTGCACAGTTTAATTCTACTTTGAATGTAGGTGAGCAGTGATATTTCACTTTAGCTGTAAAATATAGAAGCACCAGTTCCCCAGCTGTACTTTGAGATGCCACCAAAGTCCACGCAAACCAGAATTTGGTGTGGGGTTTGTGGTTCCACCTGCAGTGGGAACAGATTGGGCCAGAGCTAAGACTTAGTGGGTGGGAGTGGGGACAGAATAGGCCTTCCTACAAAAAATAATCTGGATCACCCATATCCTTTTCAGAGTGGAAATAAGTATTCTGCCTATCAGTACTTGAACCTAATAAAGGATTTCTGTGGAAGAAGTGACTAGAGTGCTTCCATCACTCCTCTCGCAGGCATACAATCTGCTGTAAAGGAAGTGTGTTTGGGGGTTGGGGAGGATATAATTATTTTCTAGGCTGTGTTTTGGGAAAATCCTTCCACGCAGTTCCCATTTTCTCCAACACCGTCAGTTTTTGTGTGTGAATGTGTGGTGTGTGTTTTCTCCCAGTAGTAGTAAATTCTTAACCTGACTTACCCATTTATTACTGGCTGGCAATTGCTCAGGCTCTGAGACTAGAGTGATTTGTTTTTTTTTAGTTGCCAATAATGCAGATGTAACAAATCTGTTCTGATATTTATCGGCTGCAAAGCCCTTTGTTGTATGAAGAATACAACAGTTGAGACACACACACACACACATATATATATATATATATATATGCTTTCGTAGATTTTCACGGGTACAGGAATGCAGGTTTTGGTGTCCTCGGGTGTCTTCCCGTGTAAAAGTTGGGGTGTCTAGGCGACGTTTCGACGAGGTCTCACTCGTCATCTTCAGGCTGGTGCTTTCGGCTTCTTGTTACTGGAACAGAGCAGGATCTCAGTGTTTGAGTTCCTATAAATACTGTTGGGGGGGTGTGGTGTATAGCCTCTCTGCCCAGAACATTGGAGGCTATACACCACACCCCCCCAACAGTATTTATAGGAACTCAAACACTGAGATCCTGCTCTGTTCCAGTAACAAGAAGCCGAAAGCACCAGCCTGAAGATGACGAGTGAGACCTCGTCGAAACGTCGCCTAGACACCCCAACTTTTACACGGGAAGACACCCGAGGACACCAAAACCTGCATTCCTGTACCCGTGAAAATCTACGAAAGCATATATATATATATATATATATATGCATGCAGATACAGCCTCTATATCATTTCTCATTAGCAATTTTCAAGCGAAAAGGTATTCTAAGAAGTGTCCATATTATTTTGGGTCGCTCTCTTTTATTTTGTTATATTTGAACCAGCTTGCTCAAGGTATTGAGGGTGGTGTGGTTGAGGCAAAACATGAGTATCACTCCAGTGATTCATCAGAAAAGATGATTCCACACATGGAACGGGCAGTGCAAATGGTTACCGTGTGAACGTTACCCTCCATTTTATTGGGCACAGATCACATGTAAGGACCATACTTACATTTTGGTGTGTGCACACAGACTCCTGGGGAAATGGGACCTCAGTTGTCTGAAGCGTTGAGTTGGCATTCTTTGCTACACTTGAGAAACAGGGCTGTGAAGTTCATTAGATGGTCTTGAGTCAAATTCTCTCTCTTTCACTTTACAGGGATGTTATGAGGATAGGGGGAGAAACTGCATCCTGCACTAAGCTATTTAGAGGATGGTAACTTAATTTTTTTTTAATAAAAAAGTTGATTAAGCACAGATATTGATTATTCACTAACCCTTGACACCAACATTTCCTGTCATCCTGTCATCCATCATTAATGCTATTTTCTGTTAAAAGATTACACTTCTATTTTCCTGAGTCTCTGAATATCCAAAGGAATACACACATTAATGTGTGTGGTATGTGTATATAACAAAATGGTCTGCAGCTTACAAATGGTGTAACCCATGAAAATATTTCACATGATATCTGAGCTTTGCACCTTGCTCTCCAGAACGTTGGTGACTTAATTAACCTTCTTGTAGATGTGGCAGCAAAAGGATACATTTCACCCTGCATCTACATCTCTTTCCCAGTCATCATATACTTAAATTGCAAATTCTCCTGAACTGTAACCCAGTGTCTTATAGCTTTTGGTTCTACATTTCCCTGTAGATCTTCCCTCTTCAAATGTGTCAAAGCTGTAGTACGAGGTTGATACCAAAAAGGTAGAGCTATATTAAATCACAGAACAAAAAAGAACATACATTGAAACAATGTGTACGGTTTGATGTTGGGGCCACAAAAGGCCTTGAAGTAAAAAGCAAAATTGTACCCTTAATTCACTCTCTTGGGCGTACATATTGCATGGCATCAGAACAGAATCTGTGGTATCTACAAGACCCCATTTGAGCCGCTGGGCTGGGCTGTGGGAACGATTAGGAACTCCATCTGTTGAAAGCATTCCACCATAGCTACTGGATTGCATTGAGAGAAGTAGGACAATTTGAAGGAGGGAGGAGAAGCAGCTTGCATAGTGCTAATACAGTGGTACCTCGGGTTACAGACGCTTCAGGTTACAGATGCTTCAGGTTACAGACTTTGCTAACCCAGAAATAGTACCTCGGGTTAAGAACTTTGCTTCAGAATGAGAACAGAAATTGTGCAGCAGCAGTGGGAGGCCCCATTAGCTAAAGCGGTACCTCAGGTTAAGAACGGACCTCCAGAACAAATTAAGGTCATAACTCGAGGTACCACTGTATTGGAAATTGAGTCAATAAGTAAGGTATTCAGTGAAGAGTATTTTATTGGTGTATATTTTCAGTCAGAACTAGTTTTTTTTCCCAGACATAAGCATTAGATGGATACATGTTTCATCTATACAGGCAAGTATTTATTAATGCCTTGAATTCATCTTTGAGCAGGAGGGTTTTTACCCACTTTTCTTCTTGATGCCATAAAACAGATCTCATTTTGTGTGGGATCCTAATTTCCATTAAGGCACCACTTAATAGTTTTGAGCCTTAGCTGCCATTTCTGGTTTTGCTGATGGACGATTCCACAAAATTCATAATCTCAAACCCCATTGCCATGTACATAGTTTTAGACAAATGTGTAAAATACACACAAGAACAACAGCAACACTGTACAAACTCTTTTGTGCTGGAGTTTGTGCTTCACTTGAAGATATCATGTGGTAAATCTCCACTGGGAATTGGTGCTGCTGATTATGTCGATATTTGAAAGAGGTTGTTGATGTGGCACACAGACAGGTACAAATTTAATCCCAAAATGCACATTAGTAAAAATAAGGAATATTGTTATTACGGCTGACAATACATTTAGGCATAACTAGTGCTGTCTGAAAGGGACGCGGGTGGCGCTGTGGGTAAAAGCCTCAGCGCCTAGGACTTGCTGATCTAAAGGTTGGCGGTTCGAATCCCCGCGGTGGGGTGCGCTCCCGTCGCTCGGTCCCAGCGCCTGCCAACCTAGCAGTTCGAAAGCACCCCCGGGTGCAAGTAGATAAATAGGGACCACTTACTAGCGGGAAGGTAAACGGCATTCCGTGTGCTGCGCTGGCTCGCCAGATGCAGCTTGTCACGCTGGCCACGTGACCCGGAAGTGTCTGCAGACAGCGCTGGCTCCCGGCCTCTAGAGTGAGATGAGCGCACAACCCTACAGTCTGTCAAGAGTGGCCCGTACGGGCAGGGGTACCTTTACCTTTACCTTTACCTAGTGCTGTCTGAATCATGAGCTGTGGAGCTGGCCTTTATGTTTTCCAAGTAAATGATATATACCAATGAGATATATCCTATTTCCTTCTTAGAACCAAACAAGCAACACTACAAAGAAATAGGTAATAGGCTGCATTTAAATGCTAAGCAGGAATATTTTTAAAGCATCCCCATCAGCATTTGACTACTACCATCCTTGCCCACTCAAGTAAAGCCCCCTCCCCTTTCAGCAGGAGAGGAAGATGCAACACAAGGTGGCATGCAATGCAGTTATAGCTTAATTAGCGATAGGGGAGAAACTTATTTCAGTTCACAATTAAAGGCACAATTACTAATTTGTACTTTCTGCCTCAAGATGTGAACTGAAACCCCACCATCCTCTGAAATGTGCCCTTCTCCAATTTTGTACAAATCATATGTACAAAAATACATATACCAGGGTAAACTGTGCATATAGATGTATATATTAGTGAGAATAACATAAAACATGTGTTATATTAGAAAAAGTGGTTTGCAAAAATGTGTAAACCGGGAGAAAGTTGCACTAAAATGCTGATGAATTTTCATGAGGACTTTTTTAAAAAGCCTGCAAAGTGGTGTGGAAATGTGGGTAACTGAATATAAGATTGGAAAAGATCAGAAATGGATTTTGACAGTTTCACCTATAGTCTATTGGCTTGCCCCAGTACTACAACGTTCAGACTGAGGGAACGCAACACGATTTTATAACAGGCAGCAGCATGGGATTGGCTGTCTGGGATCACATGATTCCTAGGCAGAGTAGGATTCTGGCCTATATTTTTAGAATCCCAGCTTGAATCTTATACAGTCCCCTCATTCCTGACTAGTGGCACAGGGACTAGGACATTGAAATTTAGAATTACCTGCTGCTGGCTATCACTTGCGAAAATTATCATACAAGGCCTGCAAATTTATGCTGTTGACTGTTCTTGGGATCAGGGTTACTCCACATATCAGCTAAAGATTTTATTCATAAAGGGTGAAGAGCAGTATTCCTGCAGTCCTGCTTACATGAATGGGAATTAAGGGCACAAAGCGCTTTGCAGGTTCAGTCCCACAGTGCTTAATACAGGTTCAAGTGCAGGTTATCTCTTGGCAGCTCCTTTTCTTTCCAAAACATGTCTGCTCATCAATGGTTCGGAGCAGATAAAACCATTACCACTTCACTCTTCAGAAGCTCTTTGTGATTCCTAATTAAAACCTTTGTCTGAACACAAAATAATTAATACATAAAAATGAAGTGCAGGGGGAAAGAATTGACTGTGAAACTAGTCTCTCAGTTGTATATTTAAACAATATTTAATCATTAGAGTAACACAGTGATTGCACTTTTGGAAAGAAAACAAGCCCGGGACTTCATGTTTATTTAACACTTTCACTAGTTAGTTCTTGGAGGTATGAAATGAGGCTTATGGAGTGGCGGAACAGTAAATCATACATTCTTGGGAATCACTGGGTCTTTAAACAGAAGTGTCATTTTAAACGTGAGTAGTTCATTGGGGTCCTGGCATATAAAATTGATGTCTTATAACCTTGACTGTTTATACTGAAAGACAAGGAGAGGAAATAAAAACAAGACCTTTTTTTTTTTTAAAAAAAACCACACATACAATACTGTCACAAGGATCTCATTCTACTTTCAGCCTGAATCCTGATGGATGTGACCATTTTTATACAGGACATGAAAACCAAATGAGTATGTGTAGAATAAACAGGGGGATTAAAAACAAAAACAAAAGACCCAACCAGCCTGTTGATAGAAATCAGAAATCATTTATTCTATTTTTATTTAGTTGTGGGGATTTTGTGTGTGTGTGTGTGTGTGTGTTCACACAATCCTATTTAGGCTGAGAAGGAATGGTTAGAGATTAAATATTTAAAACACCAGAAATGTAGAGTGAAGGGTGTGAAAAGTGTGTGCTGTGCTAGGTAGTGTGTATTATCATTTCAAAGTCCCACATACACAAAGGGATGTTAGTTTGAGGAGAAGTTGGGTGGCATTTTAATTAGAAGCAGTGCTTCATGCTCTGGAGTATAATCTTGCAAAGTTATGCTTTTATATTTATGATAATGGACACCAGCTAGAACAGCCCATTCTCCCTTTTCTTTCTGAGGTTTAAAATAGTTGTTTTCAGTGTTTTATCTTTTCCTGAAGAATATTTTGCACACCTTCTGCATTTTATTTTGTATTACTTTTAATGGGCAAAGAGATTTTGCTATTCACATAACAACTTTAAGAGGTAGTCATTGCAATTCTCATTTTGTATACAAGGAGGGGAAACTGAGATTCCAAAAGCTGAAGTACAATTCAACAGAAACTAAGCACTTCTATTTTTATTTATTAGATTTCTACCCCACCTTTCAGCCAAAGAGCTCAAGGTGGGTTGCAATACATGGTGTCCCCCCATCTCATTTCATCCTCACATCAACTCTGTTAGGTACAGCAGGTTTCACTAAGAGCCACTTTCTGGCTCAAGGTCACCCAGTGAGCATCATGGCTGGGTGGGGATTTGAACCCTGGTCTCCTAGGTCCTAGTCCCAATATTCTTTCCACTACACCACATTATGTTGATTTCAGTTTAGAATTGGTGTAGGGTAGTGCTTAGAGACTAAGGCTGCAATGTTAACCTCACTTACCTAGCAGTAAGCCCCATTGTATTCAAAAGGACATACTTCCTAGTGGACAGGTTTGGATTGTATTGTTAAGCTATGAATCAGGAAGTTCCCAGTTTGAGTCTTGCCTCTGCCATTAACTCATAAGTAGCCTTGGGCATTCACAGTCTTCCAGTTTCATTTCCCCCCATCTGCCATATGAGGGCAAATAATATACAAAATAAAGGATTATTGTACACTTTGAACACTTTCGAACCCTTCAAAGTGCTATACAAATGTTTAAGTATTAGAATAATAGAATCACAGAGTTAGAAAGGAATTCAGTGGTCGTTTTTAGTCCATTGTAGGAAATCCTGCAGGATCTGCAATAGCTGCCAATCCAGCCTCTGCTTTAAAACTTCTAACAAAGGAGAATGTAGGAACTACAGTGTAGTGCCAAAACCTGCTTGGGAAATATGGGCCTTAAACACCTCTAAGCAGGGTGCTGACCCTCTCTCTGCCATGTTTAATACATGCCTCCGTACTGCATATTGACAGCCAGTTATGCAGAATGGGTATCATATTTCCTTCTCTAATGGGAAAGAGAAGTGGGAAATAGTAGTGTCTATTTTTGGTGGCTACCCCATGATCAGCATCATGTTTAGTTCCACTTATATACAGCATCAAAGATAGACTATTTCAGTGACATTTACAGATAGGTAGCCGTGTTGGTCTGCCATAGTCAAAACAAAAATTTTTTTTTCTTCCAGTAGCACCTTAAAGACCAATTAAGTTAGTTCTTGGTATGAGCTTTCGTGTGCATGCACACTTCGTGCATGCACACGAAAGCTCATACCAAGAACTAACTTAGTTGGTCTTTAAGGTGCTACTGGAAGAAAAAAAAAATTGTTTTGTCAGTGACATTTGTTTTTGATCTCCTTTATTTATTTATTTATAAGCAAACAAGTTCAAGAAAATTATTTATTGGCCACGTATTTTCACACAAATATTGTATTTACTTGAGTCTACTGCACACTTTCTTTTCTTTTCTTTTTACAAATTACATTGTGAAAATTAGGGTGTGTATTAGATTTGATGGAACATTTACATTTGCCAGCAAATAATTTTTGGGTTTCAAGGTTTTGAAAACCGAGGTGTGCATTAGATTCGATGGCGCATTAGACTCGAGTAAATACGGTAGTTTGAGCTGACAATGAAGCATCTTTAAGGAAAGTGGATACAAAGGTTTTTGTGTGCGCATGTGCACGTGATTTACCACAAAGCCATAGCTTGGATCAATAGTAAGTTAAAAAGATTTTGCTTTCACTGCTTCAAAGTAAAATAAAATAAAAATCAAATGAGGTGTGACATCATGGTGCCTTAGCTACACATGAGTGAAAATCTTACTGGCAATAGCTTAAATTATAAACTAGGTATTGAAAAGGACGTAGGAACAGAAAGGCAGTAGCAGTCTGAAATGTGGACAGCAGATATATATTCATAGAAAACTGGCACTGAGGCGTTTTTCATTGCGGCAACCACATTCGCCAACTTAGGATGTTGGTGTCAAGCTGTTAATCCACCAAGTTTCATGAGTAATAACTCTATTCATATTGAAAAGGAAATGTATTTTTTTTATCATTTCATGCATTTTTCTCCTTTAGACATTTCTCTCTCTTTCCTCTAAGGCATTTAAAATGAACCCAACGAAAGATTGAAGAGTAGAAGTGTAGGCTGTAGATGCTCAGGCGCTAACTAACTGCCATATTTGAGGTTACAAAGCCATTTTTCCTTAGTCAAGTTGGCAATTTATGTGAATTTCTTCTGCCTTTTCCTATTGGATTCATTTGAGCCTTTTGAATCTTTCACACTCAAAAAGGTTGTTGTTGTTGTTTTACTTTGGGGAAATTTGGCAGAGTTAATCATGGTCATACTTGTTCTTTGCCTGTAGCACCTTCTAGGGACTAGTTTATTTATGATTTTATACAATTTATATACTATTTGATTGTAGAAAAACAACACCTCAAAACAGTTCACAAAAATAATACAACGGTAGAATCAGTAAGAACAATTAAAAACAGCTGTTTAAAATATTTGAATGATAATTAAAATAAGCAATAAGCTAAAATAGATTTGAACATCTGTAAGGTTTCTAGATATCTGAGTAGGCTTGTCTAAATGAAAAGGTTTTTTTAGCAGGCACTGAAAAGAATATTTTATTTAGTCTAGTAGCAACACTGATTGGGATTCTTGACCTTGCAGATCTTTTGGTTATCAAAAACACAGCCCTACAAGAATATCAGTTCAACTCAGATGATCCTCCAAACCACGGTTTGGAAGATCATGAACAATCCATGGACCTCCATATTCCCTTCTTTCCTCACCACTCTCGCAGAGGTTCCCCTCTGTGTGTTATTTAGCACTAACCATGTGTTGCTGTGAGTTCCAAATCAGCAAACCATGGTTAGCGATTGTCCAAAGGGAATCAGAAGCCCACTCCAAATCTTGGATTCTGATTCTAATGTCAATGGTTTCACATTATACAAACAATTGTTATCTATTTTCACCTTAACACTGAAAGAGGATTAGACAAATTCATGGAGGAGAGGGCTATCCATGACTGCTAGCCATTCTGGCTATGTTCTGACTCCACAATCAGAGGCAGTGATGCTTCTGAATACCAGCAGAGCTGGTTTTAGAGTATGCTGCATGGGGCTCCAAAACAATTCTGTAGCACAAGAGACAGGGGAGCACTAAATTTTAGCATGAAATATGAGAGCCACAAGTCCACCACTGATACCAGTTTTGAAAACCACAGGAGGGAAGAGTGTTCTTGTACTTGAATCCTATTTGCAGATTTCCCAGAGGCATCTGTTTGGCTACTGTGTGAACAGTATAGTGTACCAGATGGATCTGTGGCCTGAGCCAGCAGGCTCTTCTTAAATTCTTATGTCCTTACTGTTTAACATTAATGGTTAATACACATGGCAAAATGTTAACATCAACATTCTATTACTATCAGCGGTTTTAAACTAGATCTAGATAGATTAACCAGCAATGCTGGAGTATATGACAATTCCTGCTGTCTCATCTGAGTGGGATGGTTGGGAACTCAGTGGTCTTTACTACTTAGAACCTGTATATGCCTCTTCCTGAGTCGCTTCTTGGCCAGTCTTAGCTACCTACAACAGGCAATCACTATCCTTTTTGGCCTGCGGTTACAATCAAAAACTGGATAAACTGTCTTGGACACCACAGCTACGTACAACCAAGCACACACAAGTCAATGCTGCCTGTAAGTACAATATGAATTGAAGTACAGAGGTCATGTTTTCATATCTATATATTAAAAGGTAATAAGGCTGTTTGTTACACTTTAAATCTCTGATGAATGGATCATTGAGATTCCTTCCAATTATTAATCTTTGGCAACATGACCCTTCAATTAACTGCAATAATTGCATTGTGGATTATTGAGTACCTGTACTATTAATAAACACCATAGGGTTAATATTGGTTCATTTCATTTTATTGTCCATGATATTTACCACTCGGTGGATGACTTTCTACTTAATTATACAAAATCATGTGGCATTCACTTTTGATTAATGTGCGAAGTTGAGACAGATTTTGTTAAGCAAACATTTATTATGTGTGAGGCATTATTAATTGCTAAAGCATTTTCCTGAGCTTCACGTTCTACGTGAAAGCATTTCTGTTATGCTGAAAAATTCAACTATATATAAGGAAATGTAGTTTCACTATTGCTTAGTATTAGGAGATTTGGATGAATAGTGGGTTGGCTTGCAGTATATATGGATGTGGATAGAGTGTGTAATCCAAATTAGGGATTTCGGATCTTTATAAAGAAAGCACAAAGACACAAACCCTTATGCATGCAAAACATGTGCTTTTGATGAGGCAGCATCTTTAGCTAAGCACAACTCATTTCCAGGTCCTTTCATGGTTCTTCTCTAAGAGCTTTGGGTCCTCTAGTTGAAAATCACTAGATCATCAACCTGATGCCCTCCTGATGTTGTCAGACTCAGACAGCCTGATCAGGATGATAAGGGATGTTGCAGTCCACCAGTATCTGGAGGGTACCACATTGCTACCTCTGGTCTAATCACTTGGTAGCCTCTCAGGGTTGAGTTCAGTCTCTGCCGCATAACTGCTGCTGTGTGGCAAACCCCAGCCTGTCTGTTTAGCTGTGGCTTGCCTGTGTCTGTGTGAAAGAGTTAAGTTTTTGTAATGTTTTTCAGCATACAACTTGAAGAATGAAAAGCTGTACAAGATTTAGGCAATATGGCCTACAGCCACACTCCAATAAACATATGTAGTGCATAACTTACACAGATATAGCCTCTTGTAGAACTAGAGCTCCATTTTGACCATGCTTTCATTTTAACAGTATTTAAGTGTAGGGCATTAATCCCTATCATGGCATTCCAGAGCTGGCATTTCCTAAGTATTAACATCTTGCACACAAAAGCTGTAATACCTCATCACTTATGAGTGTGTCATAAATCCACATTTTTATACTCTGTCTAATTATCTAATGTTGCAATAGTATTTATGTTACTGTCAGCGGTGGAGAGATTTCATTGTTGGGCAATACATTTTAAATTCTAAAATACTCTTGTTTCAAAACCAAGGCTAAAAATATGTTTTGGAACTTGACATATTTCTAGTTTTCCAGGAAACAGATTTAAAATATGTGAGCATTTCGGCAATAGAACATAGGCAGAGCTGGCCGTTGCAATGTAATGTATGATGTCAGATGGTGTGCAAAGTCTGCGATGGATTCCAGAGCTCTTTTGTCCAATGGCCTGTTTTTATCTATCCAGTTTGTTCATGTGAATTTGGGGGGCTTTCTCATTGCCCATTTCTCCATGCCCATTTTGGCCTATATGCTTCAATAGCTGAGCCCTACAACTGCTATTCACATCCCTGTGCTAGCACTGCATAGAATGAGACTCAGTCCTCAGCTTGTTTCCTTCCATGCCTGAGCAAAATGGTGCATAGTACAGTGGTACCTCGGTTTACAAACTTAATCCGTTCCGGAAGTCTGTTCTTAAACCAAAGCTGTTCTTAAACCAAGGTGCGCTTTCCCTAATGAGGCCTTCCACCGTTTGGATTCCGTTCGTAGTCTGAGGTAAAGTTCGCTAACCAGAACAATACTTCCGGTTTTGCGGAGTTCTTATACCAAATAGTTTGTAAACAGGGCTGTTCTTAAACCGAGATACCACTGTATAACACTATAAATTTGACTGCTGCAAACTTCAGAAAATGATGTCACATGGAACCAAAAGATGAAGCAAGCTTCACTTTTACTGTAGTAATTGAACTCAGTTCTCTGTTGATGCTCCTTTGCTCCATTTGTTTCATGGTAGATCCACTCCTGCTCCTCACCTTGTGAGAGATTTCGAATGCCCAAATAGGCTTATGCTGCCGGCCTTTTCATGCTTGGTCTTCTCTAGGTCTTACTGGACTCAGAATCTTCCACACAGCAATGGGGTGGCAACCAGTCTCAGGTTCAGATTATGAGATTTTCTAGAGTCAGATTGTGACTGGCTAGCAAATTTTAATCTCTTTTCAGAAACATCTCTTTAAAAATAATCATTCTAATTCTTTAGAAAAGCAAATTGTCAATAGAGATGAACATTGTTGCTCATATAGCCAGTTTATTATATGGATGAGAAGCACGAGAGCTGAGGTAAATATGTCAAGATTATTCCATTTAAGATTTTCCCTTGCACTAATCTGATCAGTTTGATATGTAGCTCTTCTCCTCTGGGCGAATTGAATCTGGGCTCTAGGAACTGAAAGGCCAGTGCTTAATTTTGTGCATAGCCCTCCCTATGAAATATTCCATTATTTAAAAATTATTATTTTTTGATGAATGATCTGTCAGCATTGGATGAAGTTAACATTCTTTTGGTCAATAAAGTAAATATTGAGGTTGTAAGATAAACAGAAGCTAAGTTAGCAAAAAGTACCGCATGTGTTTTTCAATCCTGCCACATCTGCACTTAACTATTTTCAGCATTGCTGTTATAATTTTCATACATAATACATGAATAGTTTCTTAGAATTTCCTTTACATGTATGAACCATATTTAATGTTAACATTCTCAAACCGGTGTAAGTTATAAATAATATACTAATAGGTGTGAAGGCCTGTTAAATTATTTCTTTATGCTGTCCCTCTTAATGTGGAGTTTCCGAATTAAAAAAACAAAAACAAATTAACAGCGTAGATAGATAATTTCCATCAAAGGGGTACTAGCTTCTGTGCCCCCCTCCGCATGAATTAAAATTACTTAGCCAGTTTTCATGTAAAAAATAAACAGTTGAAGCAGCTTGCAGACAACATTTATTTTGTATGTACATTAATGGGCATTTCCGTTTTTCCTGGAGGCTAGAATCCACTTTGAAATTCATGTTTGATAAATTCCCTGGCTTTCTGAGTAATTTAGCTGTCTATGGGGCCGCTGATCCTTTGAGTGTATTGCTGAACCATTGGGACTTCCACACCACATCTACATATCCAAGTTCAAATATATACTCAAGATGATTGGTTTAAACTTTAAGTTGTTGATCTTATTCCTGATAGATTTGTTAGACTGTCTCCCATTTCATTTCTAAAATCTGTGCCTAATCCATAAATACCCCCTTCTTAAATATATTCTTTGCTAAATTCACTGATTGAGTTGGTAAAGGAGCCGTTTTATAGGCGCAGTGTGAAATTAATATTCAGAGCAGCGTAATGATCTTAAGAGGGAAATGCACTTTGGGTAGTATGTATGTGAATTAGTATCGGAACTGTGGCTTATTATATCAATTTGTTGCTTACGAAAATAAGAGAAGCTTAACCCTGTTACCTAATTTCCTGCTTGGTATATAAAAGTCATTCAGATGCAATACTATATACATTTGCTTGGGAGCAAGTCCCATTGAGGACAAATGGACTAACTTCTGAGTAAACCTGTATAGGTAAAGGTAAAGGGACCCCTGACCATTAGGTCAAGTTGTGACCGACTCTGGGGTTGCGATGCTCATCTCGCTTTATTGGCCGAGGGAGCCAGTGTACAGCTTCCGGGTCATGTGGCCAGCATGACTAAGCCGCTTCTGGTGAACCAGAGCAGTGCACGGAAACACTGTTTATCTTCCATCCAGATAGGTACCTATTTATCTACTTGCACTTTGACGTACTTTCGAACTGCTAGGTTGGCAGGAGCAGGGACTGTGCAACGGAAGCTCACCCCGTTGCGGGGATTCGAACCACCAACCTTCTGATGGCAAGTCCTAGGCTCTGTGTTTAGATCACAGCGCTACCTGCATCCCCAAACCTGTATAGGATTGCATATATATTTGCCATTAGTCTTATTCAGGAGTTCATGGGGTGAACCATACATGTCAGGAGGTTGAACATGGACAAGTGTGCTAAGCTCAGATGTGATATCAACCCCATTGGCCTCCACTTTGCACAAGGAGGAACCTCGTAATTGAGGTTCCCTGAATCTCTGTATGGTTTAACATTGTGTGGGGAGGCCTCCATGACTAAAAATATATGTCATTGATTCACAGCCACTCTCCACAAATTGAATGGTGACATGGATGATGACATGGGAGTGGGGCTTAGGATGACCATATGCATATGACCAACCTTCAGAGAGAGCAGCAAAGGGAGCTAGCTATTTGAATACATAGCATCTTTACAGGGTCAACTCTCATCACTGCCAGGGCCAGAGGAACAAAGGTGACAGTGAGCCAGGCAGAAGCTTCAAAGCCGTTGGAGAATTGTCTTGCTAGCTGCACACAGGGCTAGTCAGGAGCATGGAAAGCACATGTAAGCACTAGATCAAGTCCTGGGTGACAGCTAGAAAATGATACAGCCCCCAGCTCCTATATAGTTTCTTAGTCCGAGCTGTTGCACGGTTGAGTCTCCAAGCTCAGCCTTCCTGAAATGGAAAACAGGCAGACCTTAGCTTGTCAAAAAGAATTGCTTGTGGCCTTCTCTGATTGCTGGAAATTTCTTCCCTGGCTACTGTCTGAACAAGCTCTGCTGTCATTGGCGGGAGAGTTTTGGTCCTTCATCCCATTAGCATCTGTGAAGCAAGAAGCCTAATGGAGGCTTGGTGTCTGCTTCATGCAAAACTGCAAAACTGTTTTCACTGCCTATTCTGTTTTAAGCATTGTGTAATAACGTAAGAGACGCACTTTGAGCATTTCAGAAATGGATTGTTTATCAACTTCTGTAGCGGACATAGCAGCCTTTGGGATATCTTGGAAGAGCTTGCCTGCACCTGGTTGGTTATGTTGGCTTTGCCCAGATTCCTTAACAATTGTATTATTGTGCTATCAGCCTCAAGAGTCTGCATCCCTCTTATTTCTTTTGCATTTCTGTGTAAATGCAAAATTGCGGGAGGAAGGAATGGAATGGAATAACCTACTGTGTGGCCTGCCAAGGTGAGACCCAGTTACTTCCCCATTTTAGCTTATAAAACCAATCTGACCAGGAGTGCCAGGATTCAAATTTACAGTCTCTAGGGCCACATTTTAATAGGGCCTCTCTCTCTCTTTTCTTTTTTCTTTTTGCCTGTGCTAAAACTTAACTCTGCCGCTACATTCATATTCCACCATGGAGGTTTAACTACCCAATTTTATTAGCAGTGAAATAAAAGTATTAGGAAAATGGAATCTCTGTTTTTGTGCCATGGAATAGACTGCCCTTGCCCCTTTTTCCCAATGGTAATTTATATCCCCTTGAAGTTTTTCTTTCTTTTTATGGATCGTGATGCAAATTTCAGTTCAGGTCACTTTTTTCTAAGGGAAGAAAGTAAAATGCCATTTGAGAACCTTTTTATTTAACTGAATTATGTATGGAAGAAATGAGTACTCAGCTCATATTATTTTTTCCCTCTCTACATGAATTAAAGTTTGCTTAGAAGCAGCACCAGATTGCATAATATCCTTAGTCACCTCCGACCTGTATTACTGTACTAATATATCTAGATTCCCACACCCCTATTTAGAAATGTATTTAAATACAGTAGAATTTCCGCTCTTCCTCCTCCACATCGCTACAGTTTGGGGGAATATGAAGAATGTAACCAATAAGGGGGGGGGAATCATAAGAATTGAATCATGGGGTTGGAAAGGCTCCCAAAGGTCATCCAGCCCACCCCACAGCTGCAAAGCAGAATTTATAAAATGCCTTATGAGATTGTCTTCATACATTTAATGCATGAAAGGCCTCCAGGTTTATGACACAAATGCTGAAATCCTCTTCCCACTTACCTGGAAGTAAATCCCATTAAATTCAATGGGACATATTTCTGGGTATACCGTCACAGGATTGCACTGCAAACCGAGATGTTCTGTGACACTAACTGCAATCTTGTGCACACATTTTTCTCCAGGGGAAAAGTGTCCCATTGAGCAAAGTGGGAATTGATTTGAAGTATACATGCATAGGATCAGATGGGCTCACCGTTGACAAACCAGTTTGCACATGATGAATGCAAAAATATGGGTCTCATGAATTGATTCCAACAACTTTACCCTCACACCATAGGTCTGACTATTTCATTTGAACCAAAATGAGGGCCCACTTCCTAGCAGAAAGCATTAACAGGGAATTGAAGTGGAGAGTGATGTTTGCTGACTGGGGATTATTTTATCTTTTTTAATGCATATTTATGAGCTTGGAAGGCTCAGGCTTTTGTATTCAACCCTGCATCTTTAGTGTAATTAAATTATATTAGGTTGGGCCCAAGCAGGCTTGGAAGTTTCTTTTCAAGACAATGGGATCAAAACAGGATCCTTAGTAACATTTGTACAAAGCATTTTATGCATGCTAGAGAAGAAGAAAAAGGCAAAGCTGCATGTTGTGTACTTAGCATTTTTTTGAATTTTTAAATGCATTAGAAACAAAAAAAGGAGACGGTTTTACCAAAGCACCCAATAATAGGATCCAACATCATCCTGGCAATACGTCAACTTATATTATGTAAGTATATTATATAAAAATTGTATTACGTTGGATCCTAACTAGGATTCCACAAATGGAAGGGGCCCTTCTATAGCTGAACTCAACCAAGAGGCAGTGAATTATTTTTTGGCTGGCAGAAGGAAGAAAATGCCCCCCCCCCGATTTTCCCCTTGTAGACCTCTCTGTGTTGCCTCTCATGCTACTCCAGAGGTGCTGGGATTAGGGGATCAGTGGGACCTGTTGGTGGAAGTGTCACGTGATTAGAAATCCGCCCAGGGGATTCTCTTGCCAACAGGAACCAACTCAGGATCCCAGCCGTTCCTTGTGAGTATGCATTCATACTTGTGGAAGTCCTTTTGAATTCTTAGTGGTTCTGTATCAACATGTACAAGCAGAAATGTGTTGCAATGGAGCATTATATCCTTCCATAGGTGGACAAAATACAAAGATATATGACAATCTGCAAGTGATCCAAGTGCACTCTCGTAATGCACCCAGATGAACAAATGCACGTATTGATGCACTTCTATGGGACCTAGGTAAAGGTAAAGGGAACCCTGACCATTAGGTCCAGTCGCGGACAACTCTGGGGTTGCAGTGCTCATCTCGCTTTATTGGCCGAGGGAACCGGCTTACAGCTTCCGGGTCATGTGGGCAGCATGACTAATCCCCTTCTGGTGAACCAGAGCAGCGCACGGAAACGCCGTTTACCTTCCCGCCAGAGTGGTACCTATTTATCTACTTGCACTTTGACATGCTTTCAAACCGCTAGGTGGGCAGGAGCAGGGACCGAGCAACGGGAGCTCACCCCATCGCGGGGATTCGAACCGCCGACCTTCTGATCGGCAAGTCCTAGGCTCTGTGGCTTAACCCACAGCCATGCAGAAATATGCAGCCACCCCATATGAGGATTGATCCTGCAACCTAGCCATCATCAGCACCAGACTCTAAGCAATTGAGCTATCCAGGCTGCACAGAGCTATCCAGGCTGGGACCTAACATACATGAAATAGTTGTTGGATGGGTACCACACTCTACCAATTCCCCCATACGTGCTAAAAATATGTGGAAGATACATTGTCGTCCATGAAATCATGTGGAGCTTTGAAGAGCGAAAGATCTTCAGGTCTTGCATAGAGAAACAAGCACAGTGATAAGGAAACCCAGGCTGTCCCCCCCAAACTGCCTAGCTTCATCTTAATGAGGGGGCAGTCTGCATCAAAGTACATGCCATGTTAGTCAGATTCAGCACACCTACGCACATATACCACTGGATCAAACGCATCATGTTTTTCAAAGAGAAATAGAATAAGTAACTTGGACCAGGAAGCCTTTTAACTATCCATTTAACTGAAGCTCATGGCAGAAAATAATAGAGCTGGGAACTGATCCTGCAGAGGTTTGATGAGTTTGCACACTGCAGAGGGATTTTCAAAGAGGTGTGCCATGCAAATTTAATTTACTGGGTTAATGCTAGATATTACTGTAAAGGGCTTTACTTGAAAACTCTCAGTGGTCATATTAACCTTGGCCCCTCCAGCTGATTTAACTGCAGTTTGAATTGGAGATCCCCTCCTCCCTCTTGCTATGTGGCTGCATGGAATATGGACATCTTGTTCTCAAGGCAAAAAACTGGTAAAGCGAGAGTTTTCAGTTGCACTTCAAAGCATATTCTGTTGTGATTTCCATGGAATATGGTAATCCGTAGCATGTCTGTGTGTGGTGCTTCTGTTGCAAACCACTGACGTGGTCCCACAGATTGCTTCACTTTCTCATTCCAGGGCATAGCTGTCAACCTTTCCCTTTTCTTGCGAGGAATCCTATTCGGAATAAGGGAATGTCCCTTAAAAAAGGGGAAAAGTTGACAGCTCTGTTCTAGGGTTCATCTTCAACAACATGTAATTCTGGTGGGAACAGTAGCATCCCGGGAGCAGCTAACATGGAAAACAGACCTGATATTCTGTGCACTGTCTGGTAGAATTATGTTCCAGTTGCATTGTCTCCACTTCGCATTTATTGCTGGATCCCCATTGGTTACTCGAATTCAGGGGGAAGATGGGTATTCAGGAGAAGGGAATGGACTGGTTGAGGCACCCAGAGTGGAGACATGTGTCATTTTAAATAGATCTCTTGATTTTAGAATGCATATTAGGAAAAGGAGTTTATTTTGTATCTTATTAATGGTACATGCCCTTATTTTGACACAGGTGTGCATTTTGCACCATGAAGTGAGCAATAATACATACAAGTCTCTCCTGATCTGCAATGCAAACTAGAATACATATTTTTCACTGTTCTTTAGTTGTTACAAGATGTATGGATTTTCTTTTTGAACATGGAAAAATTGACAAAACTTTTAGGGTTTTTTCCCATTCTTTTTAGAAATGATGTCAGTTTTCCCACATTCCAAAAAATAAAATAAAAATCGGTTAGCTCAATAAAGCTTATTATTTGCGGATATGAGTTATCCATATAATGTAAAGCAAGTCTGTCCACAATATGCTAAAATATAATCTGATGATAGTGGATTCTGCCAGAACAGTCCATTGCTTAAATTTTTGTTGCAAATATGTATTTTCTTCCTATAAATGCTGGTGAGAACCTCTTGACACTTGTGCATTCATGTTTTGAGAATGCTCTGGTGCCTGTATATACAAGTGAAAGCCGGGTGCCGCGAGATTGCTGATTCTAGCAGGGTTTTTTAGGATGTGTCCGTATGTTGCATGATGTACTGGCTAGCTTTTGCAATGGTCTTTTGGATATGGCTAATTAGGCAGTGAAAAAGCAGCCATTTGGATACCGTTCCCTGGACACTGCATGCCAAAATGTCCACTTAAGTGAAATTCTAGCTACCCCCTGAGGGTGCAATCCAAATCCCATTTACTTTAAGGCAGTTCTCTTTGAGTCTTCAGACACTACAACCTTGTTGTAATGTCTGAACCAGCCCTGAATCTTAACTTTGGACTTGCAGCTCGATCTCCCGAGCATTTAAGCAGAAGCAATTGGATTTATGCTGACTAGGATGTAGCTTCTCACATATTGATTTGTACTTGGGTATATATGTATGCCAGTTCAATTATGGAAGGAACATGTGTTTCGTCAAAATACACAGAAAGCCAAGTGGCAAGGATTGGGCCACTGATGTATTTAAACGAATAAATGATGTAAACTGATTCCATGCTGCCTTCACAATTGGTGCATGTGTCTTATATACCGGCATATTTCAGTTAGAGTTCAAAAGGTTGTGTGAGAAGATGCCCTTAGATTTGCTGAAGTCAATGGGACCAAAACAGCATCACTACATTTATTTTCACTGGATTTTGGTTTAGGTGATGAATTATTGCCTCCTGTAATGTAGAGTTTAAAACTTGGGTAGATAGGGATGCGGGTGCTGCTGTGAGTTAAACCACAGAGCCTAGAGCTTGCCAATCAGAAGGTCGGCGGTTCGAATCCCCGCGATGGGGTGAGCTCCATTTGCTTGGTCCTTGCTCCTGCCAACCTAGCAGTTCAAACGCACGTCAAAGTGCAAGTAAATAAATAGGTACCACTCCGGCGGGAAGGTAAACGGCGCTTCCGTGCGCTGCTCTGATTCACCAGAAGCGGCTTAGTCATGCTGCCCACATGACCCAGAAGCTGTATGCTGGCTCCCTCAGCCAATAAAGTGAGATGCGCGCTGCATCCCCAGATTTGTCTAATGGTCAGTGGTCCCTTTACCTTTTACCTTTACAGTTATTTTCACTGGATTTTGGTTTAGGCGATTAATTATTGCCTCCTGTAATGTAGCGTTTAAAACTTTGGTAGATAGGCTGTATATACATGTCGTTTTATATTAGAGTCAATTGAGGCCGAGCACTTGTTTCATCAACATAGTCCACACACAATCTAGATCTATTGCATACTTTTTGCCTCTGAAAAGTGCTCATTGAGAAACAGATTTCATTGTGGAAATAAAAGCTCAGTGCAGATCAATTCTATTTTTCCTCACAGGGCTCCATTTGAAAACTTTCGTAGGTGGTCCCAGAAATGAGAAGGCCCAGAAATGCCCAATAACTGGGTGGGTGGTATTGCAACCACCACTTCCTCCTTCATTCACCTGGTTCATGTGCAGGGAGGAAAAGGAGTGGATACCCCATTTGAGCGCAGGATTTCCAAATGCATATCCAGTAACCATACCCACCCTTGTAGATGGCAGGATCTCGAACCATTCTATATTAAAAGCCACATGTTGAAGATTAGTATGAATGATTCTGGATTACAAAGGACTACATTTATACATGGCTTTGTGTGGGGTAGGCCGGGGAGGGTTTCTCTGGAATATTCTGCTAAAAATGTGTTGTAATTTCACGTAAACACTACCTACGCTCTTCTTCAGGCTTCCCCCCTCCATCTCTGCTGAGTAATTTTAGTATCAGATTCTATTCCCTACTCTTTCAATATGCTTTCCATCAGCACCAATTTCCCAATTGGTCCAATCATTTAAAAAATGGATTAGTCGAGTTTATAGAGGAGAGGTCTACTAAAAGCACCATTCATGCACTTTGAATAATGAAGTGTCATTTGTTTTGCTTTTGTAGCTAAACCAGAGATATTCCCAGTTTAAGTACCAATGATTGATTTGATGACTCTATAACGAATCCTCAATACGACTCATTAAGGACACTGCAGGACAGAAGAGTTTGTGAGTGTCCTTAAATGCATTGCAGCAGTAAGTCTGACACTTGCAATACATACAGAAGACTGTGTAACCTCATATTGATTGCTCTTAATCCAAATGATCTGCCAGGTTCATTGGTGGTCATTGGTACTTTGTTTGCTAGGTACTTCTCTCCTTATACACACACACGCACACGGGCAGGGTACACATGCCCCATTCAAGTATAGGTGTGACTCTGGCCACAAATGTTAAAACTTGACCTATGCTTTTCCGGCCCTCAGTTATAGGGTGACTGCTCCCTTCCATTTTTACTAGCTGTGATTCTACACTTCTCCAAGTTTGATAACCCTGTCCCATGCATGTTGCTAAGCAACTACTGTACTGTGGTTTACTACTTCTGTTCGATTCATATCCTTTTACTTCCATCTCTGAACTGCAGTGAAATATTCACTGTTCTTCTGATCCTACCGTAGTCTAGAGACAGCGCTATACATATTTGTATTAGAACAATGTGAGTATGAATTACTAACACCCCTGGTATTGGGGTTTTCTTTCTGAAAGCTCATGCATATCATTTCTTATGAGACCTACTCTTAAAAAATCATTTATGGAAGTTATTGGTTTAACAAACAATTGCCACATGAACTACAGATACAACTATTCAGTATTTCTAATACCATAGACAAACATCTATGCATGCCTAATCAGAAGTAAGTACCATTGAACTCAGAGAAATATATCCCCAAGTAGGGTGCGTTTTGTATATCTGACTGTAGGCTTGAGCAATGCAGACTCATTATAATTTTCCTACAGTATATGGTTTTTTGGTGTGCTATTTCCAAACAAATCAAACTTGGTTTAACAGTGGCAAATAATAGTGGCAAATAACAGTGGCAAATAATAATAGAACTAAAACAAAATTTTACAAAATTTTAACAATGTTCCATGTTGATATTCAACTTTGATATTTGACATTTATATTCTGGAGGTAAACTCTGACATCAAAAATTGACATTCCACCTGTTTTGATTTGTTATATGAATGGATGAAATTAAAATTAAAATTTACTAAATGTCACTGAAACTTACCTCTCAGACACTGTCCAAAATCAACAGCTACTACATATCAGCTGTCAAATCTTGTCAAATCTTGACCGCTGCATGTTATACTGTCAAAAGACTGACTGCTGCTGAATGCCAGCTGTCAAATGGTGTCAAATGTTGCAAAAAATTCATATCTGTCAAATGCAGAGACAGAATACCAAATATTCATCAAATATTCAGAGAATATTTACATAGCCAAACACTACCTGCTACCAAATATGCAGAGGAGAATTTTTTTTTTTTAGTAATTTAGTTTCACCTCTAAAAGCAAGATCCCAAACCAAATTTAAATCTTACCCTTGATTTTTTAAAGTGCATTATACCATGCAAAATCATATTTATCACAATTTGGATGAAAACAAAATGTGACTCAAGCATTTATTATGAAGAATGTTGGATGGAAGTTTCTGAAAATCTCAACCTTGAGCTTGTCCACACAGACAGGGCTTTTCCCCCCAGCCGGAACTCACGGGAACTTAGTTCTGACACCTCTCAGCTCATCGATCATAGAACTGTAGAGTTGGAAGGGACCCTGAGGATCATCTAGTCCAACCCGCTGCTATGCAGGAATATGCAGCTGTCCCATACAGGGATCGAACCTACAACCTTGGCATTATCAGCGTCGTGCTCTAACAGAGCTATCCAGGCTCTGTGAGTGCCATTGCCATGGTGAGTTCTGACACCTCTTTTTCTAGAAAAATAGCACTGCACACAGATATTTTCTAACTTCCATCCCAGACCTTTATCTTGATGAGAAGTAAGCCATTTTTAAAAACCAGTTCTGTTACAAATACTGTTCCTTCTTGCATATTATACACATTATTGTATGTATAATATTATACACATATACACTCTAGGTTTCCTACAGTAACCAGCACATAGCTACATAGTACTATGACTACAACTATATAAAAATACTTATGTGTTAATACTTGTATAGTTTATGCAGCAGAAATATAGCACTGCATGGAGCTTGACTCTATGTAATTTACACATAATATA
The DNA here is from genome assembly GCF_964234715.1 of Podarcis melisellensis. NCBI lineage: Eukaryota > Metazoa > Chordata > Lepidosauria > Squamata > Lacertidae > Podarcis > Podarcis melisellensis. The sequence continues at coordinate 58,369,427 of NC_138537.1, read as the reverse complement.
GATATAATTTTGTATAGCATTAGTCTGGCTTTTAAAAAGTAGAAAGAAACTAACAATGCAAATGTGGCTCAGACCATAAGCAGATGCTTGATACTAGAGGTGGTGCTAGCCGGGCAAAGCTTAATCGGAACCTCCATATTCCATGTATATGTGAATGAATCTATTTAATATGGATTCTTCCTTCACTGTTACCTGGTGGCATCATTAAAACAGCATGGTGGCTTTATGGAATCCTAGCAGCACCAAAGATGCTAAAATAATTGAGATGTCAAATACAACCCCATTACACCATTAGTGCAAATCATTGGTGATACTGCTTTGGGGCTTGTCCCTTACCTAATTGTCATGTTGTTGTTTAGTCGTTTAGTCGTGTCCGACTCTTCGTGACCCCATGGACCAGAGCACGCCAGGAACACCTGTCTTCCACTGCCTCCCACAGTTTGGTCAAACTCATGTTAGTAGCTTCGAGAACACTGTCCAACCATCTCGTCTTCTGTCGTCCCCGTCTCCTTGTGCCCTCACATAATGGCATTGATGTGGCACTAATGGGACAGGGCTACAACCAGAACATGGTATTTTAAGGGCACACAACCAATGCTGACACACTGGCACTTCCATAGAAACTGTGGGTGCCAAGTGTTTGTGCCGACGTCTATGGGAAGATATCCAGACATAAGATGTCCACACAAAAAGTGGAGCTGCCTGAAATGTTTCAAATGTACCTGTAATGGTTATATGGGGTTGCTTGTGCGTAAGTTGCCGCCACTCTTGGCTAGGTAGCCTGGTTAAACCTTTCCTGGCTAGACAGCCCTTCACTTCGTGGCTGTTCAGTCGCTAGCAGAATCCGTCAGTGGGCGTTTCTTGAACTTCTTCCAGCAAAGAAGTTCTTTGACGCCAAGTCTACGCCTACTTTCACTGTGCGGAAGTCTTCTGCGCAGGGTGGGTGTGGGTAGCAGAGGACCTGTGCTCCCCCCGCTGGTCTCCGGTGAAGAGTCCTGGAGCCCCCTCTCCGATTCCCCCATCCGCCCCCCTTTATCCCTGGGGTTACGCTGATTTCCTTCCCCAGCCGATGAGTTCCCTCTCTCCCTGCTTGGCCCTTCTCCGGCATCGCTTGGGAGCCTTGCCTCCACTTCTGGCTCCGATGTCAGTTCCCTGACAGTACCCAAAGCCATTGAATTTACTGGATAGTTTGCCGCTCCAGTGCTGAAAAGATAGCAACACAAGCATAAGAGTTTGTTCCTGGTTTTATTTGAATTATGAGCAAAATGGATTTTTCTTCTTCTCCCCTTCAGCTGCTTTAAAGACAAACACCAAATTCCTTTTTAATTTTCCTGGTGCTCATCTCACGCATTGCTGGTGTAAAGCATACCACATGTATTCAGTACAAACACTGGGATTCCTGGGCCATTTATTTTTGAAGGGTGGGTGGTGGGTGGGTGGGTACTCACAAGACAAATAATTAAGTTCAAAGTATTAAAAAGTTCCATTCAATTTTGTAGCATAACATTAGCACTGAAAGAGTAAGAAAAAGCTGTGAAGTGCAAAAGAGCGAACTTTTAGAAAGCTTTTGGCACATTATGATACCTCTTATTTAAAATGACTAATTTATCATGAGATGAATTGTAGAATAGCTAGGGGGTAAATTTTTCTTTTAAAAATGAAGATCTTGCCATTAAAAAAACCCCTATCCTATTCTTCTCCCTGATTGATAATAGAAGCAATTACATGCCCATGTAAGGCAAGATGTGAATAGTCCATTTCTTTATTAAATGGTGCTAAGATCACTTTAAAATATTAATGTTAGCATTACAAAAATGTATATCCCTGCACCTAAAGCTTATGCTCGACCCTTGGCAACAGAATCAGTGCCAGAAAAAAATTGATCTTGTTATCCCCAAATGAAGTCATTTTTAGACGTACTGTGTCTTATCGGAAGGAGAGTGGGCAAAATAAATCAGCTAAGGGTAAAAGTAGAATTTGCAATAACCTAGTACTACTGCTTCATCCTCCCACATCTCAGCACATAAAACTTACTGTCAAAAGAACTCACATCATGAGAATTAATCAAGGAACTCTTAAAATACTCCAAGCACCTACCTTCTGATGACTAATTTGCCTTTCCTATTGCGAACTACTAATTTTTTATCTCAATCGATATGTACAAATATACCTCACTATCAATCACCAGGGGCAAGGACAAACTTCCACTATTTATGTAATACTGACTACAAGATGAAACAAGAATTGACTACAGTTAACTTGGGGCTGGCTTTAACAACCATCTAGAGGGAAAGGCTGGAACAGGAGGAGAGGACGAGGGGAAAGGAGGGTGATGCACACAGCCTGAAATGGCTCCAGGGAGAGCTTAAAGGCCGCGCTGGAAGTGTCAGAGGAGGCTGAGGAGCATCAAAAGGCCAAACTGGATTCTAAGATCCATCACCAAGTACAGACAAATATCTGCAGGGATGAGAGGAATCAAATAAGGATGAGCAGAGCATAAAGTAATTTAAGGCTGACGGAGAAGAGAACAGGAAAACTGCTTTGTTGGACACCAAGGGGTTCATTTAGTCAAATATTCTGTTCCCAACAGTGGTGAACCTGATCCTTCTGGAAACAGGGGCGTCCCATTCCATAGTGATAATTTTACTATTTATACCCTACACATCTTACTGGGTTGGCCCAAGCACTCTGGGCAGCTTCCAACACATATAAAAACATAATAAAATATTAAACAGTTTTAATTAAAATCTTCCCTGTACAGGATCGCCTTCAGACGGCTTGAAGGTCAGATAACTCCATACCCTCCAACATTTCTCCAATGAAAATAGGGACATCCTAAGAAAAAGGGACATTCTGGGATCGAATCAGAAACTGGAATGGCTTCTCTAAATCATGGTCATCCCTGGAAAATAGGGACACCTGGAGGGTCTGTAAGCATAGTTTTAATGTAATTGACTCTGCCTATTACTCTAGCAGATAATATTAGGAGCTAGGCTGCTTCTAAACATCTGGCGATCATGATCCGTGGCAAAAATGGATGTACATAAAATTCTTGACGGGCCAGGGAAGAGGACAATGCATTCTGCCAACAACCACATATGCCCTTTGTCATAGTCTTCCTGACTTGCAAAATGGTAGGCAGTAGTTATATGGTGGTGGTGTAGAATAAGGCATCTAGAAGGGGAAGTTACTTTTTAAAATCTGATTTAGGCAACTGCCCAGGGATATTGTTCATCACTGGCTAAATGGGAGAGATGACAGTGTGGCAATTGTAAAAAACATCCCCAACACTGGCAAGTAGGTTTTCAATTTCATTGTTCTGCAAGGGACAATGACAATAAAGATATCGTAATCGCATTAGAAATAGGTACAAGTTCAAAGGGGTAACTGAAAGTTCCTGGGATGACATGGTATTTTTGTCCTCTTCCTACTCTGCCCCAAAGTCCTAAGTATAACTATGGTGAAGAATGCAGCTTATAGATTAATTATTACTACTTATCTTGGGGTTATCAAAGTTGAGTGCAAGTTGTATACTTGTCCATAGAGTAATCTGAACTATTTATCTATAGTCTTCAGTGCACTTTACAAATTCTTCTCAAAAGTGTCCCTTATTTAGATTTTATTATTTTAATATATTTTACTCAAGCCCAGACCCAAGTGTTATAATTAGGGATGCATTCAGCACCTAGAATGGTAGAAAAACACTCATGACTGTAAACTCAATTCCCAAGCTGAGCCCACAAACCCAATGAAGTCTGGGAGCAGTGTGTAGACAACATCCTTAAGGATTCCAAATTTTCTTGGAGTTGCAGTTCCCTGAGTACTGGAAAGTACAGTTCTTCTGCATCTCAGTGGTATGACTGCTCAGAACTATCAAGGCTTTGCAGATGAGCATATCACTTCTTTGTCACTACTAATTATGGCACTATGTTATAGGTTTCATCCAACTGTTTGTGCAATGGACTTGCACCTTGCTGGTATGATGTTGTTTCTCATCCCATATATTTACTTCCATTTTGTGTACTTTGTATAGGCCAAGATCCAAAGATGTACTTTAGCTGCCCCTTAGAGGTCCAATGACATCTTAAAGCTGCACAGCTATTTATATCCCAGCCACTGCTATAATGGGCTGCTATGTTAATCTATATCTATAAAATAGTAATTTGTAATATACAAAATAATAATAAACAGCAACTCTTTGGCATTGTCCCTTTTTTGTTGGTTGCTAGGTTAGAAGTGTCCTTATATTTAGACATCATATACATTTGGCAGTGAAGAGCGGCTTAAGTGATCTACATTGTTCATTGCTTAATTATGTTATTTTACTGTTCCTGAAAACCTGACACAAAGCAAATTTACATTACTCTGCTCCTAATTAGCCAATAATCCTTAAGGATTTGAATGATACATACTCAAAGTAATTTCCTTCTTCAGTAAAGATGAGTTTCCTTACGTTGGTTTAAGGTGATGGCATGACACCCTGACAAAAAATGTATCTTGGTGATGACAGCACTCTGTGTGTTTGTCCTCAGAGTCAAACTCTGTTACAAAACTTAATTATATCTTCTTAGTGGACAGCAAGAAATCAATAAACAATGTGTGTAATTTCTGAAGACAAGTTGGCTTCTTTCCTCTTGAAGGAGGAAAGTCTATGGCTAATAGTTAATAGTCTATGGCTATTGTCCTGGCCCCCATTGCTACACACAGAACTCGGACTCCCAGCAATGTTCCTACCAAGGGCTTTAATGCATCAGTTGGATCAGTACACAGGTAAGGCACAGGTTACAAGGGGAGCAGGTACGTTAGAGATATAGATACATGACTGAGCACATGCTTGATCCAACAAGTGACACACCCTTTGCACCTTCCTCTTGAAAAGTGGGGTAGGCAGCTAGAGTCCTGGGATTCGGCTCTCAAATGGGCACCCCATCAAATGGGTTAAAGTTCAAAAGGAGATCTATGCTACAAACTCCCTTCTTGAGAGAGTTATTATTTAATAGGGTTAGGCAGATTGATTTAAACCAAGGCAATTTAATTTGTCCCAAAACCAGGGCTGACTAAAACCAATGCTTTGAAACAAATTTCCTACTTTCTATTTCTTTATTCTCTGAAAAGCCATGTTTACCAATTAGTTGCTATTTCAATTAAAATATACCTTTGCAACTAATTGGAACCGTTATTGGAAGCAGACGCATAAACGGAAACCTCTGCATATGCTTCCCACCACTGGCGGAGGAAGCGGAGAGCAGGGGGACTGCCCCCCGCCCACGCTGGGCAACACGCCCCTGCAGGTGGCGTGCCACGCACCTGGGATGTGTGCCAGCCCCGCCCCCGCCTGCTCTCCCCCCCCTGTGCCGGAGCATGAAGCTCCTCCACTGCTTCCCACATGCCTTGTGGACTACAAACTTGAGGGTTCTATCGTTCTGTTTGTGCAGTGGGACTTTCCTTTCTTCTCCCCACCTGTGCCCCCCAAATCTGCTCCAGATGGTCCCCCAACATTCTGGAATGAATTCTGAGGGTGTGCTGTGGGGTGTAGGGAAGAGGAGAGGAGCACAGAGTTTGACTGGGCAAGTGGAAGACTATTGCGTGAGCGGAACAGCAGCACTGGCTACAACCCTATTTTTTAGGGGATACAACCCTATATTTAGAGGACCATTTGTGAAAGTAAGGATTGCTATTTAGTTCTATGCACATGTAAGGACATTAAGCAAGAGCACATATTTGAAGCCTTGGCACCCGGGGTTTTCAAGCAAGAAGGGCAGGTAGTTAATGGACAGAACAGTATCCAATAAAGTAATTCTGTTAGTGTGAGTATTTTCACTTTTGCAATGGAAATTCTCCTCCCTCTCCTCTCTCCAGACATCCCCTGCACCCTCACCAGTCTGCTTTGGATGATTGGGGGAACCCCAAGAACACAGAGGCACAGGCAGAGGGGAGGGAGTGGAAATTCTATTGCGCAGCCAAAAGTCTTGCACTAACAGAACTACTGTGTTGGATCCTGCCCTGTCTTTCTGTAACATGGAAGGTGAATGCTTGTGCTGATAGACAGAGACCAAATATTCATAAATTACACATGAATACTTAGTTCTACTTATGTTGTTCTTTTGCTTTGAAAAGTAGACTTTATCTCAATGGCAAAGGGTCAAGAGAATGGCTAAAGACTCCCAAGTTGGTATTTCATAAAGACACCTTGTTTATTTTTCAGGGACCCTCCAAATCACGTTGCATAATTTGTGCTCCGAGATGGAGTTGAAGTCAGGGGAGCTCTTTAATTCGCTGTCGTGAGATGTGTTCCCATCAAAACAGTCCTTTTATAGTAGACAAGCACCTGCATTTTGGACTCCCGGTTATTTCTGAGCAGTCTTCAAAAAACCCCACACGTTTATTAAGTGCCTTGTTATTTATTAATTTAACAAAACTCTACACCACACTTTCAGTATCAATTGCTCTGAGGGGTGTGCAGCAGTAATTAAAAGCAATAGTTACAGACCACTGCTACTGTAAAAATGATCAAGGGAATCAGCCAACCATTGGGAGATGGTTGGTGCATAGTGAAGGCTAGTGACAGGGGTGGTAAATGATGGGAGTTGTTTATGTTGTCCATTACAAATTGTTCAATTTAATGCATTGTTACATTTAATCTAAGTAATGAATCCAGATGTTACCCTGATGGGTGCGTTAAAAAATAATTAAATAAAGACAAATAGATCACAATGCCCTCTCCCTTCCAGCTGATTTAAAATTGTGGTTGCATCATGGGCAATCTGTATTTGCAGCTGTTGCGGCTATGGCCTCCTTCTGAGTAAAGCATTTTTCTGCCATATCTGAAATATTGGCAAAATTCACACTGAACCTTTTCAGCGGGAAGGATGCATGCTGGTAGAAGGGTAGGGTAGAAATTCCAATCTGTCAGGATCAGTAGGTGATTTTTGCACCATTTACAGAGCTGTTTTGGCGTGTGAATATTTTTATATAAAACAAAAATACAGGTGGGATAATAAGAGTTTACGTGGACCTTTATGCAAACAGCTTACTCCCAGTGGTGCTTACCAATGGTGTGTAAGACCAAACAATACCTAAGATAGGTGTGAGATGCTATAGAGAATGTTGAAATTATTTTCTCATTTCTTTTCTAAAAGAAAAAAACCTCACATTTTGCACACCCTTGCTATATTTGGATCTTAAAGTGATACCAAATCAGCATTTCCAACCCTGGGTCCCTTCAGATGTTTAGGACTACATCTGGGGCTTATGGGAGTTGTAATCCAAAATGTTGGAAGGGCACCGGGTTAGGAAAGGCTGATCTAAATGGACTATAGGACAATCTATCATTTGGAGTTTAGTGTTGCTAGATCTCTTCACCTTTCCCATTAAAATGAACCTGATTTAAAACCAATGAATGCTAATGATCAGTCCTTCTGAGTTATCACACAAAAGAAATCACATTGCCATGTCCCCTTACACAAGTCACGGTGCATCCCTTTTCTCAGGATAGCATGTGAATAAGAATAGTATGTGAGATTGTAAAGTCAGCAATAGGCATGCTGCATGTGTGAACTCAAGAAACTGACTTAATAGTCATGCACAGGCACTGTAAATGTAGATTACTAGAACAAAGGAAAGATGGTTCACTTCAGAGGCAGATTTAGGGCAGTGAGATTAGTTCCACCACACCAGGTGCTGAGCCTAGGGGGCGCCACAGGAAGCCACAACTATGACATAATGAAGTAAGCAGAGGTAAGGTTTGGGGCTACCAAATTTTGGGCATGCACAGGGCACTACTGAAATTTGAAAGACCAAAGTGTGCCCCTGGTTCACGTAGTCAAGTGGGGACGAGGCCCTGTTTGCACATGCTAGCTTGTTCTCTGGTTCTCTGTGGCCACCAGACTAATTTTATGTTTGTGGCAAGGAGGCAAAATGAAAATGTGAGTTGCAGGCGGAGAGCAAAGAGTGGCAGAAAGGCAGAGAAAATGGATAATCCCACACACTTTTGCCCACTGCTGGTATACATTTTCTGACATATTACCTCCAAGGGAATGTAGAGCTTGACAGCAAAATGTGGCTCACCTCTGGCCTCAGAAATACATTGGGCACCTGCATACCCAGAATATATGCTTGTGTGTGTTAGCGGAAACACACTTTTGTTCAACAGATTGATATTTGCACTGCAAAGAATTCTGAAGTTCACCAGTTCTGCGATGGGGATTTGTCTTCAATGGGGATATTAAAAAGCAGTGATTTCTATTCATCACAACCAATTCCATTCCGTTGCAGTACAGTTTCCACCAAATACGACTTTATTCACCTTTCCACCAGCTATTTAACATAAGTCAAGTAACTAACATAACTTACACAACTAACATTCATTTCAGTGTCAATGTTATATAGAAAAACTTGTGTATCATTTGCAGATGTACAAAACACAATGTGAACAAACACCAATAGTGTTTGCTTGACTGATTTCTGTTCCTGGTCACAGACAAACACATGAACTGCAGCAATTTCTGCTTCCTTTTCTATTTTTTTACAGAATTCTCGGATATCCCTAGTTCTCACCCAGTTCATATATCTCATTTCCTCCTTTCCTGGTTATTCAGTTACAAGTGATTCCTAGAATGTCAAAACCAGAAAAGAAATGAAACATGAAAATTGGCCACAAGTTAGCATTGCTTTTATACTGATGTCCTGGGACTTGAATATTGTCTGTAATTGATATTGCTCTGTACAAAAGCCAATCCTATATGAAACAAAAGCCAATCATGGCACTTCTTTTAATTGGTTGTGAGTCCTCTGTAGAGAGAGAAGGGAACTTCTATGGTCTCTGTAATGCCAACCATACTGTTATTTATAACTGTAACCAAGACTGAAAGAAATAGAGCCATTCAAATTAGCAAGAGCGTTAATACAGAGATCATGTGGAGAACATATTGCAAAGTCAAATGATTCAAAATTTTAGATTAGTGAAATTCACTTCATTTGGATTTGGAAGGATGATTTGGTGAATACAGTTCAAGATTTCACTAGCTTGTTGTTTTTCACTTGAAGACAAAGAAAACTGTGGCCACCCCCACCCAATAATCTTGTTATAGTATTATCTTCCTATGAAAGCACATTAGTAAAGCGCTCTGATGCTGGTTGTACAGTGAACTCAAACCCACCCCTAATTAAACTGCCTGCATCCCCCAGCATTTTCCTGTAATGATGTCAAGCCATGCAGCTATTCACTGCCCTTTTATGAATGTAAACACTGTTTGTAAATCATATAAACCTAACCTGGTTCGCTATTGAACAGCTCCTAAAATGGAATTAATTAGCTTTATTGAACTGGGAGTTGCCATTTATTGGATATTTTTGAACATGACTTTTCTTGAAATAAATCCCTTCTCTTTCCCCACTCTGAATTCACAGGGAATTAATTTTGGAAAGGATGGAAGCATTTTTTAAAATTCCAATTTTAATTTAAGAGAGGGCTAATGGTGTGTAGATTATGTGTGAAATGTTTTATTGAGCCAGCATAGATTTTTGTCTCTCTCTCTCTCTCTCTCTCTCAAAAAAAGAAGAAAATGAAATAAAATAACTAGAAATGTAATACATTTGAAAGCAGCAAGTGTCCAATCCTAGCAGCTCAGTCATGGAGTGCTTGCTGTACTTTGGCAATCTAATTTAAATGTTAAGTCTGAATAGAGAAGGTACCCTGCTCTAGGACATGAGCTCATCTTCCCTTTCGAGATCAGACAAAAATGCCTCTGGCAATATGTTTGCACATTACTGTGAAATAGCCCCATACGAGGCAAAGAAATATAAACAAACCAAACAAATTTGCCTCTCTTCTTTTTAAGCTCAATTATATTTCTTCTGCATAAGAAAGAAGGCACCAAGAGCCTAAATTTAAGGGAGAAATAACCTCCGTTGCAATTTACCCGAGGAAAAACCATAGTTGCCGGAGGTGGATAGTTTACCTGAGCCATCAGCTACATAGCACATTTATGGTTATTGTATTTTACAGGTTGATAGATTTTTATATTCTGTCCAAGTCAGGATCTTACACCACCTGGTTTATTATTTAGTAATTTACAGTGCAGTCAGGCATGTTTGGTTTAATGTAGGATAAACTTATAAATCTATTGTTCCTCCAGTTGCCAGGGTTGGTGTGCAATGAACTACAGAGCTTGATGCGTACATACATTTCAGCTCTGCTTATTTTCTTTGATAGGGAAGCAGGCAATAGATAACACAGTGACAGTAGCATCCCAGGGGATAGCAAAATGTGAGAGCAACACACCGTCAGGTTAGTAGGTCATTATTGTATGAGCACTGAGCCATTAATTGACTACTGTACCAGGCTCAGTCTGTGTCAGATTATGGCACTTGGCAGTAAGGACTGTTATCTAATAGCTTAACTTCGCTTTCTTCTTATCTTCCTTTTTGCTGATAAAAAATATGCATAATAAGGTAAATATATTTGTTACATTGCCATTTCAGCTGTAGACAAAAGAGACTGTCAGCAGGTAAATCTGTTTCATGTTTGTCTGTCCTTAGGCCCACTCTCTCTTCCCACAATGCTTTGCCATCCTGTGCAAGAGTGGTAGTGTTGGAAAGCTGAGAGGGGAGGCAAAGGTGATGGGCTTCCTTTTGGGAACCTGTGCCTTTTTACAAGGCATAAAGCCCCCTCTCCCACAAACAGAGAAAGTCTGACGTAGCACACTTGCTTGTGAAATCAGAGTCCAGTCATCCAATTCTCCCCTTCTCATTCCTCTTAGTTTGCATGTTTACATGCTCCCCCTGCCAACTAACATGCGCCAGCTGCACTAATGCAAGCCTCTGCCATGCATCCAGATGGCATTCATTTCATGCTAAAGCCATCAAATATATGGAGTGGCCACAGAAAAGAGGATATGACAACCAGGTCTGCAGAGGCATGTGGAACGGGGAAGGGGCTTTTTTCAAAACTGTGGGTCATCTTTCCCTTTCTTCACGTTACTAATATAAATAGACAGGAGAGTTTGAATTATCTGAAGCACCTTTATTTGGTTATCTATTTTTTTACAAGTGGTTGCCAGTTGGTGGTCAGCAGATCCACCCAGAGGGTCTGTGGCACATACCTGTCAACTGTCCAGGACACCCTGTTTTGGAGGACCGTGCTCTGTCGTGAGATTGAGGTGCCGCAAAACACGTGTTTTTTGGCGTTGCACTCTTGTGCAGGTCATGTGACCTGCACCGGGGCACAGCCTGGAAGATGTGTGTCCTGGTTTTGCATTGCAACATGTTGAAGGGTTATGGTGGCACCAATCACATAGCAAAATCTACCAGAGAGATACCAAAATTTTTCAAAGTAGTGAGGTCCATGGCTTGGGGGTCAGCAGTACTTGGCTCATTGGGGACCCTGATTTACAACATTTATACAGCTACCCCATGACATAAGTTCTTTGAGTGGTTTACAAAATACATACAATGCAATGCACTGCAAAACAATAACAATGATAACAATTCATATATTGCCCTTCACCCGTAGATCTCAGGGCAGTTCACAACCTAAAAATGGAAGAAGGAATGTGTCTCCATTTCTGATGTAATTGGGCCAATGCTAGCCTCATCCTAATCTAGTCATGCTTAGTTGACTAAAGCTGAACGTGAGCTTTCATTTTCATTCATCCCTGGCTGGTCTCATGCAACTCTATGCAAGGAGATCTGGATCAGGGTAAGACGTTTCCAGCACTTTCAAGTTAAAAAGAAAAAGATAGGGTCAAAGCCTTAGCACATGGGTAGGCAAACTAAGGCCCGGGGGCTGGATCCGGCCCAACCGCCTTCTTAATCCGGCCCACGTACGGTCCGGGAATCAGCGTGTTTTTACATGAGTAGAATGTGTGCTTTTATTTAAAATGCATCTCTGGGTTGTTTGCGGGGCATAGGAAATTGTTCATTCCCCCTCCCCCCAAAAATATAGTCCGGCCCCCTGCTGAAGAAGTTTGCTGACCCCTGCCTTAGCACTATGGAATAATAGCTCCAAACTAGCAGGTGAAAAAAAATTATGTATGAACAGCGAATGTTAGGTGTTTTTCATGAATAAATCTGTACCTTATGAACTGGCAACTTTCACAGCAGAAATTGAATTCAGCATTTCACCAGCATGTAGATAACACACCTTTTATGGATGTACCTATTATGGAGAGTTAATAATTTAATGAGCATTATATATTCTGATGTTTGGTTTTACATTAGAAAACTGAGTACAAATATACACTGATTACCCTAGAGGTTTAAACAACATATCAAGTCACACCCATAGCTACAGAAGGAGTTTGCTGTGCATAGGCAAACTATAGTTTTAGGCATACATTATCGCCTGCTGTGCAGAGTATATTGTATGAAAGCTACTGCGTACCAGCTGCTCTATTATTGTGTAACAGCTAAACTGGTGCTTGACTGGTGATGCCATACTGAGTGCCAATAGCCAAATCATGGTTGTGTGGGCACATGAAGAGTTGACCTGGAGAAGAACAATTGAATAAACTACCTTAATCATTCTTTAAACATCTTATATTTCTCTCATGTTACATTTACATAGCCTGAATTTCCTTCTTTTGAACTGGTGACTTTCCCTGTGCATCTAAATCTTCAGAGAAAAAGGATACATTTCACGCTTCTGAATAACTTGGTGTATGTGTGTGGGGAGCCCAAATGTACGTTAAATAAAAAATAATACCTAAGGGGAAATGCCTGTTCCAATCAAGGACCTCCAGAATACCAAGAAGCAGGCCAGCAAAGGTGTGGGGTAAACTGGTAAAAATTAACTATTAGGAAGATGATACAATCTCATTTTTATGATTCAGAGTTAGCTATCATGCTAATATATTGCTCCAGGGGAGGTTCAAAACAGTCTGCTTTCTGTGAGATGTGCTCCAAAAATTGTTAGGTTGTGAATTTCAGATGCTCAGCATCTCTGACACCTTTTGGACCAAAATAATGGTCACAGCACTCCATTTCGCTTCTTGCACTTCAGTCTATTTTCATAATGGCCTAAGACCAAATGTGTGATTCCTTGGGGGGATCAATGAATAGTGACAGTCACTCTGCAAAAGAGTATGGGGCACAAGTACTTCTGTGAAGCAGCTGCCTTGTTCTCTATGATATTGGGTTTCTTTCTTTCTTTCTTTCTTTCTTTCTTTCTTTCTTTCTTTCTTTCTTTCTTTCTTTCTTTCTTTCTTTCTTTCTTTCTTCCTTCCTTCCTTCCTTCCTTCCTTCCTTCCTTCCTTCCTTCCTTCCTTCCTTCCTTCCTTCCTTCCTTCTTTCTTTCAACTCTGGTTGCAATGATTGCTGTTAGCTTAATATTATGAAATAAACACCATCGGAACAATTGTTTCTAATTAGTTTTGCAAAGAGATTTTGAAAACAGGGTGCGTAGGGATCTCACTGTTTGACCTTCAACAAGGTGTAGTCATTTCAACATGCCATGCAGCCAGCCTTGATCTGGCACAGCAGGATATGATTCCCACAAGGAAGCTGTGATATGAACATAAAACACAAGGAAAGATGATGATTTTACAAATTTGTAAACCACCACACAGCCTGAGGCCATCAAAGTGGTCTATAAGAAGATAAAAGAAAAGGGGAAATAGTTAAAAATGCAAATTCTAAAAACAATGGGAACTATCTCTACAAACCCTGTAAATGATTAAAACCGTTCCTACAGATGTACAATTAATATTTAATAAATGACTAGGTCAGTGGGTCGCACCTAAGATGAAGTCTTCTTAAACAAAAATGGCAGTCCTAGAAATTCAGGCCCTCTCCTAAACCCTCATAGGGCAGGGCCCTACCATTAGAAAGAGTGATGCTCCATCACTTTGCAGCTCACTTTGGTTGTCTTGAAAGGGCAGCAAATTGTTAGTTATTTAATTTATTATTATGGTATCATTATACTAGGGAAGGAGAGAAGTGTTGGTTGGATTGTTTACGTCAGGTGCCAAAGTAACTTGTCTGGCCTTGCTTATTTACACCTTGACTTGTGAGGGTAGGCCAGGTAGCACAGTGGTTCACCATTTATTGTTGCATTTTTGTGCTGTAAAATGTCATGGACCAGCCTGTTCATACTTGCTTTCAGTGCTATCTCCCCCTGTTTTGTTTCTGATTACTTATGTGTCCTGCACTAGAGGTTTTACTTTCTGTCTTTTTATGTCTGCTTTGTATACATGTAGCAAGCTGCTTTGGGGGGAGGTGAGTGGGAGGTTCCCCCATGTAAAAAAAGATTCCTGTGGCAGTATAAATCTGTGTATGCAAATCTTGTTCCTGAGCTGTCTTTTGGGTGTACATCCTCATATCTATTCTGCTTTTGCACCTAATTTCTTTCTGAATCAGACATAAAATGTATATATTCTCTGCTGTGCAATGAAATAATGAATTCTTAGCATGTCCACATGTAAGATGTTTCCCTGAGAATAATGTCTAATTTCCCCCTCCTTTAAAAAAAAATGGAAAGAAATATGGAAGGTTTTGGTGCACCATTTATTTTTATGGTAATTTAAATATGTTAATACTATACCTAAGAGTTTTATATAATATGCATCTTGCATAAAAAGCTGATTTTACTCCTGAGCGTCAGTCTGGGGAAACGGGAAAAAAAAACCCTCTTTGTCGGCGCTAAAGGCATCTTTGGCCGTGTTATTAAAATGCTATAAAATCACATTCTCTCCAGACTTTTAACAACTGTCTTGCACTGCACGACAGCTCAAAAACATATATTTCCTTTTGCAAACAGGTGCTTTAGAATTAATGATCACAGTTTTGTGAGAACATTTAACAAATGCATACTTGTAGTCAAGGCTGTCTCTGCACCATGTGGTATGACAAATGGCTCTATGCTTGATGGTAGTTTCATTAAATTCTTTTTTTAAAAAAAAATTCTTTTCAATTTTGGCTAATTCCACCACCTGAATCCCTCTGTAATGGTGCTCCATTGTAGGCATGGGCAATCCCTTGCACCCTCCCCAAAGCTGCAGGAGGTCAGGCAAGAAGGAGAAAAATCCTGACCCTTCTAGTAAACAACAACAGCATTGTGATAAAGACAAGAAATGGCAAGAGGGGATAAAGTAGTTTTTAAATATCTACCCGCAGTTGGAGCCACTCTAATAACCAAATGAAATGCAGTGCCTAATCCTTTCTAAATTAGAAGCATATTAAATCTTACAGAGCTCAGGAAAACAAGCCAAGATACTCTGCTGTTGCAGGTTTTCCAACAACTTATTTCTTTTCCCTTTCCTTTTTCTTTCTTTCTTTTGGTAAACATCACGTTGTAGCAGCTTTAGCTTAAAAATGCATGACTAACAACCTGCTTTTCAAAGCACTTTGCCAGAACAAGGCTGGCTCATTTCAGTGGGATTTCTGTCAAAGAAACACACTGAAGATTGGAATGGGATGCCATTACAAAACTCACTGGGGCAAGGGAGCCAACATCCAGTGAGGTCCAAGGTTAATTTGAGGAGAAGCTGTCTGTTTTAGGAGCAACTTTTTACACATCTTAACACAGTGGTGTTTCCACCACTACAAGACCTGTGCTAATCTGGATATAATGAGAACCCAAATTGAGACCGCATGCACATCATATATTTAAAGCACATTTAAATTACTTGGTTCCCCAAAAAACCAAGGTTCTGAGTTGTTCCGTGGCCTTGGCTGCTCAGAAACCACACAACTGTTTTATTTTCTGAGAAACAAAACCAAGCTGCCTGGGCAAATGCCCAGTTTGAGATGGAAAGGGGAGGAAAGATGGGATTTTTCATTCTGACTGACAGGTCTTGCTTTTAATCACAATGCATTAGTTCCCCAGGGCATTCCTATCCCAGCCATTTGGGGAGGGATAAGAAACATTTGTTTCCCATGTGGAGACATGCCTCTTCATAATCAAGTCTATGGAGAGATCTCCAATGCATCCCTCTAGATCACACTCTGCCCTAGGATATCAAGGTTCTGGCTGGGAGGCATCATATCCCAGTCATTCCTGGGGATTTACGCTAGCATAATACTACCCATTTCCCTGTGTAAGTCAGTGTAGATTTCTCTCTCTTTCAGGAAGAAGAGGTCATACCCCACACCAAATTGAAGGTCAGGAAAGATACCAGCCATCACCAATGATCACTGAGGTAACTAGATGCTTGTTGGGGATGACATTGCCCCCCACTAGTCTTTCCTGGGGCTATATGCTCTTTCCCCCCCTCTACCAACAGCCTATGATTGCTATTGAGTCCATCCCATAATACTAAATTCTGCCCTTGTGGGAGAATCACTGCAAAAAGCATTCTGAAACTGGGCGGGCTTCTTCCAAATAGGAATAACCATGCATGCAGATTGCATCCTGTTCTGGCAGAACATGAAAAACTTGTGGACTTTCCCTTTGTTTAAAACACCATGCTTTAAGGACACCCTCCACAAAACTCCCTGGATATATCTGCCTACAATTTGGCAGGCTTAATCCACTCCTGTGCTTATGGAAGTTAGAGTCCTTTTTAGATGAATGTAAAAAAACAGAGTTGAATTGGGAAAGCATAGAATGACTCCTTCAACTACACCACTTGTAAATTCAGATGGTGAAGGTTGTATTTCGAATAATGTCTGATACGCTCCTTCTGTAGAAAATAAGTATGGCAGCAGAAGCCTCACCCTAACATTCTAGTTTTCTATGTGCAGAGATTTCTTTTGGCTGCTTTGGAAAAGTATTTAAGGATGAGCAGTTGGAGCCAAAGGTGCCCTCCTATTTGCAGAAAGACCTTGGATCCAGCTGAGGTTTCCTGCAGTCCCCCTACACCACTTCTCATGTGGTTCTGGAAGTTCTGAGAAACACTGAGAGAATATTTCAGGGGCCACAAAGGGCCTTTATGAGAACAGAGAACTGCAGTCCAAGGGTGCCCCATTCCATGAGCAGAATTCAAAGGACTCTTGATCTAACCTTTGTTCTGCCATCTGCATTCCGAAAGCACTTTGCTATGTGACGTTGTCACTTGTCTCTAAGCTAGGGAGACACCATCAATTGTAATGATGGCTTCATGCTTCTTTAGGTGTTTGGGGTGGTGAAGTGGAAAGGTTCCTTGTTATTGATACTGAAGGTAAGTAAAAAATAGGCCAGGATATGGGGATAAGATTATTTATTTCATTTTGTGGGGTAGACTGACACTTCACTCATCCAATACATGGGGTGTGGGGTGGGCATAGGGCACTGAATGTAGAATGCATTTTAAAAGCATGCAGCAAACATGCTTGAGCTCAAACAAGCTTAAATAAGCTGTGGTTTCCCTTTATACAAAAGGTCCAAACCTGTTTTACATCTGTGTAGGATACCAGTTTTGCTTCTTTGTTTACATGCGGTTATTGTATTTATGAAAAACAGCTCAGGACCGCAATACTTCTAAGACTGCCTTTCCACATATGAACCGACCTAGATCTTGTACTCATTATCTGAGGCCCTTTTATGTGCGCGTCCTCCATGAGATGTCCATAGGGTGGCAACATGAGAATGGGCCTTTTCTGCAGTGGCTCCCCATTTGTGGGATGCTCTCCCCAGAGAGGCTTACCCGGTACTTTTAGGAGCCAAGCAAAGGCATTTCTCTTCTCCCAGGCCTTTGGCTAATTACACCATTTATGGCCTTTTAAACTGAGCAGAGGGTATTGCTTTTGTTTACTACGATGGTGTGCATTTTTGTGTTTTTATATTGTAATCTGCCCTATGATCCTTGGATGGGCGCAGTATAGAAATTTTAATAATAATAATAGGAACATTTCCCCTGGTTTATCCCATGAAGGTAAACTGTGTATAAATAGTGTTCTTCCTGATTATTTTGTTGATTGTAAAATGAATATTTCTGGGAGAGGGGAAACCTGCATCTCAAATTAAAAAACAAACAAACCACAACGCTCTCATTGTAAACATTATAAAAACTATATTGTGTGGAGTGCCCCTCCCCTGTTATCCCAATGTTAAATCGCCCGAATATTTCAAATGGGGACTACAAGGTATACGTATATGAAATGAGCATAGTATAATAGCTTTTTACACTCTGGAGAGATCGAGAAAGACACAAATATAGACAAATGATCAAAAAGGAATAATTGGTCTAACAGCCATTTCTGTTGTAGT
>NC_138537.1:58208803-58348803 GCF_964234715.1 Podarcis melisellensis | reverse complement strand
CAAGTGGTGTCATGTGCATTTAAGCAGCGGCTTTTGCATAGGAAAGCATCCCTATCCCAGAAGTCTCCTTGCAAGCCACTATCTTCTCTACGGCCCATAAACGTCACTTGGGACAGGAAGAGGTGATGATGGAGGAGGGGTGAGGTCTGGATGGGCATCTTTCCCACTACAACTGGGGCGAGTGTTTCCAGAATACCCAGCAGGAAAATGATGTTCCTGGTATCATTTCTTCCATGAGGAAGGCTCAGGACTCTTAGCCAGGGTGACTGGGTAATGCAACCAACCTCTGTCCTTGCTATTGCTGCCCCTGCTCCCCCACAAAAGTATGTTTCTCAGCCTTGGGGCAGGGAAAGAGGAAGACAGTTGTTGAAAGTCTTCTGCTCCTGCAGATGTAGGTATACGGTTGTGTTCTCTTTTTGCACCCATGTACCTCTTTCACATCCATTTAAGCTGTTTCAGTGGCCAGTTGGTCTGAACTTCAGCCCTTTTGAGTGCGGACTAAGCAGGGCTGGATTTAGATGAAGAGAAGCCCTAGGCTACTCCACTTGAGAGGCCCCTCCTCCTACCCCACCATCACAACTAGAATAAATTGGAAGAGTGTTATAAACAAAATTGAGTGAAGCCAAGGATGATGACGGGTATTTAAAATTCTGCAATTACCAATTTCTCTGGGCGAAGGCCTGGCCAGGGCGAAGGCCTGGTGGGATTGACAAGGCATCTGACCCTCACCTGAATCTCATAACTCTCCTGACAGGTGATTTGGTCTGCAGCCACAGCGTGGAAATAAAGGATGAGATTGCCCACTAGATACCAGGCACTCTACCATTCAAATTAGCCCCCTGTGTTTTTGTTACAATCCCCTTTCTCAATTAAGTAATCAATTTTAATCTAGAATTTAAATTATCAAAACTTTCTTATTTGTTAATTCGAGCAAGTAAGCTACTGCTCTCACTTCATTACAAACAGTATTTCTACCTGCAACTTTTCTGCTTGTATATGTTTATAATATAATTTTGGTTACTGAGGACAAACAAGATTGTACAAAAACAAGACTGGGTGCAGGCCTGGCCAGGACATAGGTGTCCTGACTGTGACAAAGGTGACCTGTGTGCTCGCTTGCTTGCTTGCTTGATTAACAGCTGTTGGAAACTTCAAGGTCCCTGATCTCCCTTCTTATGGTCTTTGTACTGGACTTGGAGACATCAATAGAGAGCATTCCATGTCAAGGAGGAGGGCCCTATCAAATGACAGGACAGGAGCTACACAGAGCAGAACCTTTTCACTGGTTGTGCCCAATGTATGCCTCACTCTTTCCAGACCTGTTCTCTTTTGGCCTATATTTTGGAGCTTTATAATTTAGGAAGACTTTGGTTGACAAGTCTTATCAGTCGCTGATGTATGAACAGATTTTATTTGCTGCTATTCTGGGCTTCTGGTACACCAGGGTTTACACCAGCGTAATAGAGTTGGCCAGAATGCCAGAAGGGATACAATTTATGAGCTTTCTCCATTATCTGCACAGCAGGGGGTGTTCAGTCAACAGTGCAAAAGCTGAGCTGAAGCATTCCTGCTGGTTACCTGCTTTCAGCAATAGGGGTCGCTGTTTGGTAGTACCCAATTGGTTAGCTGTCAGATTCTAGAGCTCCCTATTGGTGGCTCTTAGGTAATTCACAAAATACAGAGTCCATTCATAAAACACAGTGTTCATTCATAAAGCAGTTACATAAATTTCCATTGCTACATATTGGGTGTATATTTCAGCTGTTGAACATGCAGGTTTATGGCCATGCTGTAATGTAGTGCTTATGCGACTGTGAATAAAAGGTGGGCTCATTGTCTCGGGGTTGGGGGGAGAAGAGGTGACAAAACTGATTTCCAGTAAGTGCCCCCCCCTTATTTCCATAACAACTCCTTGAGTCTGTACTCTGAATAGTGACACCAGGGACCTAGACGGTGCAGGGCTTGTCAGTTCAACCCCTGCATAGTCTCATCAGGGCTGACCTTAAGGCAATTGGACCAATTTGGCCAAATTGGGCTCCGTGTGCCACTCCTAAAGGGGCCCCTGCACCAGGGCAATCTAGATGGATTTTATTTATATCTAAGATTTTGCAGCCTTTGGCTATGAACTGGGGTCATACAAAAAAAATTTCAAGTTGCGCCCCACTGCTTCAATTTGGACCCCGCTAGCTAGCCCTGAGTCTCATAGTTGCTGGGCCTGAGTTGCCCTGCCCTTGCATGAAGCCTTGGGTTTGCAATTTTGGGAGAGGGGAGACTGCCTGCTGGAGAGCGGGTGGGCTGGTGAGGCACCCTAGAGTTAGAGACTCTAGGCTTCAGCCTACTTTGCCTACACATAAATCTGACACTGGGACTAAGTGCTCCTCCCCTTATATTGTGCTATGTGATATTAGTTACTACAAGTGGGGCATGGAGGGTGCAAAGTGGTACTTTGATGGCCACTTCCAAAACACTGCTGGCTGACTTCCTGAAGGGAAGGGATTTACCTCTTTTTTTGACATACAGAATTTTGTTCAAATGGGAAGGGAAAATTAGTTACACCAGCCTCAGGCTGGCATGGATGGAGGACTCAATCCTGGGGTGTGGGATATATTATTACTAGAGCGGTCAAGTACAACATTTTCCTGTTGCCTAGAATGAACACACAGGGGAATGTGGTTCCAGACAGGGAAGACTTCTTGTCATACCTGCTCTGGAGCTTCCTCCCCCTGTGTGTGACTAGGTAGATGGGTGTGACCCTAGCTGACCAGATAAAAGGGCTGACCGCACTACCATCTCTCTCTTGGACTCTTACTCTCTTACTCTTATTCTTGGACTCACACTCTCCTGGCTCTTAGCCAACACATGGCTCAACCTTCACACAGGATGGAGCCCACAAGCAGAAAGTCTGAGATGTAGCTCAGACTTCTTTTCACTGTAACCCCAAGATAAAGTCTGTCTTCAGATTACTGCTGTGAACTGAATGCAACTAAAACTTTAGTCTTATTTTTAAAGAAGACTGTGTTTTGTTAGTATTATTATTTTAAGAGGTAAATAAACGGGAAACTTACTAGGAACAATTCAGACTGGACAAGCCAGACTGCATTGCTTAAATGAATCATCAGCTTGCTTCCAATAAGTTGCAAAGGGAATGTGCTCTGCTGTTTACTCACTACCATAAGTGAGGAGGGATAATATCAAAACAAATATATCCTCTCCTACTTTTCTGAACATTCCCACAGAATAAAGGGGCCTTGGCTCCATCTGATCCAAGTCTGCCTTGGATACTGAGAACGTGGTACCACTGGAAAGTATGTCTGGCTGTCAGACATGTCACATCACTAGAAAAGTTAGAGAAATATATAAATATGGTTGTAATCTAAATATGGATTTAAATCCATTTAATATATAAAAAATGGAACCCCCAAGTTCTTAACTCTTAGTTCACAAATATTATTGAGCTCAAAATTTACACCAGGTTTTACTTTCAATAAAGAATGTACATTTTGGTTCAATGAGCAAGCCAGAAATTGTTTTTCAGAGTAGCGCCTTGGCATTCCACAAAGTTTTTGCCAACCTTCCCACCCAAGAGATTTGTTAAAAGAGATTTATTTATGGGCATTGCAAGAAGCTTGCCAAATAACTGCACCTTCATGTTTTTTAATACTTCTCTAAATTTATATTTAATAAAAGGAATAAAATGTCAATTTAGTTATTATTAATTATAAATATTTACATTTATTCCTGCCTTGGGAATCAGGGGTAAATAAAATCCAAGATGCCAAAAATATGCTACAAACACTGGCAAATGTCTTTTTTGCTGTTGAACACAGAGACTTAAATACTTTTCTCTCTTTTTTGTAACACTTCTCACCACTGTGAGTCTACATATGTGTGTTATGATGTCTTATGTAAATAGCTTGTTTTCTTACCTTGTTTTAGAAACAGGATGCTGGTTAAATTTCATTCATTAACTTCTCAAGTCATTTCTAATTTTTCTTAGATGTTTAAACTACTCTCTCCAGATTGAGAAAACAATTTAAGGCATTCCAGTGGATTCAAGTCTAATTCCTTTGTAAGCAGTATTCCAACAGTCTTCTGGGTGAACAAGATCAGATTAATCACTTAACCTCCATGGCCCTGCTTGATCTGAAAAAGCTAGGCTGCAATTCTGAAACTGAGTACTTCTGGAACAATCTTGGGAGTTAATATAAGAATTGTTTGGTCAGTTGCACAGGAAATGTAGTGGGGAACAGTTTTCCTTTTTTTTAATGGGAATTATCATGTGGTGATTGGTCAGAACTGTCCAGGTTGCACATGTCCTACGGCAGCACTGGCAGGAGTACCAGACTTGTGCTGGGAAGAGGCAATTTCTGCCCACAGCAGTTGCACACAGTTCTGCCTGGAAACATACTTCCTGGTGATGGTCAGAAGCCATTTCCAGCAGGCTGCCAGCATGGTGTCCTGCAGATGTTCTTGGATAGCCAACTCCTATCAGCCTCTGCCAGTACATCCAATGGTTAGGGACGACGAGAGTCATAGTCGAGCAACATCTGGAGCCTACCACAATGGGCTAGCTTTGATATTATCTCCCACCAGCATCTTTTGGGTGCCTCAATGCCATCTCATAAGTTAATGGCTTGATTTCCATAAATGCTCACTGAAAGCATGGAGAGGAGCATCAGAGACGCAGCATTGTCCTTGATGTTGATGTACCCTTCTGACTATGCCAACATTCACATGTTCATACAAACATCAGAGGGACCCCTAAGCATATATAGCTATATCCACAAAAGGGGCAGGGCTAATATTTAATTAGGCTTTCTTTTTTTAAAAAAACAACAACAACGCCTAGTTAAATATACAGCTGGGAGGGAGCCTGGGAAGGAGACTTTGTTCTCCTTTATGTCTTCCACTCCTGACTGAGAGCAGGATGGGAAATTCTGCCACTTGACAAGAAGCTCTCTCAAGTAGGACCAGTCCCTTTGCTTAGCAGCTGAGAGAAGAAGAGTCAGGCATCTGGCTCCTTTCTTCTCATGGAAGATGGTGTCAGTGGGTAGAGTAACTCTTGACTTTTTCACAGGGTATTCCCACCCAATGCCTGCCTCTCCTCTTGCCTGATGCTGTGAACCCTGACAGCTGCAGATTGCTCTGGGCTCTCCAACCTGACCTGTAGTTGTCTTTGCCAAACCTTTATCATGCATTACAAGTATAGGCCATCATAAAACATCCATATATAATTTTTTTAAAAATATACACAAATAAGCAGCCATGTAAAATATGTGATTACGAGGATTTTCATTGGAGTTTCTTCCCGCTACTTAGTGCCATTCATCACTCTAAGAGATACTATTGACAAAAACATAGCCACCCTTGTAGTAACTTCTGGGTTAATGTCGGATAGATAGAATCTGATATTTTCATTGTGCTGTGATGTTAGACTACCCCCCCCTCCCAAAAAAAGAGGATAGCTGTAGTTGTCAGTGCTTGACTTGTCCAGTGCATGAGTTCCTCTGAATATGCCCAGCTTGGAGGAATACAGGGTGCAGCCCTACTAATTACAGTGCAATCTTATATTTGCCTCTATAAAAGTGAGCCCCACTGAGTTGAATGGGACTTACTCCCAGGTAAGTATGCATCAGAATACAGCCTTAATATACTAAACCAGGAATGGAGAACCTGTGGCCAGACTCTGCTGGACTACAGCTCACAACAACTCTAACCATAAACCATAAACTATGCCAGCTGGGGCCGATAGGAACTGGAGTCCAGCATCTGGGAGCAGAGGTCCCCCATCTCTGCAATAAACTTGGGCCCTAATTATTTTTAGTAGCATCCTTGGGGGAAAGGATCCATCCAGCAAGCAACTGGGAGGGTGAAAACCAAGTGGCAATAAGACAAATATATTGTGCATAAGGAAAACTGGGGGGCAGTAGAATACAAAGGCCAAATTCTCTGCCGGCTTCAGTAAAGAGTTCTGCTACTTGCTTCATTAAAAGCATTTGCCAGCTCTAATTGACTGAGTCACCCAATCTTTTTAGTCTGCTGTGAGAAGTTGAAGTTGTTTGTTTAACATTCCATTCTGATGAAGCTTTTCATTATCTAGCCACTAATACACTG
Organism: Podarcis melisellensis; assembly: GCF_964234715.1. Lineage (NCBI taxonomy): Eukaryota > Metazoa > Chordata > Lepidosauria > Squamata > Lacertidae > Podarcis > Podarcis melisellensis. Next base: position 58,342,689 of record NC_138537.1, on the reverse strand, counting down.
TAGGAAATGGAATCATTAGAGTACAGCAGCACTTCATATGTAAACATTTGAATAATTTACACTTTCAACCGGTGTTAAATAAAAGGTTTTAATCTCAGGCGAAGATCTGACAATAAATATTAATTTCTAATTTCCAATAAGTAAACTTTACCTCTTCCTAAAAGCCTCTCTTTTTCTGGAGGATAATGGCAATTTTGACAATTGGGCACATTTGGGATTAAAATTTCCCTCCGGTCAACAGAAGAGTTATTATTAAAATGAAAACCAGAAATAATTACAAATCTTACAATTAGTAGCGATTTCTGGATCTTGATGTGCTATAACCAACAAAAGCAGCTCCTTCTTTGGGAGTTTTCCTGGGGGATGCGTTTAGAGAACTGGAGGTAAGAAACTGCCATCCAAAGATGAGCAATGTTCAAGTTTGCTGAATTAGAATAATCATCTGAAGCCTTTTCCCCCCTCAATGACTGGATGCCATTTGTGGCCAGCTACTGTGCTGGAAAAGAAACTGTTATTTGACGCAGGTGATTATGCTTAAGTTCTCTCTTTCCCAAGTATTAGGGTTATATAATTACACAGAGTGTTTATCCTTCATGTATTCTGCTGACATAAATTCTAATGAAATGAACAGTATTGCAATATAACCCCAGTCCAGCTGGTGGCCATATGTGAGGGCTGTGCATGGGCTTGTATCCGCCTATTTTAAAATAAAAGTTCTGGTCTATTTCTGAGTCGCTCTGTGCTCTCTCCACTGAGAGAGCCGCTCTGTGAAGTTATGTGTTTGCTATTCACTAGAAGGGGACCAATGAGATCGCCTTACCCCACACGTGCCCACTCAACCACTTCGATCAGAGAAATTGGTGCTACTGCGGGTGTCAAAGAATAAGAACATTTCGTGTGCCTACACTTTGGAACTCCCTGCCTATTGAGATCAAGCAGCACCTTCACTGCCCTCTTTTCGGCACCTGCTAAAAACGTTCTTGTTTAGACAAGCCTACCCAGATGCTTAGAAAGCTGAGGTAATTTTAATCTGTTTTAGTATTTTAACTTCCGTATGCTGTAAAGTATGGCTGTGATTTTTTTTCTTCTTCTGGATTTTCCTGCTTTATCTTTTGTAAACCGCGTGGAGGTTGTTGCTGTTGTTTTTTAAACAATCAAGTGGTGTATAAATTTTATGAAATAAATAAATAAATAAAATACAGCGGTACCTCGGGTTACATACGCTTCAGGTTACATACGCTTAAGGTTACAGACTCAGCTAATCCAGAAATAGTGCTTCAGGTTAAGAGCTTTGCTTCAGGATGAGAACAGAAATCATGCTCCGGCGGCAGCAGCAGGAGGCCCCATTAGCTAAAGTGGTGCTTCAGGTTAAGAACAGTTTCAGGTTAAGAACGGACCTCCGGAATGAATTAAGTACTTAACCCGAGGTACTACTGTACATCTAAAAATAGCTACATATATTTCCCCCCCTTTTAACCAAAAATGGATGAAAAGTGCAGGAACAGGAGCCCCTCTGGAGTGCATTGCTCTTCCCAAATTGCAGACAAATAGATGTGGGGGCTTTTTTGTGAGGTAGGTAAAAGGGATTCACTTTCCCTCCCTTATGGTGAGGTGAGGGCAATGGATATTTTTTTTTTTCTTACCTCAATTAAGAGTGGCCAAGTCGTGTGTATTTGATCTAGGGGATAGAAACACGATCATGATAGGAATACCATTGACAGATTAAAACAATGCACAGTAGATCTTTTATGATAATGTGAAAATAATAGTAGCTTTGTAGGTCTTTTAAATATACCGTGCTCCTCCCAATTAGCATTTGCCTTCTCTTATTCAGTCAGTCTCTCTCCTTCTCCAGTTCCTCTCTCTTTTAATCTTTCGCCCTTTCCCCATCTCTTCTGCTTATTTTTGTCATTTGCTTTCTCCCCCCCCCTTTCTCTATACTTTTATATGTCTTTTGTCATCACTCATTTGATTTAAGCTGCAGCGAACACATGGGGAGAGAAACCACAGTGTGCCAAAGTTAAAGGCATATATGGCATCCTTCATAATGCAGTTCACTCAGGCTTGTGATCGAGCAAAGGTATGTTTTCCCCAAGCTTGCTAGGAGAGTAAGCTGTTCAATTGGTAGCAAAATACAGTTTTATGGTTCTCTGTATAGTGATTTTCCATTTAAGTGTAAGTTAAATTGATAAATTTACACAGAAATAAAGTATCGGGATGCCCCCCCCTTTAGTAGCATAAATTCTGCATGAAGACTCCTCTTTCTCTTACCTTTTACTCCTCTTTGTATGTGAAATATACTTTGCTACTAATAAGGTTTACACTGCATGCTTCTATATCAGGCATTATGTGATGACTGTTATGGAACTAGAATAACTTGCTCATGTGTATGGCTTTTAGCTGTGTTTTAGAAATGGTACCCAAAGAAGTCTCACTTAATATTCTGAGGTAGATTTGTTGTGATTCTTTTATATCCTGCTTTCCTTTCCTCATGGAACTCAAGCAGGATCCCATTCATCCATTGAGAATTCACAAGCAATTTCCCCATCTGGACACTGATTGGACCCAGATCTCCTCAGGATTAGCAAGATGGCTGAATCCTATGCATGTGTTCAAGGGAACTTAAATTACTTCTGAGTAGGAACGTTTAGGATTGCAGTCCGAATTATGTGTCTTCAGATCATGACCAGTAACCTCTTAAATTTTATTTCGCATCCACCCTATCTAATTAAGACATTAATTCTGGCAGTTTTATACTATCAAAGGTAGTTAGATGCCTAGCCAGCACTGTAAGGCAATAGAAACAGAAAAAAGGAGACGATAGCCCACACTAATTAAGAAAATTGCTTTAATTTACAGTTCAGAGAATGTGGGGTGTGCAGCTTGATCCTAAGCATTTTTACTCAGAAATATGACTTTTGGGTTCCAGTTTGACTTATTCCTTAACAAACAGGTTTATGATTTGAGCCCTGTATCTTATTGCTTTCCATGAAATATTGACATATCTTCCTTATGCCAGGTTGTGCCCTACGTTTCTTGTCTGACCTATTTTAAAGTCTCATATGTAGGTAAGTAACAGCATTGCTCGTAACATTTAGCATTCTAATAGTGTGAAAATGATTCTTTTCTTTTCTATTTTACAGTTGGGAGGCAGAGAGAGAGAGATTAAAACTTCCTCTAAACCACTCAGTAGGTCAATATCTAAGGTGTAATTCAAGGCCATGCTTCCTAGATACAAGTCTAACAATTTGCACTTTGCATTGGATTGTTATTATTATTGAAAAGGCCGAAGCCCTATAAATAAGCAGATTAAATAAATACATCTATTCAGTCTCTTATGTGGCTTCTTACAAGTAAAGCAAGACATTTGTTTATTGATTCACATTATCTTGTAATATTATGCAATCCTATACAGGAGTTCTCTGCGTTTGAGGTGGAAAACTATAAATCTCCTCCAATTTAATTCATTTGGAATTTGTTTCCTTTCTGCCTGTGGAATTCTTGCCTTGTGACTACATGTCCCCATAGTTTACTCACCCTTTCAAAAATAATTTTAAAAACATTTACCGCAGATCTGTAAACCAGTAACCTCTGCATAAAGTGCACATATTTCAAGGCATGCTAGGAAGCCGATGGCGCCTTCTCCATCTGCCGACTATGAAGCGTTGCTTGGCTTACCACATTTTCTTCTGAAATGTGTGGGGAGTTACCATGACCATGCCATCTCTCTCTCTGCAAGGCTAGGACAATCTCCACACAAGACAGAATAGTCATATCATTTCATTGGAGAAGTAAAGAAAAGACCAGACTTTGCATAGGCAATAAAACTAAGAACATCAAAGCACACTTCTGCATCTGTTTAGTCAGCAGCTACCCGTGAACAGCCAAGATGGGGAACCCATAGCCTTCCAATTGTTGCTGGACTCCTGGCTCCCATCAACCCCAATTAGTATGGCTAGTAATTGGGGTATTGGGAGACATAGTCTAGAAACATGTGGATGGACACAGGTCCCCCATCCCTGGTGTACAGAATCAACAGCGTAAGTCCAATTTTAGCTACTTGACTGTGCTTGCTGGTAAGTGCATCTCTCCCATCATTTTTGGTGGTGGAAGCTATTGTCTTCAGTAGTTTGCAACATATAGTTTGTAGAAGCAATAGTGTGCAGTGAAAATTCAGAATGAAGCTTTTTAGGTTTTGCAACACAAACAAGCATCTATATACTCACAGTAAAATGAAATCCTTTACCATACTCATATTAAGGGTCAGATTAAAAAAAAAGAGAGGTTTGCATAAAAATAGAAGTTTTGCCGCTGCAAAACTCTTTAAACCATGGTGTTAGTTGTAAGGTTTCTGGTTTCATGTCACTGAAGCAAGCTTTCCCCTAGCTACGAGCTGAACGTTTCTGGTATCATGGAACTTGGCTCATACAACTTCTCTAAGGAATTAAAACACCAAAACAGAAAGGCTTAGGAAGAGGAAGGGTAGCAGAGAAGAAGACGCCTTGGTCAAGCAGTGGTGAACTGTTAGTCTGGAGGTGTGCATACTTGTGAATGGTGTTATATGAGTGGTATAGGGAAATGAGAGGGATGTCTGAATAAACAAGATTTTGATATGCGAACAGGTTGCATGTATTAGTAGGGAGCAGAATACGCGTACATGAGTGTTTTTGTGTGAGTGAATGGGGTGTGAAAGTTAGGTGTGTAATCCAAGAATGCATATAGAGAAAGCTTTTAAATAAAACACACGACCTGTGACCTTTTTTGTGGTTCTTCGCATGCTGATCTTCGTTTCCCTAGCGCTGCCCTAGCCCATCTTGATTGCTGGGCTACTGTAGGCACAGATATAGCAAGTGGCAGTGGACCAAAATTTAGCTCGTCTTGCTCAGTCCAATAAATCCCGCCTGACTCTCTGATTCCGTAAAACACTTAAGCAGCTGCAGAATCCTGTCGTTTGCAATGGGTCTTAATCATGCGCTTAGAGGTAAGCACTACAGGGGTGTTCTAATGAATCAGAGCCTGAAGCCTCATATTCCCTAGTCAGCACAGACCAGCTTCTGAAATAGATCTCTGGAGAGGTGTACTGATGCCGGCGGATTTCCTCTGCGATAAGGCTTCTGAGCAGCTGACTACATTGCCTTACCTATTTATTTTTTTCCCCTCCCAGGGAAGTATCATGCCTGTTCTAGATTAATTTGGATACCAATAGATGGTTTATAGGAAGGGGGGGAATAAATATTTCTCTGGAGATGTGCCTAATTTGTGGCCTTTCCCAGGTAAAATAGGATGGCTGCTATTTATAGGCTGCCTGGTTATATCTCCAGTACCTTTGCGCTGCCTTTGCCATGCTAACTAAGTGGGTCACCTCTTTGTTTTCCGAATGAGGACTGAGCTTCACTGCCTCTTTGGCATACCAATAAACCCAGCAACAATAAAAAGAAACAATGTTCATTATGCTGCTGCATGGGGACTTTCTTGAAGAGTTTGGGCAGTAAATGGTTTTTAATCCCAGGATGCACTGATTGTGATAATGTAAGCCAAGCAAACTGAGCGTCAGTAATAAAATCATTGCAAATATGAACAGAATAAAAAAATTGGTCAAAAAGGATCTTGTTACGACGTGTGTTTATTCCACCAGGGTTTAAGGAAAGTAAAATAGGTAGTGATTTTGTTTGGGACTTGCTTATGAAAGATTTCTTTTTGTGTAGGCAAGTGTAGAGGTTAAAGGAAAGAAATGGAATTTAAATGTGGTGGGTTTTCAAGATTTCTGTCATCGTTTGACTTAACAACAACTTAACTTAAAAGAAAAAAGAAAAGAAAAAGCTTCCAGCTTCCAGTTCTTTCCTTTCCTTTTTCCTTTTCTTCTTTTCAAAAAGCCATTTCATAAAAGCTGTAAAATATAATATGACACAACTATAAAATATAATTTTGTTTTTTAGCCTGCAAAACTGCTGTAGAACTGAAATTACAATAAATCTTCTAATGTCCAGCATTGATTGCTTCAAGCCTGTGGCTTTAATGGACAACAGTGCAGTGTATTACGACGCCATGATTAAGGAATTGTGGAAAGGAGGGAGAGTGATTCTGGACTTAAGTTTGGCACTTTGCGCAGCTCGACGTTGCCACAATTATTGGTTTTCTGAAATATGTTCCTATGCATTATTCTGATCAGATTACTTGCATTGCACAACCCTCTGGTGAATAAGGGGACAATAGCCTGAAATAAATCTCGCTCTAAAATTTAATCTCCACAACTGTAGACCGACATGAAGAACATCCAGATTCCTCTGATAAGAAGTTGTATATTTTCCACAGCGGTGGTATATTTTTCTTTTTATAATTGTCTTTAATGTAAATCCACAAACAAAAAAAGCAAATGGTGCCAGAACTTGTAGTGAAGGTCCAGTGGGGTGGGGCTTGAAATGTAGCCCAAACATTGTCCACTGTGCTTAACTCATAAGAAACCCTCATTTCCTCAGGGAAGTCCAGAAACTGGGCTGCACTGGTTGGCTAAAGAAATCATTAACCTTTCGTTGCCTGCTACTTCTTAAAGCAATTTGTTCGATAATCATCTCTCTCATTGAGTAGCTTAAATCTTTGATAGCTTTTAAATGGGGCTAGACAAATTTAAACACACAAATTTGTGCAAGGGAGCTCTGTCAACAGCTATTTTAGCTATGCCAGCTAAATGGAACCTCCATGTGCAAAGGCAATTTACCTCTGAAATACAAGATGCTAAAAACTGATCACAGGAAATGACTGTTGCCTTCATGCAGTGCTAGTAGACTCCCCAGAAACATGATGCCCAACTGCTGGAAACAGTGCTGAACGAGACAGAACTTTGCTGTGATGCATCAGGATCTTTATTATGTTCTTCATAGCATAATCTTATTCAAATCTACCCAGAGGTACATTCCCTTGAGTTATGGGGTATAGGATTGCAGTCTAAAATTTTTCACCATTAGGTTATCCCTCACAATTTTGTATTATTTGGCACACAGAGGTCCCATTCCACAGAAAGTGACTTGTACTTAAATCCCACTGAAATCAACAGAACAGTTTACTCATGACTTCAAATTACCTTATGCCCTATTAATTTTAATAGGATGAATGCATGTATAACTTTCTTTGGGTTTGGGCCCACAATGATTCTGAAATGATTTCTGAAGCAATTGAATCATTATGAAGCAACAGAGTGCTTGCCGCATTAAACATAAAACTCTGAGCTAAAGCATGTTAGGAAATAAAACCATCCTGTGCACATGGAAATGATTTGGAGTACCTACCTGTTCCTCAGATACACCAGGACAAATCCACTGAACAGCATGGCTGTACAGTCCCCATTCATTTGAATGAAGAACATCATTCCAGCCCCACAGAAATGACCCAAGATTGTGCAGCAGCCATTGCTCAATGCCTTGTGCATGTGACCAGCACCTTCGCTTCAGTAACGGTGAGCAAGACACAGAATGATAAAGATATATTATTAGTTGCGCTTAGTTACATGTGCAGCTAATTATTAGTTGCCGGTGCAATTGTCAGCGTGCATTTCTGAACAATCTAATTTAGATTAGTATTCGTATTTCCACACAGGGATCACACACATGACAATATTTCAAGCTCCAAATGTTGCCCATCTGAAATGTCTGGCACAGGCCAAATTGATGCCCGTATTTTGTCCACCAAAAGTTATGGGAGGAAGCTCACAAGGGCCTCTCTGCCTACATTAATATGCTGGAAGCGGTAGCAGGTGAAATAAATTCAAGGAAGGTTGTGAACATTTCACCAGTGGTAGTTGTGCTTGCTTGAACATAAAGCAGCAATTCCAGTCAAATTGGCTTCCAGTACAGTCTTGGCTGTGACTCTCTCCCTTCACTTTGAGCGCCAACGGCTTATGTGACATGCACAACATCATTATCAAAAGATGGCAGCGTAGAGGTGAACACACTGTGTTAATGCAGTGCGGTCTGTCACCTCCGGAGACCAAGGTTCAAGTGATGGTTGAGTTTGCATGTGAAAATTGATTAGGTAATCCCACGCAAGCCACCATGTGTTTGTATCCTGGGTGCCACTGCATTCCTTGGCATGGACATCGGCTTCTAATCAAACATGGGCCAGGACTGGAGTAACAGGAGCAGTGCCAGTTGGAACAGATAAGCTGGAAGGAAGATAAGCAGCACCTGCCTGCACTGTGCTGGATCAGGATCCTCCATTATCCTTACAATTTCATTGCCATTCAGTTCAACTAGATAGGAAAAAGTAGTACTTCTTACACAGATAATAAACGACTATTCCATTGCACATAACAAGTGCAGTATGGGGCATTTCTTGTGATGGAATACAGATAGCCACTAGATGCAGGACTGGATATCCTTATCGTAAAAGGCAAAAAAATGGTAAAGGACCTCTGGGCGGTTAAGTCCAGTTAAAGGCGACTATGGGGTTATGGTGCTCATTTTCCTTGAGGCTGAGGGAGCTGGCGTTTGTCCACAGACAGCTTTCCGGGTCACGTGGCCAGCATGACTAAACCGCTTCTGGCACAACAGGACACTGTGATGGAAGCCAGAGTGCACAGAAACACTGTTTACCTTCCCGCCACAGTGGCACTTATTTATCTACTTGCACTGGAGTGCTTTTGAACTGTTGGCAGGAGCTGGGACAGAGCAACGGGAGGTCACCCTGTTGTGTGGATTTGAACCGCTGACCTTCCAGTCAGCAAGCCCAAGAGGCTCAGTGATTTAGACCACAGCGCTACCCTCTCCTTATTGTAGAAGGATGTTTGCAAAAGGAACAACTTTTCAAACAGTTTGAAATCACTGCCACAAAAAATGCAGTAGGGTTCCAGGGAGATTGGGGGATCCACAAAGCTGAAATAAGATTTCTCTTGTGCGCTATTATAGATTTTGTTTCCTTCATCACCTGATGTAGGAGTGTGCTGGTCAAGGGGGGAGGTTACCGTGGGGCGAGGTCCAGGACCTGAGTCGAGGGTCGGCAGACAGTCCTCCACGGGCAAAGCGGGGTCCACAGCGAGGAGCCGGGCAAGGACAGGAACTCTGGGGGAACTGGACTGGGTGCTGACCGAAACAGCTCTTCGACGACGTTGCTCCCGCAACCTGGGACCAGGCTGACTGGCCTTTATCTTCTCTGAGGCCAGGGGCGGTCCCGGCCCCCAGGAGACCCGCCTCTCCTGGCCTTAAGGTGAGCACTCCTCCTGGGAGAAACCAGTTCCCTCCGCCTCTCTGCCCTGAGCCTCTGCAGTTCAGGAGAGGCTGAAGAGTTACTGGACCCAGGGGGAGACTCACCTGTAGGCACTGAGTCCTCAACCACCTCCGGAGCCAGAGTGGATTTAACTGGTGCCTGCTCCTGAGGATCCGGCACAGGTGCAGGCGCTTCAGAATCAAGGCCCTGCCCCAGTTCAGCCGGCCCTGGAGGCGGGGACTCCTGTGCAGGCTGGGATTCCTCTGGTTCAGCCTCTGAATCGGATTACCAGGCCATCACAAGGAGATTTCTTTTCTTTTCCTTTCCTTTCCAGTGTTTAAAATGTTAGGAGCCTGACCAATAGCAAGTGGCCAGTCCTAACACAAGATGAGAGTGTCTTTGCTCTGTGGTTGCTAATATGATATTTGGTACAGAATGGAATAGTATCCCATAGGTAAGTATGAGGTCCTCAAGTCCTCAAGTCCAGTACAGTGGTACCTCGGGTTGCATACGCTTCAGGTTACATACGCTTCAGGTTGCAGACTCTGCTAACCCAGAAATAAGAACTCTCGGATTAAGAACTTTGCTTCAGGATGAGAACAGAAATCGTGTTCCTGTGGCACGGTGGCAGCAGGAGGCCCCATTAGCTAAAGTGGTGCTTCAGGTTAGGAACAGTTTCAGGTTAAGAACAGACCTCCGGAACGAATTAAGTACTTAACCTGAGGTACCACTATACCGAATAGGCCTAGACACGACACCATCACGAGAGTGCCTTAACTGTATGGTGTGGATGCGACCAGATAATGTACTACATGATTTAGAACTGCCATCAATGCAGGATCGGCTTGATCATTAGGCAAGGTATGGCAATCACCTCAGATGGCAGATGTTGGATGTCAGAGCTGGGTGTACTACATGGGCTATCATGCACTCCCTAATATAGTCTGTTACCCTCAGGCAGGGATGCTATCACACTGCCCATGTTGAACTGCCAGTCTAGTCAGCTTCAGTTCATGAAATGAGGAGGTCTTTGGCCTCAGGCAGCAAAACTTATTGAGCAAGGCCGTATGAATACGCATTCATACATTTTGCTCACCATTTAATTTTATAGGGCAGAGTGATTTTCGGTGAAGAAATGGGAAAAGGGATTTATGGGATGTATTAACACACAATACTAAGTTAGGCGTAGGGTATCTTCATTATGTTAATGACAAGGTCAAAATCTGGACACGTGACGTTTATTATGCATTTCCTTACCATCTTCTCCAGCCTTCAGGAATGCAAGATGTGAGGTAATTCTAAGCTGTAGGATGAACAACAAGGCTGCAACATTAATACTCATAAGCAGTGGTTTATAAACTACGCTCCAAGGAACATTGGGGTTTCTCTGAAACTCACTGGGGTTCCTTGACAAGGACAGTAATGGAAGACAAACTGGCTAAAAGACAAGTAACTTGCCATGACTGATTTCCTCCACAAAATGCGGAGAACCAAAGAAGTATTGGGCTCAGAATAAGCTGTAATCTTTGAATCATATGAGGAGAAAAGTCTGAAAGGTCTGCTTGGTGCTCTGCAAAAATCCAGTTTGTCTTAGAAGAGTGGCTCCCAATTAGCTACGTACTGTGGTCTCCTTGCTTTTCAAAAGCCAAGCCATGGACCCCTTACCTTTGAAAATGTTCATATCTCTATGGTAGTTTTTCTTCTTTGAATGGTGCCATGGACCCCCTGGGGTCCACAGACCACCAATTGGGAGCCACTGCCTTAGAACATAGCCCAGAATCCTCTGCAAAGGGCAGTGAGTCCTTAGCAAGTGAACATGGAAAGGGTTCCTTGATGGTGGGAAATTTGGGGGCGGGGCAAATGTACCAGAAACACTAATACCGGGCACACAGTAGGAGCAAGATGAAAATACTCATATATTGCAAAGTATATTCTTACCTGATGACCACAGGCAGATATGCAGGCACCAAGGGCTGGTCTGGGGGTTCATGGCTAAAACATTAGTAAATGTCCTATATAGTTTTTAAAAGCCGTATCTATCATCTGAGAAACCAAGAAAGGTACCTGCTCTGAGTCATCCCAAATACCTTTTCCAAACCATTCACAGAACTTGTGCTTTCTTCTGACAAAAACACACTTCACTGCCAAATCTCAATATTTGTTGCTCAGCTTAGCAATGCTCAGCTACATTTTTTTTTAGCATTGCATTCTTTTCTGTAGATACGTTGAGAAGTGGTGGGGGGGGGGAGAGAAAAGAACAATACATAATAGATCCGAGTTATAAGTCCACTCAGACAGTTTAACCCTTAGGTCATTGTGTTTGTATTTCACTTATTGGATTGTTAATAGATTTTCTTCATTTGTGTGAGACATTGTGAATGATGTGCTGAGGCCTTTCTGTTACTGCAGCACTCGCGCCCATGGTCCACCTGTAAGAAGATAGTGTTAAAAGCTGCTGGAGTTTCTACCTCTTGACAACATCCCAGCTGTAGACTAGCAATAGCAATCCTCCCGTGGCAGTTTTAATTATCGGCACTGGCGATACCATCAGTAAGTGTGTAATTACGTGTCAGTTTCCTGGCTGTTGGGTATGAAAAGTGGAACCAGTGAGATGATGATTGTTGAAGCTGTAGACTCATATTTAAACAATTCAAAATGTGTAACTGGCAGTGTCATTAAACAGAGAGAGTTTGACCCCAGCTGTCAGTTACTTTTCCTTATGCAGATTTTTTTTCATGCTGTCTGTCAAAAGCGCTCCATGGGCTGAAATGGGACAGAAGAGGAAGCTTAATATCCTGAGTGCAGAAGTGCTGCTATCCTTCACTCCCGCTGAGGTGTTCTTTTACCTTAAGTAAATAAGACGACGGTCCCAGTTGTAAATAAACCGTGGGCATTACAGGAAATTATATAGGCAGTTCTGATGAAGTAGCAAAGGTAGAATATCAAATAGACATTCTAGCCTTAAAATAATAGGATACACACCACACACACACACACACACACACACACACAAACTCACTTATTACTGTCTGCCTAAAGAACAAAGTTTATGGTAATTTGGTATGTTCATTATTTAACGGTGGGATCATTTTTTTGTTTCTCAAAGTTTGGGAAAAAATATTTTAGTACAGCACAGAAGAACTATGAACCTGCAAACATATATCTGTGTGCCATATTCTTGTGTGCTTACGTGTGTGTGTATCGTCACACACACACACACACACACACACACACACACACACACACACGGCATTAACAATTAATGTTTGTTCCTGTTTAAAATTGTTGTGCACTTTTATCCACGCTTCAAAGTTAGCTGATATGAAAAAATTAGAATCTGACCTAGCTCAATATATGCTAAGTAAATTGAAAATATAAATATACATGAACGTGGAATATATTTTTCTTCCTGAGGAGGAATAGCAAAAAGATGCCCCCACATCAAGGTGCATAGTACACAAAGCTAGCTGAGGTATTTTCAATGCAGTTCTATAGACATCTTTACTAAAGTAAGACCCACTGAGTTCAATGAATCTCAGGGACAAACTAGATGTTATTTGAATTGCACAACAAACAGCTACTTCCGTTTATTTGTTTTTTTATTGGTTTTGTGTTATTAAAGGTGCCCCCCTTTCCTATGGCCAATAGGACTGAAGCAAGGTGGGGCAGGTCTACCCATTTCCCACAAGCTGTAAGACTGATGAAAAATGGGAGCCAATGAGTGCTTTCTCTCAAAAAATTGCTGCCTTTTCTTGGTATGCAAAACTAGCAACCTGAGGTGGCTGCTCCACTCTACCTAATGGTACTGCTGAACCTAAACAAAGAAGTGATGCAATCAGCTCTGAATTTGGAAGCCTGGTAAAAGGAGTTGATGACAAATTGGATTCTCCTCCCAGAGAGCATGTGCTGTGGTGAGGTCACCACAACTGATTCTTCGTGGCTGGGATGGATTGCCACAGTTACCCAATTGGTTCCTTGGAAGCATAGGACCTGTTCTGGCCAATGGGGTTGCAGAAATTGCTTCCAGGGGATAGATATATACCGCCGCATGTTGTGTTGAGATTCTTCTGTTTTGCTTCGTCTGCCGGATCACCCGCCCACCCTCTCTATATTTGGGGTCTGTGTTGACCTTGCTATACCGTCATGGGTCGTCTGCTTTTGGGGCAGGGGCCCGGTAGGAATTTTTCTCACTTGGCTGATTGGCTGGTGCCTTTTGGGTTTTGCCTACTGTGTAGCAAATCGTCACAACTTTGTAAAGATTGTGGTTAGGCATTGGTTAATGTGTGTGGATGGGACGAGATGTGGCTGTGACAGGTCCCTCTAATGGTTGCTGCTTAGGTATTCCGTTAAAGGAATCCAGGGGCTCGCCATGCATTTGTCTGACCCTTGAAAGGGGGATAGGGCCACGCAAGAGCCCCTGGGAGCATTCTGGGTGTTATCTTAGGGATCTGCACCCATCCCAATCGATCTCCCGGGGTGCTTACCTTGACTGACCTCTCCTGTCCTGGATAGTAGGGTACAGGTTCAGATAGTCTGAACCAATGCCTAAGCAAACCAATCACAGCCTATAATTAATAAAGTTGTGGCCAAAATTATGCCAAACCTCAAACTAAAATTCGAGTCATGTGTGAATTCATTTCTAGGCAGTTTTGGCGATCTGAACGTGCAACTGTTCTTTCCCTTTACAGGTGATCAGTGCAGTCTAAGCTGCCCATCAGGAGGGATTTTTACAAGAACCAGTACACATGCAGATCAGTGAGAATCTCTGGACTTGTGCCATTGTGTACAGACAGTAACAGTGCTCTGCTTTATTATTATTTTGCTTCAACACAGAGAATCAGAGGGCAACATATACGGTAGAACAGGCTATATTAATTGCGGCAGTACTTTCCTACTTGAAAGTAATAAATAGGCACATATTAAATCCTCTAAGGATTAATTTGTATTTTATCAGCTGTGAAAAGGGCAATTTTTTACATATCCAGACTTAAGAGCTTTATTAGATCTTCATTGGAAAAGAAATTCTGCATACGTTTTGTGTTAGGTTTTTTTCCAGTTTTTATTTATTTATTTATATATATATATATATATATATATATATATATATATATATATATATATATATATATATATATATATCCTTTAAAAAAATGCTTAGGCAATGCAACTGGGAGTTGCAAAGCTTAAAAATATACATCCAAAAACCAACATTGCCACTTCATGTCTCATGTACAGTGGTATGGACAGCTAAAACAGTGATAAAAAAATCAGTATATCCCTTTTTTTTTGAAGGGGGGGTTTGAAATGTAAGCGCTTTAAGGTTATTCAGTTTCCGTGCATACATATTAATGACACTGTAGTTATTTTACAGTTAGAGGTTTCCAGCTACTTTCTGCAACAATAAGAGTTGTAGTGTCACCCTCCTTTAGGAGAAGTCAGTTTTTGCATGCCAAATATACATTTTTCTTTGTCTTTCAGAGGATAGTCTGTGTGGGTGAGTATTTTCAAGTTATGTTTCTGTCCTACTTCCATGTTAGCTGCAGGCTATCTGCATCGCTGACAAGAGGTAGTCCCTGGGGAAGGGCCCACTTTTCTTCATTTAGTCAGGTAGCTTTGTATGGAGAAGATGCTACAAAATTAGCCCTTTCTTTTAGGAATTTGCAGTGACTTTGATACAGCAAAGCAAGACATATTCATGGGCAATTTTTCTTTCTTTGGAAAAACAGCTTTTTAAATTTGATGTTTGAAAACTGGCAAGTTAAGTTTTAAGCCCTGTCTGATAAATACCTGTTTTGGGCTTTGCAGCAGTTGCCTAATCAGAAAGGACGCAACTCCTTTCAGGAATTTGGACCGGGTTATCCAGACTAATTTCCACGAAAGCAAAACGTGGACTTCTACCTGCCTGCTTCTCTATTAAATCTAGGAGCATCCACATGGCAACCTCCCCTTTACTGTGTTATCAAGGACCTTTCCACCCTTTAAATGTGGGCTTTTCGCATCCTGTCTATTTTGGACTTTCCAAAAACATTCTTTCCAAAACATTCTTTCACCTCTGGTGGACCTGCCCTAAAGTGAAGGCCTTCTGGGAAATGATATATAATGAGTTGAAAAAGGTATTTAAGTATACCTTCACTAAGAAACCAGAGGCCTTCCTTCTGGGTATTGTCGACCAGAAGGTGTTAAAGAAGGATAGAACATTCTTTATGTATGCAACAACAGCAGCAAGGATACTTGTCGCTAAGAACTGGAAAACTCAAGATCTACCCACACTGGAAGAATGGCAGATGCAACTGATGGACTATATGCAACTGGCGGAGATGACTGGCAGAATTCGAGACCTGGGAGAAGAAAGGATCGAAGAAGATTGGAAGAAATTTAAGATTTACCTACAGAAATATTGTGATTTAGTGGAATGTTAAGAAGGATGTTTGGTTACAAATAATTGGCCATCACTAAACTGGATCGGAATTTGATGATAAGTGAGATTAAGAGAAACAAAATTTGTTGGAGAACTATTATATTGTATTTAAATGAGTGGTTACAAAATTGCAAATAAGATGATAATTTGCTTGAAAAAAATTATTAATGATGTAAGTGGGAGCGGGAGACGTGAGGAAGTCTAAAGATGTTATGGAATCTTGTTAAAACAAAGCAATGCTGTTTATTATTTGTGTATTTCTTTCATTAAAAACCCCAATAAATATTTATTAAAAAAAAATATTTTGGACTTTCCAAGGACTGCAAAACCCTGCATTTAAAGGGGGAGATATATAAGACAGTTGGACTAACTCCCATAATCCCTGATCACTGGTCCAGCTAGCTAGGGGATGATGGGAGTCGCAGTACAACACCTGGATGCCCACGTATGACAAGCACTGGTCTAAGACAACACTGGAATGTGGATACTTCTGCATTTATTGGTGAGACTTGCAGATGCAAATCCACATTTTGCTCTAGTGTGGACAAGCCTTTGGAACCATTAGTATTCATTAGTTCCTGTCTGTCAGATGGAAAGTGTTCAAATACCCTTCCCCAGTTGCAAACCCAGTTGCCAAAACTAAAATTTTGAAACCTTTTCTAATCGCCTGTTAACTTCTGGAAAAAGAGGATTCCTTTAAAATAAAATATGTTTATTTGTAAATTTTACAGTTGCTTCATGTTTTCCAGGAGGCTTTCTCAGAATAAGTGTGTGTGTTTGTGTGTGTGTGTGTGTGTGAGAGAGAGAGAGAGAGAGAGAAAATATATGTGTGTACAGAAATGCACACATGGGGCATTGTGGGGAATCTCCATATCCCCCATGTCAGGTTTTCTGTTGAACGAATAAATGTAATACTGACAATTCTACCCACAGCCCTCAATGCCCTAAAAGTAATCCTTACTTTAGCCACTGCAGTTCTCGACAAGCTTATATAATTTGTAATAAAGCATCTGACTCTCCTAAATTCTTTCTTCCTTTTTGTTGCTGTGATTTATCTTGTATTGACCTTCTGGCTACACAATGATAAAAAATAAGGGTGTTTTCTTTCTTGTATGTAGGGAATGTGATTCATTCATAGTCTTTAATAGGCCTTCAGGCCACCAGATATCTATACAATGTTTGGCAGCTCTAAGAGGAAACTACAACTAAACAAATACAGATAGATAGACTGGAAAGTCTTATAAATCAGTTGAAGATATTCTACCACTACTTTATATAAGACATTAGTTGGGCTAGATTTGAAATATCTTGTGCAGTTCTGGTCACTATTTTATCAGAAGGACGTTGCTGAAATTGAAAAGGTACAGCGGAGGGCAACCAGAATGATTCAGAATTTAGGGAATAAGAATGATGAAGATAGATTAGCTGAGTTTGGCCTATATGGATGAAAGGTGTGGCCCTAATGTGTCTCTCTGAGTGCTTCTATTAAGGAGCGAGCCTCGTGAAAGTCAGTAACTCAACAGACCTGATTTCTTATAGGTGTAATAACTATATGAACTGAAAAGAAATTAGTTGACATTATTAGCACTCTCTGCTCTGGAGTGGGGGAAAATATATATCAGAAAATCATATCACCCACATTATCTGAAACTGTGCTTATTCTTTGTACAACCTCTTCTGAACAAATAACAAAAGTGTATCTGGCTACCCTAACAGGAGGCTATAACTTCACCAATAATGATTAAAAATAAGGTGTTCATCATGAGGAATGATTTAATCCTAAAGCACAAGTTCCTGAACTGTTTTGAGCAAAATCTTGTATAAAATTATGTGAAGGTCCATAAGATATTTAAAGACCAAATGATGTTTAGATGACACTATCTACTGTTATCATCTTGCAAATATGGCTGGCAATTGCATCCCCAAAGAAAACTGAAGCTCTGCAGTATACTTTATACAGTAGGGCATGAAATTAGTCTTCTTTGAAATAAGCATTCGATTCAGTCTTTTAGCTTCCAAATTTTGTTGTTTGTTTTCTATATTGTCATTTCCCAAACACTTATTTTCAGAGATCGGTTTTTATTTCAAATTTGAGTGCAAAATGGAAAATATTGGTTGCAATCATAACAAAAACGCAGTGTTTAACATGCATTCTGCTCACACTTTGTCCTTGTGGAGTACAGTTATTTGTCTCTGTCCTCTAAGGAAGAACATGGTATGATGAGCAAAATCTGGTGTAATAAAGAAGGATGATGTACAAACCCCACAGAAAGAATACCTCTTTATTCCCTAAATGAAATGTATTTGGATGCGTTAAATATCTTATTTTATACACTTCAAGTAAACCATTACAGGAAAAGGCAGACACATGCTTTTGTGTCCACCAAACCGCAAATAGTACAAATACAGTAAAACCTTCTCATATGAATTATTGATAAAGGATTAAAACTGTTAAAAGCATTTTTTTGCAGGCACCAAGGGCATTTTGTCTAATAGTCTTCCCCATGTGAAAAATATGGGGCATCCCTTGGATAAAAATTTCAGAATGAATAAATAAAAACAACAACAACAACAAATAAGTGCTAGTATCTCTTTGGTATGAAGAGAAACCAGAAGAAGCCACCTATCAAAATATCAACTGGGAACAGTTATTTTATATCTGATTTTATATCTGATTTACATTAAACCACCACAACCAAATATTTCCTCAGCATTCTGTGAAATCCTTTCAAGGGGAATCTGTTTGTGAAAAATGAAGGACAGAGAAATCTTTTCCATTCACATGGATAGGCAGTCACAGTTGATATTCGGTCAGGGAGCCTGTCTCTTGATAGTGAGCAGAATGAGCAGCAGGATGGCAACAGGAGAGAGCAAGAAAAATGTTTCGAATGTAGCATAGGAAACAGAGTAAGCTGCCTTATTGTTAATAAGACCATGGGTCCATCTAGCTCACTGTGGTCCAAATGACCAGTTGTGACTCTCCATCATTTCATACAGGAATATTTCCCTAGCTTGAGACATCAAGATTTGAACCTGCAAAACAGATACCCTACCACATTATTTCCTCAAGAAAACACTCATCATTATTACTGTAGCCTGATCAGCTATATGCTAACACTATCTCCGCTTTCCTGCAGACATTCCTACTTAAGACGATGCTTTAATTACCATTCTGTAAGTGAACAGATAAAACAACAACCTATTTTTTTATTTGTAATTTTGAAGAAGTCCATGCCAGATTTTGGAAGTTGTGTTCTTGCCCAGGCAGTTTTATGCGTGTTTACTTTAGTAAGTCACACTACATTCAGTGGGTCTTACTCCCAGGGAAGTGTGCCTAGAATTGCACCCTTAATGTTTGTATTGCTGCAACTTCATAGTTTATGTGTGTTTCAGGGGAGGAGGCTTATCAAAATGGAAATCTGGGATTATAGACTGTAGATTTTCTGAAAGCACAGTTTGATGTATGTATTCAACATTTCACCAATAGCTGTATGGAGAGCAGTCAATATCAGTGGATGCACAGAAAACACACACACACACACACACACACACACACACACAGACATTGTGGCTTCTAGACCTCAAAAATACCACACATCCTTTTAAAAGGCGTTAGGAATGTTTAGAAATTAGTTACTTATCTCTGAAGGAGGGAAGGATGATTACTAGAATTAATAAATTTCTATCCATCATGTCAAATTACCATTGTTATTACTAAAAGACTGTAATAGGAGCTCTGAGTTCTTGCTGCAGGGTAATTTGGTTTTGTGCATGTGTTAGCATAATATTCCATAGCAGAGCAGTACAACTACTAATCAGAAGGCTGTGGACCTTCGGTTGAAGAGTTAATTCTAATCCACATAATCATTAGAATGTTCAGTGTTGGTTTTCCCCCTGGGAAATGAACGAAAACACAGATAATTGTTTAGGTGTTAAGTTGGGTGAGCGCAAAGAATTAAACTCAGTTACCCTTCACCAATTTATTTCACCAGGAACCTCACATCAATTTTCTACGGGTGTAAATGCAACTTCCTTATCAGCTGGTAGAGCTGAGTTCTCATGCTCATTTGCTCCTTCCAGAAGCTACTTCTTTCCCTGTCATCCACGACAGCAATAGGCCAAAGGTGGATATGTAACTGGATCCATGTTTTCCTGACCATTCCATTAATATTCTTGATTTTTAATGGCTGCTGCACTACATCAATACAAACAAAAGGCGTGTTAGTTGCAGCTATTGAGAAACTACAGCATGCATAGGCAAGCTCGGCCCTCCAGATGTTGTGGGACTACAATTCCCATCATCCCTGACCACTGGTCCTGTTAGCTAGGGATCATGGGAGTTGTAGTCCGAAAACATCTGGAGGGTCGAGTTTGCCTGTGCCTGAACTACAGAATGAGAGAGCTGGTCATGATCTTTAAGTGCCTTGCCATGAGCAAGGAGGCAGTATTGCAATTTGTAATAGGATACAAGCCAGCAGCCCAAGAGCCAGCCAGTGGCCCTGATACAAGAAACCAGACTAGAAATATGTTGGGTAGGAATTTGGAATGACACTTTTCATCACAGAACCAATGTTCTTGGCCTATATGGATTTTTAAAGTGATCAAGCTGGGACCTGCAATTACTCACAAGGATTGAAAGGGAGAAGCCGATGGAGGAAGGGCACTTCCCATTGTCCAATGTGTGGGGTGATTGGGCAGGGATGGCATAAACAGATGGTTCACATAGTGCTGGTTTGCAGAGGGATCCATAGAGATACCCCAAGGAGAACATGTGGAAGAGAGGACAAGCATTCCAGGGCTGGCAGCAGGAGTAACATATCATTTGCATGAGGTTGGGCATGCAGTGGGCGGGAACTTATTCCACGTTGAGAGACTAATGGAGATGGAAGAATTTCTATCAGAACAGAAAAGTAATGTATGTGAGTCATTTGAACACGTGAAATGCATTACTTCCAATTATTTTGAGTGTCAGATATGGACCAGGCGGAGCCCAGTTGAAATGCTTGCTCAGCTATGAATACAACAAAGTGCCTTTGGGCAACTGTCTCTCAGCCCAGCCTACTTCCCAGGGTTATTGAAATTAAAAGGGGTGGGTGGCATGTGCATTGCTCTGATATAACTGAAGGAAGAATGTGATACAAGTGGATAGGATAATGTATGTGAGCCTGATTACTGATCATCAGAATCTTATTTGGGACTTTCAAATGATGAAACCCTCTTCCAAACCCTCCAACGGAGTACCCTTGATATTGGTCTGCATTGGAATGAATCAAACCTGAGTAGCACACAGCAACTCAGTTTCAAACACGTTTGCACACTTAATACTCTTGTAAAATTGATTATATTCTTTGCAATTTTCAGGCAATTAGATTGCTCTCTGTGTTAACGTGCTTTTATTTACTAAGTGCTTGGCCTGATGAAACAATGATCATTTGCATGTTAAACATTTTTTATTTTAGGCTTTGAAAAATTGCTGTGCGAGAACTAGTGGGTGTTCTCAGAGGTGCGTGATGTAAGCAATAATCTCTCATTTCATAAATCATCTTTCCTGGGATTCTCAGAATGTACAGTCATTCCTTGTAGTGGCATCCTATTCTACTGAACTCATCCTGCCCATCACAAGTTAGCCATTTGTATTTACATAAAACAATTAACATCCTTTCAAAATAGATCTAAATTAAAATAAAGAGTGGTGAGATAATTATTTCAATAGTACGTGGAAAATATCTATTGAGGACATGGCCTTTCATCTGTTTTTTACCATTTTAACAAATTGTTTTCAGGGATAAAATGACTGAGTTAACATCTTTTTGTCCTCCTCCCCCCAACTCCAAACTATCAACTAGACAAATAGCTTCATCTTGATAGTTCCATTTCTTGGTTAACTATCAAATATCAGGATTTTTAATGTTTTTGTAAACATTATATATTTTAATACTTGAGAAAATGTATCTCATAAATAAGCTTTATTATGTGTCAAAAAGGATGAAAATATAACTTTACATTTCTGTTTTAAAGTAATTTTAGTGCCTATTAGCTATAAAGTAACAGTTATATATAATTTAGAGTGTGTAGTCACTCGAAACAACTTGACATTTTCACACAAACACGGAACCTTAATAATAGCCTTGGGATTACACTGGATGTATACACCACTACAAGATATTAAAATAACTTATGGTGCACTGTAATTCTTGTTTTGTATTTGTCCAAGTAGTTTTGAAGCATGCTATAAAGCAGAAAAATAAAAACCTAAGCTCCAAAGTCAGCTAAGCTGTATTCTTAAAGTTACAGCAGTCTTTCCATATTAAGTATGATTAAACCAGTTGACATTTGCAATTGTCATCATCTTCTTCTTCTCTTTTCTTATTAATAGGCTGTGATTAAAATGTAAATTCAGGGCATGCTGCAGTTTGAAAGCCACTGTAATTGTTTAAAATAAAGAAGTCGATTGCATTTAGTCTGGGATTACATTAAATCATTAAAAAATAGTCCTTTACTTGTTGCTCTTAAAGCATACGTGAAATAAGTTAAGTAAAATACTCTGCTCTTATGTCTGATGGTTTCTGCGCTGCTGTCTTGAATTTATATTTGCATGGAAACATCAACCAAAGCAAAGCTTATTATCCTGCGTCCAATAGGAAAATGACAACTGCTCTCAAGATAATCAGGCAGAGTATTTTACACTTGAAATGAAATAAATAATAAAAAAAGAGATTTCTTTTGTAGTGAAAAGGCTCTTTATATCCTCCATCCTCTCTGGCAATTAAAACAATTCTCCAAGATTTGACGTGTTCTTTTAATTTTAATTGAAGTGGCATGTGGGTAGGGATTAGGTGAGAGCACAGATGTGCATAAAAATTAATATGAACTTGGAGAAATATCCTTTTCTCCATAAAAGGATTGACCAAATGTTCACAGATGGAATTTCAGTAGACCCTTATTGAACAAGCTAGCAGGGCCCACTTGGGTCATTGCTGTTGAGGCTGGAACAGGCAAATCTCTCTCTCTCTCTCTCTCTCTCTCTCTCTCTCTCTGCCTTGCTCCCTCCTCCCTGTTTTTGGTAACCATTATTCTCCTTCTTGATTCATTTATTAAAACACCTGAAAACACCTGGCACTATTCTGAATATACTGTTTGAATAAGGTAGCACCTTACATTGCTTAGTTGGCCCACTGTTATTTTTTATTTTAGAAACTGAAATTAATTATGCATTTCAGCCATAGCTGAGGACACTTACGTAGGTGGGCAACTATATCATGAATTTCTTTTGGCCTGGACAAATGTTTACTTTCAAAGGACTTGTTGAAGTCCAACAGGCCATGAAGAAAGAAAGAAAGAAAGAAAGAAAGAAAGAAAGAAAGAAAGAAAGAAAGCTGATGAGACATAGGGTACCACTTCAAAGAATGCTACTGGGGTTTGTTTTACCTTTTTTTTTTTGTTGAAGAGAGAATCCTCAACTTCAGTACCGAGAGATTTGGGGGGAGCAGGGAGATGAACAACAACCAAACCATTAGCAACTGAAGCCATCTAATTCACCAAATAGCTTTCTTCAAACCAGGGTTTTAAATAATAACCGAAAGCATGTCAGAACAGGAGTGTTTGCAAGACCAATGTTTACCTTGGAGCTATGGGTATTTGGTGGTCCATATTATCTGGTGGTGGGAGCAAGCAGCCATTTAAATTTCATACCATGCAACAGAGCAGAGGTGGTCATTTGTGGCCTCCATATGATGTTAGAATACAACTCCCATCTTCCCTGGCCATTGACCATGCTGGCTGGGCTTAATGGAAGTTGTAGTCCAAAAACACCTGGAGAAAACCATATTGGTTACCCCTGCCATTGAATTATGATACATTGTGGGGAATTATTTTTATGCCCATCATTCTGGGTGGAGTCCACAGTCAGGGACCCAACAACTTGGGAAGAAGTCCATCAGAGAACACTTGCTGAGGACCTCTCAGAGCTGGAGCCAGCCCTGGGTGTTTGTTATAGTAATGCAGGCCTGCACAAATTGTAACTGATAAAGCCTAAGGCCTAGACTTCAAGGCAATAAGATTCCTTCCAGAGAATCTTATCAGATGGCCATAACTGCACTGAGAAACATTCAGGCAAAGAGGTCAGGGAGGATCCCTTAAAGTTGCAAATGTAGCCTGAGGCATTTTCTCCCCTTTCTTCTCCCACTGCAGTTCAGGCCACATTTGATTATTTCTCAGAAGCAGTCCTGAATCTGTTGTTATTATCAAAACATACGAAGCAATCAAAATAATGGGGGTTCTGCGAGCACAAGTGACACAAAGAACCTCTCCATTATCCTTGGCTTGTCTGGAATTGGCATAGGAGGGACAGAGGGAAAGGCGTGTGCCAAAGACTAATTGTGGTGGCTCCTATGGTCAACCTAGTCAGGGCTGAGGAGCAAGAAAGAGCAGACAGAGCACAACATATCTGTCCATTGTGAAGAAGGCCTGCCTCACATTGAAGATGGTGCCGTGGCAACTTAGGAAACTGTAGCTAGGCTGGAGTTGTGTCTCATAAGCTCATCAAAAAGAAAGGCCCACTTGGGTGCCTTAGTGAGGAAAAACAGGCTATAAATTTAAATAATAAAATGGATAATAACACCAGGGGGGTGGTATGCTGAGATCAGGCAGGCAATCTCTTCTATGCCCTCAGAAAATGCACTTTAAATATCTTATCCACAAGATATCCTGAAGGAGGTTTTTTTTGTGTGTGAACCTCTCCCCACTTCCCTGCCTCTAAAATGGCACTGCTGCTTTGCTGGGCATTTTTAAGCATGTGGAAATTTAGAAACATCTTGCTATTGGCATGTGTATAGGTATGTAGCTGGTGCATCAGCTGGTGGGAAAATGTGTGGAAGGAGCAACGAAGATGTAAAGGCAAACATTTGTTTTACATATGCGGCTTAGTTGGATCTACATAGCTCAGCCAGTGATAAAGCATTACAATATTGATCCTATACATAAGCACAAGGAATAGAAAATTAAACTGCCTCGTGGCAGCCAAAGTATGATAAGGAAACTCATATCTTTACAGATAGGGTATTGTAGCTTCTAACAGTAGCAGGTAGATAAAGAAGAAGAGCATGGAAGTAGGAACCATTCCCAGAGGGACTCCAGATGACATTGTAACAGATGACTCCAGATGACAATGTAAGAGGAGGAATGGAAAGAAATTATATTAACAAACTGTTGTCAATGGTTATAATAAGATCTGAACTGTTGAATAACCGAACCTGAAAGACCATCGTATTTTTCAAGATGATTTAGAAGGATCTTGCGATTGAGTGTGTCAAAAGCTGCAATTATGTCAAGAAGCATTACAAAGGATGGATTCCTAACATCAGATACAATAAGTGTGTTATTACAAATCCTGATGAGCGCAGTTTCAAAAACTGCTGTGAAAACGTTTGGAATAAATTATATCCCTAGGAAGTAATTCTCAACATTCTTCCTGTTTGCTGCCATAGCTGGTGATTATGGATTCAAATCTGCTTACATCTTGCTCAAATATCTGGGGGACTAGATCTGGAGTTTTAAAGAATATACTCAATAGGAAACTCTGTAAAGCTATTACACTGGATATACTATGACATTTTCAGTAAATGATATCACTAAAGGAAAGGGCCCGGTGATAGAAAAAAGAAGAAGAAAGGTTTTGGAAAGAAAAAACCCACAACCCTGCTTTTTCTGCTATAACATTAGCCAATTGCATAGCATAAGGTGAATCTTCATTAGACATAATTAAAACTAGTTTCCTTTACTCATGGTTTGCAAAACCGAGACAGGGCTGGATATCTCTGGGACTCATCATAGCATTTTAACAGCACAATCCTATGCTTGTTTACTTGGATGTAAATTCCCACTGAACTCAGTGAAGCTTATTCCCAAGTAAGTGTGTTTAGGACTGTATCATTACAACACAATCCTCTGCTCACATGATGCTCAGACTGCATTTGTGCCACTAGTACACCAGTGGAACAACCACCATATGCACACTCAGCCCAAGAAGGGGAAATGCCACTAGGAAACAAAAACATATCTAATACACCAAAAACAGCATAAAAATGACCTAGGCTGTATATGCATCACACATTCAAGCACACTGCTTTCCCCAAAGAATCCCAGGATTTGTAGCCTACCCCTTGCAGAGCTACAATTCCCAGCTTGGTTAACAACAGTTCCTAGGATTCTCTGAGGGAAGTGATATTCTTTAAATGCACCATTTATAGACAGCTTTCTACACCCACAATGCCCCCAGAAACACTTTGTCAAACTTCACATGCCACACAGGCATGGAGGGAGCCAACCCATACAGGCTGAGCTGGTGGACATTTATGTGAATGTCCCCCACCACATCTACAACATGCAAGGCTCAGTGTGTCTGGTTGTTAACCGGAAGGCTGGTGGTTCAAGCCCACCCAGAGATGGGTGTGGGCAGGGTTCCTGAATTGCACAGGGTTGGACCGGATGACCCTTGGGGTCCCTTCCAGCTCTGCAATTCTATGATTCTATGAAATACAGAGAACTAGGCAGCAGGCACAGCCAAGGAAGCAGCATAGTTCCTCTGAAGCAATGACCAACGCATCCACGAGGTTGTTAATTCAGATCTATAATAGACAAAATATTTTACTTCTCTCCCACTGGAATGAAGACATATGACCAGATAGCAGGAACAAGCAAGTGAGCCATGTAGCGCAGTCTGCATAACAGGCACAAACATGCTCAGGGGGTTTCTGGTTCACACAGGTCATTTCCTTTCCACTTTGCATTGGCCATTGTTTATGGGGATGGACAGCATAGCTGTACAGCTTGGACAGGACTGTGTTCTTTTTCTGAGCGTTCTTTTGGGGACCACTTGCCAGAGGCAAAAGTGGGTGGAGCAATGAATATAAATTTTACGTAGCTTCTACAGACATTCACACTCCCCCTCTCTAGCCTGCATCTAGAGAAGCAGAAGGCGTTATCAGAGTTCATGCATGGACACATTTCAGCCAGGTAAAACCACTTGAGGAGGGTGTGACTGGGCATGGTCCTGAAGGCCAGATAGAGAGGGGTACATTTGGAAACAGGGCACGAGTTAACTTGCCCTTCTTGTGAAAACTTGGGATGGAGGAGGAATCAGATCAAAGCAGATTTCTACATCAAGCTTCTCTTGGCTTCCTGATTGGCTTGCCTGAGGGAGGTGTCTTCTTTCATTCCCAAGATGACCCGATGTGGACCAAAACAGGGAAGGCTATCATCTGAAAATAAGAAATATAGTGTTCTGATTCATGGATCGCTAATATTCCTATCTGTATGCAGGACCCAGGCAGAACTGGATAAAGTTCTAGAACTAAGCATCATATTCTGCAAGCTTCCTCCGTATCTTCAGGCTTCACCACCTGCTTTGCAGGCATGACAAAGAGCAGCCTTTTCTTGCCAATGCTGGTTTGTACTTAGTAGCTCGCTGCAATGGTAGCTGCAGAGCAGCGGTGCGCACTTGCCCCTTTTGATCATTCACTTACACTTAAGCGACCCCAGAGATCTTCATTGGAGTCACTACCACTTATATTCACAATGTCTGCTGGCCTGTCTGCTGAGGTGGTCACCTCTCGCAGCCTTTGTGCAGCACTGGGTTTTCAATGAGCCCTAACAAGTACATGAGGATGCACAGCATGTGCATTCTGCCACTTACCTGGTCGGGAGGCAAAAAAGTGAAACAGTTAAATAAAGGTGGATTTATTTCCACATGAAGCCTCCCCTCGGGACTGCAGGAGAGCTGCAGCCAACTCGCTCATGCGCAGCCAAGCAAGAGGGACACAGGACTGGGTCAGCGGGGATACAGCAGAGGCTTCAGCTCACAGCCAGCTCATTCCCAGCCCCTTTTACAAATAGACCAGAAAATGGGCCTGGCTAAACATCTCTGAAGCAACTTACAACTGATAGCACTGAACGGGAACATTTGAAAATAGAACACTCCCTCCCTTGTCCATTGTTAAACTGATTTATTTGAGATGAAATCTTGCAATAGCAAATGAGAAATTCAGCCAATGTTTACAGCAATTTGAGGACAGGGAAACGAAAGCCACTCAAAGGTTATCATGGCATTGCCTGTATGTACAGTGAGGTCTTGCATCACACTCTTCTGCATGTTCTGTTGAGTTCAGTAAAGCTGCACCTCTTTTTAGAACTGTGCCCAGAGCATCACATGGCACTATGCTGAATAAGAGGATGAATATGTTTTCAGGAGGATTCTGAACAGCAAACAATACCATGAGGGTCTAACAGTGATCCGGTCATTTGACATTCCAGTTCATGTAACAGTTGTGGGGTTTTTGTAGTCACAGGCATCTGTGTCTGAGGTATACTGTTGTCTAGTTTGGCGACTTAGGCCCAAGCAGATGTGGAAGCATTGTAGGATTTCAGAACATGCATGTCATGTACAAATCTAAGCATAGTCTCCAAGCCACTGAGGTTGGGTTCTATGACCTCCCTGTGGTTTGATATAAACCAGGTGAGGGCTAAAAACTGGTAATAAATGTCCAAAATAATTCATTGAATACAATACCTGGCAAACTGCACCTCTGGTATCTTCATACTTGAATGGTGATGTCACCCTGTTCAAAATTGGGACTGAAAATCCCACTGTATAAATGGAATGGAATTCCATCACACCGGGCTGTTGGCAATGACTTTGCTGCATACATAGTCTGCAACCCCTTTGTGTCCCTGAAAATCAGCTTCATAGTAGCTTACAGAGAGAAGCGGGAGACTGGGGATACCAGTGGCACCTGATCTCTGTCTATACAAGGAGAAGGGCCTTCCAAGGAAGGCTAGATGTCTTGTCCTTCAGGCTCCTTCTTTGCTTTCAGCATTCCCAGTTGAATTTTGTTGTTGACTCACATGACTGCAAATTAACCACAGCTAATGAGAAACAAGCAGACTTTGGGTGAGACTCCACGTAACGTTAGGGTAACACACCAAACTTAACTGCCACCAAGTAATTATAGCAGCAGTTTCATGAGGGGTTACACATCTTTCACAAGCACAGGACATCCATTGGATCTGGCTGTTGCACTGCACTAAGAATGGGTCTCCGGAGGGCAGAATGGCAGTTGTGAAAGTAGGTTACTACAACTGGATTTTGCCCTTTGTTTACAGTATGCTAACACACCATGGTAATTATATTAAAATTA
This sequence comes from Podarcis melisellensis, assembly GCF_964234715.1. Taxonomy (NCBI): domain Eukaryota; kingdom Metazoa; phylum Chordata; class Lepidosauria; order Squamata; family Lacertidae; genus Podarcis; species Podarcis melisellensis. The sequence continues at coordinate 58,313,883 of NC_138537.1, read as the reverse complement.
TAATGCAGGCTGTCTTTTTTTTCTAATATATCATTTTTGGACATCAGGAATCTACCCCGGAACAGCAAACTTTATAAATTGAGATTGTAGAAAAGGATATTAATTTATAGAACCCACTGTTCCCCCAACTCATGTATGCCTCACACATCTCCAACTAACCTTTGCCCTCAATTAACCCAAATGCCCTTCTTTTGCCCTGAGTATTGAATAATACCTGGAGGCCAGAAATACCGAGATACCTAGCAGATCCTGTTTCTCTAAAACCGGTGTGTTCCCAGCCCTTTATCTGTTGTTCTGCTTGGGTTTTAAATTCATTTTCTTCATTATATTTTGCTCTGGTATAGATCTTGCATTTTTTTAAAAAAACACACACACAATGAGCTTCAGTCTCATTTGTTTAATCTGGCATATTCTTAATTATACGAGCTATAAATTTTATTGTATTGTGAAGCCTTGAAATACACGGGATAAAAGGTACAATACAAGTGTAGGTGTGATTGATTGATGGGCCTTTCTCGTTCTCAGGAGTGATAGTAACAAGCATGAGGGAGGATATAGTATGTCTGTGCTGAAACCCCAGATGATCAAGCACTCAGAAATTATGTCACTCATCATTCAAAGCTATTCCTTCCCAATCATGGCTTCATTTTCTTGTGTTTTCCCCCCTCCCACATTTCACTAAGATCAGTGTTGTATCTCTCTAATACAACCTACAGCCTTTGTACAGAAGAATGTTCTAAGGAGGCATATGGTTTTAATCCTTACATGTTCTTTGGGGATTTTTAAGTGCAGTATTTTTAATTTTTATTTTACTTTTAAGGAAAACCGTGAAAGTTTTTTTGGGGGGGGAGGGGGAAGTTCCTTATCCCAAAGACAAAAATAACCCTTCAGTATCAAACCAAAGGTCCATCTAGACATGTATCCTCTTTCCAATGATTGTTTGCCAGGTGCTTCCAAAAAGTATACAACCATGATGCCAAATAACTTCCTTTTCTTACAATCATAATTTAGCTTCTCACAATTCTTCCTAGACTATAATCCTCATCAGCCCCAGCCAACATGGCCAATGATCAGGCATGAAGCAAATTGTAGTTCAGAACATCTAGAGAGCACCAGGTTGTGGAAGCTTGTTCTTGTGGCATGTATAAGGCAGGTAGTAATTAAAAGCCACAAGAATTTACTTACACCTTACAAAAGTCCTTGTCAGCTTAAACTTGTCACTCAAAAGCCAGCCCAAACAGGTAGATCTCACTATGCTTCCAAATGAAAATGACCATGGCAAGTCTAGAGGGCGAGGGAATTCTATAATGGGGATAAAAGATCATGAAGTATGTCTTTCTAGACACCAATGCAGTATAACCTGTCAATTCATTAACTACATGTGGAACATAAGAGATTGCAATGGGACACTGAGGGAAGAGACCCTGCGAAGTATTTTGGGTCTCTCCATTTTAGGACTGTGGGCCTTTCTTTGCTAACTCGATTACTAGAAATGATCTAGAATAGCAGGAGGAAGTTCATCTCATTTAACACAATAAAAAAACAAATACACAGCCCCCAGGAGCAGTCAGTGAAACTTAGACCCACATCAGACATTACTTCAGCAACAATGTTCCAGGAAGCCAAACCACACGGGACTCCGCACAGCTTGCACAAAATGGCCCCTACTTGGCTTGGTACGATTCTATCAAGCCACAGTGTGCCAAGAGTGGAGACCAAGCATGCCCTTGAGCAAATAGCTCCATCTGTCTCTGTGCTACAGGGAAAGTAACACACCCCAAGGCCACTAGCCAATATGAATTGAAAAAAAGATCCCCTCCCTAAATAAATATTATTACGCAGATAATTTTTTTTTATTTTTTTAAAATCTCTAACTGGATCCACGGTTTGAAGTGTCTGGCTTGTTGGTTTAGAGGTATGATTCTCATTTAGGACATGAGGTTCAAATCATGAACAAGCCTTGCCTGGGAAGGGGTATGCTGGATGTTCCTTTATAATTTGGGGGAGGGACAGTACTAGAACAGATTCAATACCTGGCATTTCCAGCTTTAATAGTGATGAGAATGATCCTCTACATTAAAATTCGCAGAGTCATGCCTAAATGACCTAAATGGACTACCTATACTGACCTAAATGGACAATTAGGCAGACATGGTATAAGGAAGACGTCTCTGTTCAATAAAGAACCTCACAGTTTGAGACTTGAACCTTAGCTAACTAGGACTGTGTGGATGGACACCCAAAAACCCTCTCTGGGTGATATATGCAACTTAAGCATCTGTGGCTTACAGGAAGTATAATGCAAGGCTTGGTACAAGTGTGAGGATTTGACCTTGTCTGGGCAACAGAGCAGTTCCTCTTCTGCAGCTGGAATCTCAGCCTCACTCCCAGCCGCTGGCTATAGGCACCCTGGCATAGAGAATACTTGCTCAAAGTCCAGCCTTGACACAACCCAAGCTGTGCTATGAGAACTAGGTCTTCACCTTTCCTTTAGTAATCATTTTAAGAATAACTGCATGTTTGCATGTGTTATTTCCCCCAGACATGGAACACGACTCCCTTCTTCTGCCATTTATCATCTTGAGTGCTATGTGCTTTATTTGCTGTTAAATGTGCTGAATGCTCTTAGCACCTTTTAAACATGGAGGAGTCAAAATAAGGACGTCATACTTCTAGGAACTGCGGTGTACATTGCTGGATCAAACATCTGACTTAGAAGAAATAAGAAACTGTATAGTTCCACAGACACAGCAATTCTATACATCACAGAGCATACTTTTCAATAGCTTCGTAATATTCTCCATTAGTCAAAAGATTTATCCTGATGGCTCAAATATAGTTGAAAAATGTAAGGAAAGGAAAGGAAATTCTGTTGCAAAGGTGAATCATGGAGAAGCTGTTTTGTGGTTCGGCCCTTCACTTTTATACTGATAACTTATGACTATTAGGACCCATTTTACTGCTCCAAAAGGTTCATTCATAGACCAGTTTTAATTTTGTATTTACTTGCATAATCTTGAAAACAGACTAGAATAACTCACTGGAAAATCAGAATGCAAAAAAATCAGCCAGTAAACTAGTGTACAGTGAGATGAAAACCAGCATTTCATTACTTATTTAGTTATTCATTTATTTAAATATCTTTAACCAGAAAAATTCATTAAGATGCAATATCTCATGTTCAATGATGGCCTAGGGACGGGAGATGGATTAAAAAATGTAAATACTATTGGGTCTAATATGCGTACCATTAACACAAATATTAAATTAATATAAAACTTTCTGATAGAACAAACTTGGCTTTAACTCTTTAAATATATGGTTAAAATAGCTAACATGGGAATGGGTGGGAGACTCTTAGAGCTGATAGATGCAGTAAACAAGTATGTCTCAAAAGAGACTAAATGTCAGCAAAATAATTGCCTAACAGTACTTTATATCAATTAATTCATTTGTGTTTAATTAAAAGGAATAATAACAATTGGCTGCTTTATAAAAGCCCCTTAGCTCTGTAGTCGTTCCCCCCCCCATCTCCTATTTATTTTGTTTTCTTTTTCATTTTTAGAGTTTATCTTGTGCTGGCAATTTTAGCCATTCTTGAATAATTCAACTAACATCTGATTTCTAAAGTGAAAAAACCCCACCCTTTATGACTAATATCTATAATGCAGAGGTAATATGAAGCAGAAAACGGCTACACTTAGGTTGAAGACAAATACAATATTTTATTTGTAGTAGAGATAGTTTTGAACAAACAGCTACAGTAGTGCTTTCAGGGTCAGGATGTGAGGGTTCAAAACATTTCAAGCCCATTAAAAAGTTATGTCGGTCTTCTTTCATACAAATATATCTGAACACCCAAACACACACATTTCTAAACACACACACACACACATGCATGCACACACACATGAAAAGCTTTTTTAGTATTCATGTTCTGCCCAATAACAAAAGTCTTCAGTGTGATTTACAAGTTTTTATTACTGAAGACAATGATTTCTATATAATCTGTTTCTCATGCCCCAAGCTTACTATTTTATTTACTTGGGCTTCCTTCTGTTGTATTTTATGAATATATGCAGACACCTGCTTCATCAGATCGACAATCTATCAGTTGCCCCCACGTTAGCATCTGCTAGATATTATTGGATTCCAACTATATCTTTCTGATTTTTCAGTTTAAGTTTATTTGGTCTGCATACGAAAGGAAGATGGGAGTTGTAGTCTAGCAGCACCTGGAGAGGCCTAGATTGGGGAAGATGATCTTGTCTAGCATTCTGCTTCCAAAAGTTGTGTGTCAGATGCCTCAAGAAAGCTCACAAGTAGGGCATGAAGCAAATACTTTCTCCCTGAAAGTTGTCTCCAGCATCTAGTTCTTGAAAAACCTAGTGGCCTGATTCATATGCCACAATAAGTCAGAGTATAGTGTACCATAACAATGCAAATGTCCTGGTTCTTATTTGAATTTCTAAGAGTGCTGGTTCAAACATGTCTATTCAGAAGTAAGGTTGGGTGAGAAATTTGATGCAGTTCATATTTAAAGGTGAATGTATCAAATTTGCACTTTCTGAAACAACATGCCAACTGAAACACAGCTACCCTTCAAAATTCACACTTAACCGAATTTTGCAATGCAGTTCTCCATCCACATAATGTGTGCAAAAATGCATATATGATGATAAAGTGTGCCTATAAATGCCTATATTAGTAAACATTTCACACAGAAATGCAGTACTCCATGCTTGGGCGAGTTCCAGATTGAATTACTGCAATGTTCTTTAGACAGAGATGCCCTTGAAGATGACTCAAGAACTTAAATTGGTTCAAAATAACCTTTATTTTGAAAGTTTCCAGTTTATTTCAGGTTAGTAGTAACAACAACAACAACAACCAGAGCCAGTGTGGTGTAGTGGTTAAGAGTGGTAGACTCGTAATCTGGCGAACTGGGTTCGCGTCTCCCCTCCTCCACATGCAGCTGCTGGGTGACCTTGGGCTAGTCACACTTCTTTGAAGTCTCTCAGCCCCACTCACCTCACAGAGTGTTTGTTGTGGGGGAGGAAGGGAAAGGAGAATGTGAACTGCTTTGAGACTCCTTCGGGTAGTGATAAAGTGGGATATCAAATCTCCCCCCCCCAAAAAAAACCCCCAACAACAACAACTTGCTTCTCAGGAATGTGTATACTGTGCATATAAATGTATGAGAAATTCACACAAAAATGGTGATGAATTCACAAGCTGATATAAAAATGTGGAGAACTGAAGACTGGAAAAATGAGAACCAGAGAGAAACAAAGCTGACATATTTGCCCATGTCTCCTCACAAGTAAGAGACATTGAGTAAAATGTCTCTTACTCCCTATTAAGTGGCTGTATTAAGTCTATGATTACTGGTCCATTTGGAGGATAGCCTAAATCAGGAGTTTTCAACCTGGTCCCCACCACCCACTAGTAGGCGTTTCCGGATTCTAGGTGGGCGGTAGGGGTTCTACTGAATCCTCCTTCCATCTAAGCTGAATCCTCCTTCCATCGAGCACTGGTGGGTGGTAAGGAAATTTTACCATTGAGAAAGATTCATTAGTGGGCGGTAGGTATAGAAAGCTAGACTACCCCTGGTCTAAATTGACTGGCAGTGGCTCTCCATGATTTCAGACAGGGTTCTCTGCCAGCCCTACCTGGATATACTGAGGTCAGATTGAAGTAAGGACCTTGAGCAGGCAAAGCTGATGCTCTACCATTGAGCTATGGCCCTTCTCCAAAGAGTTATCTGCTCTTTGTTAAGACTACCTTGTAGAGGTGCCTAATAATCCATGATTATTCTTATACATTTATCTGATGGAATCTATGAGGCTGCTGAGGCTGCTAAATTGGATTGACCCCATATGTGCAACTAGCAACTGCAGCAGGACAATCTAGGATTGGGTCACAGGCTCCATCTCCAATGAAATGCTTGCAGCCGTATGTCAAAGGAGGTGCTATGGAGCAGCGCAATGTATGTTCCCTATTCCCCAGACAAATTATACATATGTATGTATGGGTATGGGTGACTGAATGAGTGAATGAATTAATTCACAGCAGGAGTGAATAAATATACTATACAAACAAACACACATTTTAAAACGAACAGTACCGTACCAAACAAAACGAGAGATCGGAACGACCCCCTCCTGAAAAAAACAACAACTCTGTTTTGCACAGTCCACATACATATAACATTAAAATTTAAAAGAGTTTCACAGACTCCACCACGATTAATGCTTGTCATCAGTGCAACTTAGCTTGACAATACCATGATCAACACATAGGCAAAATGAAACTTGATGCAGCTATATATGGAGGTTGTGTTGGGTCATTCCTGTTTTCTATTCCTTTCTGGATTTATTTTGTACGGAGCTTTGCAGTTCATTCCTTTATGCTGTTAGCCCAAACATTTCCATAAAGATGTTTCAGAGCAAATCGCTCAGTATTAACTGTACTTTCCCCCCCTCCCTATTTACATTTTGATAGTTGAACATTTTTGTAAACATTGTTATTCTGGTTAACTATTGCACCTTCATCATAGCAAGGCACAAGACATCTACTAGAAGTAGGCTGCTCCCCCCCCCACTTCCTTACCTCCCCTCCCCTTTGTCTTCAGCACATTTGGCTCTGTCACACTAGTTTACATGAAATGCTATTTCCTGAGCACTGACCTTTTCGACACTTATGTAGACTCAGCATCTTAATTGCTGTTGGTGTGAATCATCTAAAGCTGGTGCATAATTTTTCCAGACATTTATAGGAAATCTACTCTAGACATTTGCTCTGAGTAACAAAAATACAGAAATCTATAAATCCCATAAAATTTACCGCTTCTTCATTTTAGACATAGTTACATTTTTAACAACACTTTTTTTTAAAAAAAAAAGGTGTGTGTGGCGCTTTCAGGTTGATGGTGATTCTAATGAAAAATGGTCACGAGGAAACAATACCATGGATCTTTATGCCAGAGACTTTTAGAATAACACTTTTAGAAACTCCACACTTCTGCTGCTAGTCTGGCTCGCCAAGTGTTACCGTGGAAGCATCTCTCTGTATGGGACAAATTCGACCCCAAAATTATATTTCCTGCCCACAGTCATTTTGGAAGCCTATTGCATGTAGGGTCCTCATCTTAAATGCTGTTAGTGTGACTCATCCAATGCCGTTTCATAATCTTTGCAATATATTTATAGCAGATGATTGCTCTACAGTGTTCTAAATTTCCTGCTTATGATGCAATGGCAAAAGTCATTAAACATTAGCAGTAATAGTATTTTCACTGTAATAAAGTGTTAATTACTTCCACATGTTAATAGAGTTGGGGGAGGGGAGGTGGGAGAGATTTTTTTGCTATTGTTACAGTGCCTAAAATAATTTCCATGTGATAATTTTCCAGGATATCAAAAACTGAATAATTATGCACTAATTAAGAAAGTAGAGCCTGCTCTGGAGTTAAGACTGCATTAATTTTAATGTTTTTACAGTCCTTTAATTGGGGAAAGGGCTGTAAATTGAGAGCTGACGCACTCTCCTACCATAAGCAGGCCTGCCTTTGCAATCTGCCTCCTATATACCGCAACCCAAGGTCAACACAAGTTTGCAAAATCCCTCTGCTCTTCATACGAAATGTATTGGTGGTGAAGCGTGCATCTATCACTCTGACAAGCATTTAACTCTCCAAGAGCACATGCTCTCACTTCTTAAATTATTAATTGCATTAAATACATTTTCATATCGCAGACTGTTTGCTACAAACTGTTCCCTGGTAGGGAGATGCGGTCCCCCCACAGTATGATATGGCTCGCCTTCTGTTCTTTCAGAGCCAAAGTGCCAGGTACAGGGAGCTCGTGCTTCAAGGGCTTGCAGATGAAATGAGCCACAGAGCTGGAACAAATCACCAGAAGTCACCTTAAAAAGTATGCAGGGGAAAGATTGGCCACACATTTTCCACCGTGGGCTCTTTTTTGCTTTTTGTCTGTGAAGCTCTTTGTACACACACACACACACACACACACACACACACACACACACACTGAGCAACTGTCGGTCTGCTGGCTGTTGACTTAGCCATTGTGCTCAGCTCCCCAGGATAACACTGTATTTCAAGCAGAAATATCATCCCTATTCAACCGGATTAGAATCAGTGGCCTGTTCCATTTGGAACTGTGTTGCAAGGAAATGGGAAGACCTGGCAAATGGGTTATATAATGTCTCCCTTGCTCAATCCTGCATTTGAAAATACTGTATGACATATCATGCTTTCCTTGTATTCACTGGCGTGATGGCCAGTGTTGGAAATAGACACATAGACACACATGCTTTGGGTGCCTGCGTTAAAAACTTAACTCCATGTCATTATTTGTTGGATTTCTTGCTTTCTACAAGGTTCTACCCGGAGCAGCCTTCAAAAGTTAACATGATATTAAAACAAATTAAAGCGAGAAAATTAAAACAAAAATCAGCAGAATTAAAACAAACACCAAGGTGGCCTCCTAGGCATTGGCGAAGAAGAGGAAATGCGCCACACAAAAAAGAGACACAAATTTGCATAAAATCTTCCTAGAAAGGGCAGGATCCACCTAATGAGTCGCATCTGTGGATGCTCTCTGCAATTACTTCTGCTTGCACAGTGGGATGTCCCCCCTCTCCTGCCCCGTGTGTCCCCGTGTCCCCTGAAATTTTGTGGGGGGGGGAGGCTTCCTTTTATACAGGTTGTTTTGGAACCCAAATCACAGCTTGAAATGAAGGGAGCACAGAGTGACTCAGAAGCAGGTCAGATTATTATTTTTTAAAAAAAACACATGCACAGATATAGATGCAAGGCAAATCTTGTCTGCGCATACACCTCTGCACACGGCATACTTCAGAAAAAATGGTGTGCATGCCATTAAAAGAAATCCAAACTAACAAAAGCCATTTCTACTACGTTGTTATTATATTTCATATTAATATTTTAGCCAGAAAATAATAGCCCCATCTTGCAACTCCGGCTCTGTCTGGATTTTATGGGATTCGGCCATGAAGCAACCCAGCTCCTATTGCTTTTACTTTTCTATTATCAGTATCTGCTTACAACTTTCCACTCCTACCAGAGCTTGCTTTAATATCCCATTGGTGGCTTGGGCAGACTCTAGTTCCGAATAACTAAGCCTTTTTAAAATCCCCTTGAAATTTCAGTTTTCATGCATCACTGGATACCTGTATTATAATGGCATTACTGTAGTTCAGATTAACTTGCTGAATCAAGTCACAGATCCACTCGTAAGTATCTTTATAGTGTAGGTCACCAACAGTCTCTTCAATAACTTCTCCACAAGAAAGACAGATATTATACCATGCATTTAAAAATGTTTCAGCAAATTATAAGCTTCAAGGCTGGTTATAAGCTGAATCTGCATGCACTAATGCACTGTGGCATTCTGCATGCATAAGAAATGTGAAGTTCAGTGGTACAAATATGGGAAACAACTTCCAAATTGTACTTCCATGCACTAAAATAAAATAAAACAATTCCTAATTTTTTTCTACCAGTTTTGGTGGTGTGCAACATTACTTTAAAAGAACAAACAATAAACAACACCTTGCTTATGCTGAAAATTTCAGGTGTTATTTAGACAATCAGCTTTCACGCCTCCTCCCCAATGAACAGCTTGAGCCTTTCTCCTCTTTCAGAAACCCCATAAATATCCTGTTATAATAGGGAAGTGTGGAGGATTACCAGACAGCAGAAATTAGATCAGTGCTCAGGGGAACATTGTGGACCCTTGAAACCTCGGAGCTCCACCAGGACCCAGCACCTGTCACAGCACCACTGCTGTTGGCTCTGTGTAGGGCTACTGCTGATAACCATTTCCCCTGCTCCGTGATGTCACTGTTGCCACCAAGCCACCCCCAACTGGACCTGCTCAACTTCATAGGAAGGGCACTAGCGCCCCTAGGTAAAGCTCCGGAGCGGCCTGACTGGTGGTGGTGACTGCTAATTTAAAAGGGGATTAGAAAAACAAATCACTGGTGATAAGGCTATTAATGACTACTAGTCATGATAGCCCTATGCCAGACATAGGCAAACCTGGCCCTCCAGATGTTTTGGGACTACAATTCCCATCATCCCTGACCACTGGTCCTGTTAGCTAGGCATCATGGGAGTTGTAGTCCCAGAACATCTGGAGGGCTGAGTTTGCCTATGCCTGCCCTACACAATCTCCAAATCAGAGGCAGCATGCCTCTGGACACCACTTACTGTGGAACAGCAATGTAAGAGGTCTGTTGTCCTGATGGCCTGTTTGTGGATGTCTCAGGGCACTGTGGAAACAGAATGCTGGGCTTTCCTTTCAGGTTCCCCTTTTGTTCTTATGCTTACTTCCTTCATCCACGAATGAGATGCTGAATTATTTTATTACTGCTCACATTTTAAAAATGGAAATGTATTATGTTTTTCTTTCTCATCGAAGCTACTAACAAATCAAGCCTTGAACCCAGGCCAGTACTCTGTACTCTGTAGTTCAGTGCCGTGTCCCAGGAGGAGTCGGGAACTTTTCTTCTGTCTCTCGTGAGGTTACTTCCAGAGACCAGATGCCAAGGGTATGGACAGCCAGGGACAAAAGGTTGTGTGTGACTTTTAGATGTGACTTTTATTTTTATAGGTTACATTCCAGCCATGGAAGAGTCAGAGGTTTACACACACACACACACACACACACACACACACACCTCAATCATACATCCAGGTAAGCAAGAGGCACATTCCAACCAAGGAAAAACAGTCAATAAGGGTACAAACTCAGGCTGGTGAGAGGGGTATGGCCTTGAGAGAGGAGGTGTGGCCTGCAGAGCATCGGAAATGTTGCCTAGAAAGGTCTAGCTGGCCACTTTCACCTCCCAAGCCAGAGGCTTCTCACGCCTGCTGTAGCTAACAGACCACAAAGCAGCTAATGGATGCCAGCAGAATGAAATATATTTGTCCTGCTTTTAAAGAGGAAAAAGAAAAGAAGATGTTTCATCTATGCAACAATCAGTGTGCCTGCTGTTAAAGAGGAGGAAAAAGAGACAATATAAAGTTAACAAAGACAAATTGCATATAGGCTAGCATAGAAATTTGTCCAGCCTTTTCTTTTCCTTCCCGTGCTCCAGTTTCTCTATTGGCATTGCATTAATTAGAAATTTAGGTAAATGACATAAGTGCCCTAATTTTTTATTTCTGCCAGGAGAACAATTAGGCCATTAGAAGTAACAAATGGTCTGGACGCATGTTGCCTGTTGAAAATTTCAAGCTGCATTATTTCTACAAGAAAAAACAAAACAAATAATAGTTGTTTTGGCCAATTTCTGCCATAAGTGATGTCAGCTTTAGCAGATGCAGCATACCGCTGGCTTCTTTTTTTCTGTTGTCATGCCTCATTAAAGTATGCTGACTCTTGTGGATTCACATTTCCTTTAGGTAAATAGTTATTTACATGAACTGCGACATTTTTCTTTGGTGACAATTTCTAATTGTTCAGGCAACCAAGGGTGATGTATTAACCACTCCGAATAAAGCCTCACCTGCAAAACAAATTACTTTAAATTAACTATCCTTTTCACAAGGAAGGCAAAATTTCAAAATGGACAAATTAGGCCTTTCTTAACCACATATGGTAAGTGTTTTAAGCATTTCCCCACTGGTCCTTACTCCAGAGAACAGCTCCTCATGATGGAGTGGAAGACTTTCTGCTCATTTGGGGGTCTTTTCAATGCCAGCATTTGCCAGCATTGTACTGAGAGAGGCTAAATCTCCGACTAGGCACTGAGCTCATTATTCAGTAGCTCCAGACTCTCCACCTTTCATTTAACTCCTTCACGGCAATCAATCCCAAATGAAAAGCTATAGGGAAATATCACCAGGTTTGTTATGAACCTTGTCGCTCCCTGGGTTAGTAGAACCCTCTTTTCTACCTAGAGAAGGTGCTACTAAAACTGTTCCAGTGTGGTACTTCTGAAAACCTCTTCATGAATTAAATAAAATATATGAGATGAGAGGTGGATTGTGAGCAAGAGCACGAGCTCCAGATGCTCAGTCACTTGTTTCTGTCACCTTCTAACTCATTGAATGTAAACGTCTGAATCGGGGTGAGGGATGCATCTATGGGATGCTAAAATAAAAGGGGAGCCTCCATGGGGCACAAAAGACTTACACCAGACATTTGTTTACTATGTGTTGGAAACATCACCCACCCACCATATTTTTAAAGTACTCTTATACCACTTTATAATAATCCTAGGAACTGTAGTTCATTAAGGGTGCTGGGAACTGCAGCTCTGTGAGGGGTCTCTTAACAACTCTCAGCAACCTGAACAAACTACAGTCATAACTTGGTTTTTGAACAGATTAGTTCTCGAACGTTTTGGCTTCCGAACGCCACAAACCCGGAAGTGACTGTTCCGGTTTGCAAACTATTTTTGGAAGCCAAATGTCTGACGGGGCTTCCGTGGCTTCCAGTTGGCTGCAGGAGCTTCCTGCAGCCAATCAGAAGCTGCACTTTGATTTCTGGACGCTTTGGAAGTCAAATGGACTTCAGGAACGGATTCCGTTCGACTTCCAAGGTATGATTGTATTGTTCTCAAGTGGTATAAGAGTGCTTTAAATGTAGAGTGTCAATGTGACCTAAACGTTGCTTGTCCTTTTGTGCCCATGTGTTCACATTTCCCTTTTTAATAATGACTAAAGAGAACTGAAGGTATGGCTGTGTCAGACAGAGGGAAAATATGATGGTATATGTGTGTTTTTTTGGAAAGGTCCCCAGCTCAGTAGTAAAACTCCTATTTGAATGCAGAAGGTCCCAGTTTCAATCTTCAGATAGAGTGAGGCAAGAGCCCTGGTATTGACAGTGAATCCTATGTTCTCGTGGAGCTCCCATCTGTTGTAGCTAGCAACTGAAGCTCCATACATGCAGCGCAAGAGATTGTGACAACTATTCTTGTTAAATTGTGAACATTGGGGAGCAACTGTTTGCTGATGTTATTGAAGATAGACTAGGCTGAAGTCTCATAATTCTACCATAATGGCTGGAAGATGAGATTTAATGCTGATTAAATGGAAATCTATACAAATTGAGGAAATCCTATTATGCAATATTGGATATTGGGACAACAGTTTCTGTTCAAGAAAGTGACGCAGAGACGCAGTGTATGCTGCCTTCACTGTCAGCTAAATGAGGTACAACCACCCCAAGCCTTGCGGTATGCTAGGGATTACTAGGAACAAGACAGGAAGCACAAACAAGCACCCATCAACAGCAATCCATCTATATCTTTCTCCCTTTTATCTTTTGTGCCTAACGTTGGGGAGGCGAGTGTAGCATGTGTTTTCTATCTGATTTTTTCTATGCATTTATTCCATTTTTATGACTTTCCAATGCCTTTTTTTGGTCAACTGTAGCATTCTTTTACCCACACACTTAATGCCGATATGTTAGTACGTTGGAACAAATTAGACTATGTCGTATAATTGGAATATTCCTTTGGAATGACTTGTGCTTCAACAGACTCAGACATGGTGCAGCTATTCTAAAAGCATCAAATTAGATTAGACTTTCCCCCCTCTGTTTGTAAGAGAACAATTTAATTAGCACTTCTTTGGTGCTAATATTTACAGTACAAGACTAATGCAAATAGGGTGATCAGTAAAATGGGTGTAGCTTTTAACACATGCTCTTACTTTATGTTTAATTATGTTGATTAGTTTAAAACCCCCAGTTTGGCATCACCTTGCCTGCCTTAATGTGTTGTGCTTGAAGCCATGTGGAGAACTGACCTCAATATAATAGTGGCAAATCTCATTTGGTTACCTTTAGCTAATTAAAATATACACAGTACCATTGTGCCATTATTCATATTCTCTGTTTTCGCTCCCCACCCCCACGTTGTGCTGTAAACCAAACTTTATTGTAAGGGTGATGCCTGTCATTGCCTGGTGAGTCTCCTGCAATTCCTGTAATTAGGAGAGGTGTTTATTTCATTGCTCAGTTATAATAATGACTGCTCTGATAATCAGTGTAAAATATTGTGACTGTTTAAGTCCTTATTTGGTGCTAACTTTATTATGCCACCACCATAATATGTATATGGAAGGGGCGGGAGAGAGGAGGGAAAAAAACAAAACAAAACTATGGCACATTCTCATTTACACAAATTGCCTGAGGCTGTCAAATATGTGGATAATCAGAACATGGGATAAATGAGTGCATTGTGTACATAGACTTACACTGCCACTAGACTACAGGGTGGAGAAGACACAAAGTGAATTTGGATAATTGAAATTCATATAATGGCAGTTCTACTCTAGTTTTTCCCAATCCTTGGATACCTGAAGCACACTTTGCCACCCCCAGCTGAAATTAGAGATATTTTGCATTTTTACACCCTCTCCCAAACAAATTGATTCAGCACTGATGAACTACATTGTTGACCCCTTTGTTAGAACTAAGGCTTGCGTTCCATAATAAGTTTGAGAAGGCTTGCCTTGTGAGCCATATTTACTATGATGCAGTGGACTCGGGAGGAAGAGCTGTTGAGGGTAATTCTCTGCGTTTGGCCATACAAAACCAAATGTACTCTTGATGTAATAGCTAGCCTGAGCTAAGCAGGAAGTTTGGTAGGGATAGGAGTAGGGCATCTTCAAAGAACTGAACAAGCTAAAATAATCACACATTCCTATGGATAGGAGTAATGGATCAGGCAATAGGAAGTTGGATTGGTAGGGGCAGGGGTACCCAGAAAGCCAAGTCCATTGAGACAATCAAACTGTGGGAGGAAAGCCACTGTTTTGGGTATGCTGGCTGACCCAGACCAGGGTTTCTGTTGCCAAATTCACAGGATGTTTGCTGTAGATGAGGAGAGTCTGTGAAGGAAACTTACTATGTGTTATGGTATTGCAGCATTGTAAAGGAAGGGATAACCATATTAAACATGGGAATGGGTGGCCACTTTCGTATACGGGAACTCTGCTGCGGCAGCTGCTCTTGAATACTGCCAACCCATTTCTACTATTTCCCCATGCTTATCTCTTTTGCAAACGCACAGTGTCTCCTGACCAGCTTCCTGCCCCTGTTTTTCTCTACTTTCAGTGGGCCTTGGTTCCAGGATGATGACAGTCTCAGCCTGTTGCTGTTCACCCAACTATTTCACAACTAGGCTCAGGCCAGCAAAGGAATGTTTTATGTGTCGCCTGCCTTGTTTACTTCCTCCTAGCATCAGACCCACAAGCTGCTTCCTCCACTCAGCCGCTCGTAAGCAGGAGAACCATACGTCTTAGGGGCGATGCCTGGAAGAAGACGAGCTTTTCTATATGCTCCTGACTCCTGTAAAGGCCTGTATCAGGCAGCTGCCTAGGGCTGAAATACTCCTCTGTTGACACTTGCCCTGTTGCAAGTGACAGCAAAGAACACCCCCTCTCCATCTTCTTTGTGGCAGCCTTTTAAATATTTGAAGATTGTTATCAAGTACTCCCTTAATCTTCTTTTCTCTAGGCTAAACAGCCTCATGACTGTAATCTTTTTGGTATAACATCCTTTTTCTAAGCCCTTTATCATGTTTGCCCTTCTCTGACTCCTCTCCAATTTATCTACATGTTGAAGTATGATGATCACGAGACCTGGTGTTCTTCTGGCGGCAGCCTGACCAGCTCAGAGCACAGATGTGCTGCGATTTCCCACATCTTGGAGAGGGATGGTGCTCTGAATGCAATACATCTACCCATACTGAAGCTGTCACTTATGCTTGTCCTTAGATTGTTATCCTCTATAGGTTGCCATCCCTGGATTGTTCTGGATATTTCTCAAGAGTAACCACCGACTGGTCTTAGTTTTACTTACAGGTCAGAATTGCAACAGAAATGTAACATTCAAATAATAATAATAATAATAATAATAATAATAATAATAATAATAATTTTTATTTATACCCCACCCTCCCCAGCCAAGACCAGGCTCAGGGCAGCTAACACCAGATATAAAACGATTGATTGAAATAAAACTTAAAAAACAAGATTAAAATACAACAGTAAAATGCAGCCCCATTTCAGCAAAAACTCAAAAACTTTTTGGGGGATGAAAACGTCAAGTCTTCACCAAGGCTAACTATCCAGACTGGTCCTACATGGGCCAGAAAAAAGCCAGGGAAGTCCCCAAGTAGGAGTTCCATCACAGAAAGAAAAAGGGAAAAAGGAGGTTGATCTCAGTATATATTTTTTAAGTGCAAAAACCATCCACAGAAAAGATTAACCTTAGAGGGTAGGTGAAAAGGAGGGTCCTGGCAAAAATTTTATTTTTGCAGGTGAAAGTGGTGGTCGTTTCCCTTCTGCTTTTTAAGCTTTGCATTGCTGCTGCCTAGTGCATTGGAGCTCCATGCCACAGTGTCATTCCAAGGTTACTGTGTGTGTGACAACCAGGATAGTATCACGATTTAGCAGTAACAGTTTGAGGTGCGTTGTGGGAAAGAAAATGGTGGTGTGAGAAGCTCTGCTGCTGCATCTGCCAAATGCAAGAGCAAAACTAAATTTTAAAAGGATGAGGAGAAGGTCATCACCACTGCCGCCCACATAGAGATAAAGCCCCCCAAACACCTGAGAACTTTCTCCAGAGTTCCTAATATTGGATGAAATGCCCCTTCCCTCCGAAAAAACCCCCTCTCCCTGTTTCACCAGCTGTGGGGTACTTTTGCTCAGCATTTTTAGATATATCTCTGCCAGGAAGCTATTTTGTGGGTGGAATTCAAGTGCACACTGCCAAATTCCAGTTGTGCAATTAAAGTGGATTTGGCCTTTTTTCCTAACAACCATACTTTCAGGGGAGGGGGGAATGGTAGTATTTTGACAGATAGGAAAGTGATAGGGAAATGTATGGAAACAATTGGTGCAACTTTGTATAAACTTCATGCAAACAAATCAGAATGCATGTTCATATAATGTACCCACAAGCTTTGTGGAAACAAATCAAGATCAATGTTCATGGTGAGTTCTGGCACCTCTTTATCTAGAAAAACACCACTGGTTGACCCACACCCTGATCTTCCACCATGTATATCACCCTTCTGATCATCCTCTGCCCACAAGTGGGCCCCAGCTGCAGCTCATCTCTGAGTTGGGGCAAGTCCTGGCAATCTTGCTTCATTACAAAGTCATCAGACTTTGATATTGGTGCCATCTTTCAAAAAAAGCTTTAGAGTTGTTGGGGATACGTCTGCAGACATGGCTGGAATATTATATTGTGGAACCCAACATTGATAGCATTGCTTTATGGACTGGATTTGTCCCACAGGCTAGTCTTCTCTACATTATTAGCTAGTATTATTAGTATTATAAATTACCTTTCTGTGGTTGTGCACAATGTGATGCACAATAACATAAAACAGGTGGACCCTGTCAGTGCATGAAGAAATTGACAATTTGTTCTATTAGCCATCATAAAGAGTAATTAAATTCAATGGAGGCATTGCCATTGACCTCTATGTGTGGCTTGCAGCACCCATCGTTGCAGAGAGACACAGAAATGTGTCACGGACTCTGTTAATGAAATCTAGAAGCGGGAAAAGGTTGTGGCAAATGGAAGGGGGTGCGGGCAAATTATGACCACCTCCACCTCCAATTCACAGTTCCTCTCTGACACCACTGCCAGGTTTTCTAAATTGCATTCCAGGGATCCATGGGATGGCACAGTCTTTAGACCTATGACTCTATGTAGAGAGTCAACAGATGCTAGTTCCTTTTTATGTGGGCATCTGTCCACTAAGAGCTGGAACAAGACCAGCAACTCATTTAATACAAGGTTCCAAACAGCTACTAGTTATCGTAATGAACAACTTTTGGGCACTACCAATTTGGGCGTTGTTCCAAGGCATGACCTGAAGGTGAGAGGCGCTACACTGCATTATCACTCGCCCTGCCATCCCCTATGTTATATAATTAAAGCTCTGTTGAGGTTTTATTTTTATGGAAATTCAAGTACTTAGTATAGCTGTAAGAGATCTATAGAGGACTCACTCTTAAAAACAAATTTATTTTATGTGCTTCTAATTCCTTTTAAAGAAATAAACTGGTCAAAAGTAATCATTCTTACTCTTTATTATTTGGGGGAATCAAAAACCTAATCTTTAACCAGGCAGTGGATTCCTTTAAAAATAATAATGATAATAACAGATTATTATTATTATTATTTGCGTTACAGCTAGTGTACAGTGGCCTTATCTCCTCTTTGTACTTGCAATAACATATTATTTGACCATGAATCACTCTAATGGATTGAAACATAAGCATGTGAATTGAAAAATAGATACATTAGTCAAATCAATAAATAAATATGAAAATATATTTCCACTATGAAAAACCATCTTGGCTACTGTGTCCTCCAACTTGGACAGAGAAAGCTGAAATATATAGCTGTAAAATATGGCTTGCCATGTCAACTAGCCACTGCCTGCAGCCTAAAAGGAATTTTGAGCACCGGGTAAGTAGTATTTCATCAACAAAATCATAAAATAAAGACATTAAAATGAAGGAATGATTGAGTGCTGCAGGACGTTTGTAAAATCACCCTTCAGTCTGGGGCTAGAGTAGTTTAGTATTAGGGATTGCATACTTTTCATATAAATTTGCTTACAAATAGCATGCCTTAACAAGCAATATTGCCAGACTGCCCCGGTTGCAAATATTTTTTCCACTGTTGTTGCTACACAAACTCTACTTGTGTATTCTATGACATTACTAGAGCAGGTATAAATAATACATCTTCAATATTGAACAAGAATGCAATATACACCTCAGTGTATACCTATTAAATGTTACTTGTTAAGGAGTCCAGGTGGGTTTTTCTTTAACCATTTAGGAGCCCTTTCCATATAATTGACATGAATATGTCTTCTGGACACATGCAAGCCAATATTTCTATCTTTTACACAGGCACAAATCTGGATTTTTAAAACTTGTGCTCTCAGTCATGCTTTGTGAGACCTAGAGTAACTGCTCTCAAGGTTCATTCCATTGCCCAGATACTTGGGAGCGAGGCCCATGAGGAGTAAATTGGCATACTCCTGAGTAAACTGGAATAGGATTGACTGTGAGCCTGTAATGTAAATGAGTATAACCAGTGGCACAGATACTTTTCTTTGTATTTTAAAACCCTTATATAGAATAGAGATCAATAATCTTTGTTACTGACGCACAACTCAGACATAAGGGTTGCAACTTGCATGTGTTTAATCGTGTATTTAAGATAATGACAAAAGTAGATAGCGTACAAAAGTTATTTGCATATTATTCTACCTTGACCTATTATGCAAGCATTAATTTGTCGATTTGCATATGACAAGGATGTTTGATAGTATTTTACTGTGAGTCACATCAAATGCTGGTATAAAATAATATCAATCAATGTAGGGTATGTTTTATGTGTTTTCTGGCTACATCATTGCTTTTCAAGTGATATTCTGCTTTACATTTTGCATATGAACTAGACTTTGTACGTAGCCCTCTCCAGTACCCCTGTTGAAGTGACTTTCATGTGAATTTGAATGAGGAGACTCCTTGAAAATCCCAGCTAGCTGAAAAGGATTGACACTTCAGAGTCACAAAGCTATCCCGAATGCAGACCCAACAACTTTTCTTTTTGACCTGTCATCAACAAATACAAAATATTCACACACAAAAACCCCCCCATCAAGTAGGAGTTGTGATGGGAATAGAATACTGTGAGCATGGGGCATCTCCAAAAAGTGGTAACACTATGGCATTTACCACAGCTTAACATTTTATAATTCAGTGGTACCTTGGTTCTCAGACTTACTCTGTTCCGGGAGTCTGTTCCAAAACCAAAGTGTTCCAAAACCAAGGCACGCTTTCCCATGGAAAGCAATGCAAAACTAATTAATCCGTTTCAGACTTTTAGAAACAACCCCTAAAGACTAAAACAGCAATTGAACATGAATTTTACTATCTAATGAGACCATGGATCCATAAAATGAAAGCAATAAACGATGTACTGCAGTCAAACAGTCAATCAATCAGTCGCTGAACTGGGTTCCACGCAGTCACAAAAAAAGAGCCACAAAAACGCAAAATAAATAGCAAAAAGAGACAGCCCTCAGTGTAGCACTCAAAACGGAAGTGTGACACTCAAATTGGAAGCGTGGCACTCAAACCAGAAACGTAACACTCAAAACGGAGCATGTTCAGCTTCTGAAAAAAGTTCGCAAACCGGAACACTTGTAGGTTTGCAGTGTTTGGGTTCCAAGTTGTTTGAGTACCAAGGTGTTTGAGAATCAAGGTACCACTGTATGAAAAACAATTGTTATGGATCCCTCCCCATTCACTGGGTGGAATTACTGAGTCAGTCCTTTCCTCCAATGAGAGGGGTTTCTTCTGCTAAAAGGCGTATTGCTCCAATGGAAGAAAGGACCCAGCTTTATTTATTAATTTTCAAAGCATCTAATGTTTTCTAGTAAGTTTTACTACACATTATGGATAGGGAGGTACCAATTCAACATCGGTCTGTTACAGTGGTACCTCGGGTTACATACGCTTCAGGTTACATACGCTTCAGGTTACAGACTCTGCTAACCCAGAAATAGTGCTTCAGGTTAAGAACTTTGCTTCAGGATGAGAACAGAAATTGTGCTCTGGTGGCACGGCAGCAGCAGGAGGCCCCATTAGCTAAAGTGGTGCTTCAGGTTAAGAACAGTTTCAGGTTAAGTATGGACCTCTGGAGCGAATTAAGTACTTAACCCGAGGTACCACTGTATTTTGGGTGCTCTTCCACCCATTGGTCAACCCACCAAAATCTGAAATGCCAGCTGTTCCCCAAGCCCCACCAAACATTTTTGGTGCTTGCTCAACTGCACGGGCAATGGAGATCTCTTCATCACAGGGGCTGAATACAGCTTTCAGCTGAGACAAGTGCACCTGTTAGGCTGCATAACAACAATCAAATTTTCAAAGCGATGCACATATTTATCACTCTGCTTACAGTATCCAAACAACGTGGAAGCGGGGCTGTTTTCTAGTTCTCATCGTGATATACACGCTCCTCTATAAATGTAAGAGCCAGGGAATTATTCCTGTTGTTAAAATGTGTAGGTAAATGTGATTAGATCAGGCTTCTTTAGCACATTAAATTGTTTATGTTACCGATGTCAGGGTCATCCTTTCCCCGAAACCTTGTGGTAATTTATTATACAACGCGCCTTGGTGTTTACTGAAAAAGGAAGCCAGCGGCTCTAGCTGGGTTGCTTGTGTCTGGTTCCTCATTCTCTGAGTGTGAAAACTTTATTGCTCATTATCTACTGGGCTGTGATGAAGTGACAGATGATTTATTGGGAGCCAAAACCTGTGTTTCAATGGTGAACATTTTTATCCTTTTGTGTTGCAGCCTGCCCAATCCCTTGTAACTGCTGAGGCAACAAATGAAGGGAACTGAGTGCTGGAGGGCTCCAGGACTATCACTCACAAATGTCCACATTTCAGATCTTGCTCCATCCCTGTTTGATTCAATTCCCTTTTGTTGCTTAAAAATTCAATTTGTTTAATTGAGCTGTTGGGCAGTAAAATCTGAATTCTATGCATTTTAACCATTCATATTAAATTTCTCTCTGCATAGTACTTGTTATTAATAGGCTTTAAGAGAGGTCACTTTAATTTAAATGTAGCGACCTTACAAGCTTATAAAATGATCTATATGCTTCCCTCCTCAAACTGAAATTAAATTGAATAAATGGAAGATAATGTTACAATAGATATTTCTTATCAAGGTTTTGAGATGTTTTTAGAATGTGGGATTCTGTTATAACACAGATGTGAAGTCAGTCTACGTGCTTCATCCTTTGCCTCAATCGTTAAAAAAATGACTTTCGGATGGTGGCCTACAATGATGCCAGGCCACTTTAATAAACTTGCAGTTTCTGTTTGGCATTTAATTGCATATCTAGTGCTGCGATTTGTTTAGTACTAGGTATGTAACAAAATGTGTATAATGGCATTTTTTTTGTTTATTTTAATAGGGGTTATGTGTTATTGACATTTAAATAGCAGAACATCTTTTCCTTCAGGATTAATAAATACCATGCAAACCAGCACAAGACTTTAAGGTTTACTAAACTTTAATCTGTAAAATTTAATAGCAATATCCACATCATTATGTGTGTATAGAATCCTGGCTGGCTTTGCAAACACTTTTAAGCCATGAATTATGTTACAAGAATGGGTTTGCTGTGTATCATTATGTCCAGGTAAATGCCAGGATGATGACATAATTGGTAGTTGGGAGTAAAATACAACCCCAGTAAAATGTTACTAAGGTAAATGTAGCCGGATTGTAATTCATTATACATAAACACGACGACTTGCGTTATTTATCATTTTATGAAATGTAGAACAAACTGAGCTCTCAGAGCTTCCTTCGCTACTTTATTCCAAATGGAAACAATGCATTAGTCACAAGGTATTCTCATTTATTCTTTCTTTCTTTCAAGATTTACCAGTTCTTTACTGTACTACTTTTGGAAATAATTTTAGAACTCCATGCTAGTCTGAGCTAAGATGCCTGAAATACAAAGACCTTAAAAAAAAGAAAAACCAAAAAAAGAAAAAGAAAACTAGCCTCATTAAGAATGATATCCTGCCACTTTCAGACACTGACAAATTTATGACTTTGGATTAAAGGTCATATGGGCATTTCAGCCATTAAAGCAGTTCCATTTCATAATACCTGCAACCTTAAGGAAATACTTTTTTTTTTGCACATAGATGCCTGTTATGTTAGTTTCTGCTAAAGACATACAGTAATAGTTTGGAAGCAACAAAAGCCCTATTTTGTACCTGTTCAGCTTGCAAGTGTGCTCGCCTCAGGCTACTGTTTAACTTTTAACCCTCTTGTTCACATAGCGTACATGCATAAAAACTACAATGTACCTCATAATGATGCAAGGCTTGCAGCCTTTCGTTCAGACTGTTTGTCACAGGATGAGCTGGTCCCCGTTTTTTTTTAAAATTAGCTTAGGAAACGAGGAAAACACAAAAGGCATTTCCCTATGAAATAAATGTATTGGGCTGCTTAATGATAGCTGGTACATTTCTTCTACATTAACAGGGCATTTAGCTTTGAGAAATAAGTCACTTCAAAATGATGTTGAGGGAGGTTTGTTTTTCCCAATCCTTTTGGGGGGAGGAGGGGGTATTGCCTTATTTTAAAATATTTTTTCAGGCTTTTATTATATGTGCCAACCACTTTCATGTCAGACTTAGAATGAACTACAGTATAACTAGGATATATTATTCCCCCCACCCTACCAAGAGTTTTGGGCAACACAGCTTATGATGAATTATTTGTATGGTCACAAGAAAATTCCCCTCTCCTGCACTTAAACCCAGCAACATTACACCCCAATTGTGGTAGAGGAAACAGCTGATGTGACAGCTGTACAGCACATGGAAATCCATTGGTACATTGGTTAATCAGCAGTTTTTATTGGTCCTAGAGAATACATAGAAGAGCTGTCCTGAATTAGAAATGGGCTTATGTTCTCACTTAATAGGACATATCCTTTAGCTCTAGATGAGGAATTCCTACTGTTTAATGATGGAAAAGTCTCTTTCCTCCCCTGCCCACCCTCAAAGGATTATGGAGGGGAAAGTCAACATATGGACGTTTCAGCCTTGAGGCCTGGTACAGTTGGTAGGAGGGAAAGACACATTTCTAACCTTATCCCCTTCATATCATTCTACTTAAAATGAAGTAGCTAGTTCAGTTCTCTTTATCCTTGCTGTGGTTTTGATTCTTAGACAGTTTCACTGTGGATGCATGGTTCCATTTCCAAATAGTTATACATCCGAACGGTGCCTGTAATCCTGGTTGGATGGTGGAAAACTGGAATAAGGAGAAATGACTTTGGTGTTACCTCACCTCTGCTCTCCAACACACTGTTCTGCTAGCAGTAGGAAGCGCACTAGATTCCTCATGTGGATCCTGCAGTTGTTGCTGGTAGTTATTTGCACAAAGGAGGAATGTGCACAGGTACATGCGTACTGTGGGAGCCTGATATTCTGAGCAAGCACATAGGATTCCTCATATAAAATAAGGAAAGTCAAGGAAAGTTAAATATGTCCCAGCCCCCCCCCCCCAATGCACACATGCACAGGAACCCAACAGCTGGTGTCACATCCACAGCACACATTTAAAGCATTTTAATACAGTACCATTTTAGCAGCCATGACTTTCTCCCAAAGGATCTAGTTAAGGAGTCAGAGAGCTGTTAGGAAATCCTTCCCAGCACCCTTAACAAACTACAGTTCCCAGGATCTGTTGGCATGACTGTTAAAGTGGACTAAGAGTGTTTTCACTGTATAGTCAAAACAAAAAAAAATTCCTTCCAGTAGCACCTTAAAGACCAACTAAGTTAGTTCTTGGTATGAGCTTCCGTGTGCATGCACACTTCTTCAGATACACTGAAACAGAAGTTTCCAGACCCTTCTATATAGTGAGAAGGTGGGGAGGGGTATTACTCAGAAGGGTGGTGGGAATGGGTGATTGGCAGATAGCTGTGATGAGCCTGTTGACGACTCTTAACGACTGCAATAGGTCTTACAGGAAAAAGCAAGGGGTGAGAAGGTGAAAAATGGCTTTGTCATGTATAATGAGATAAGAATCCAATGTCTTTGTTCAGACCAGGTCTCTCCATGGTTTTAAGTTTGGTAATAAGTTGCAATTCAGCAGCTTTTCTTTCCAGTCTATTTCTGAAATTCCTTTGTAGTAAAACAGCTACTTTGAGATCTTGTATAGAATGTCCTGGGAGATTGAAGTGTTCTCCTACTGGTTTCTCTGTCTTGTGATTCCTGATGTCAGATTTATGTCCGTTTATTCTTTGGCGTAAGGTTTGGCCTGTTTGTCCAATATAGAGAGCTGAAGGACATTGTTGGCATTTGATGGCATACACAATGTTAGACGATGAGCAATTAAATAGTCCCGAGATGGTATGTGTGATGTTGTTGGGGCCAGTAATGAAACTTCACTGTATAGTGTGGATGTGAAATTCTAGAGAACCCATCAGTGTTGCTTGGTGGATTATTGCGTAGAGACATCTTTGCCGGCAAGAAAGAAGACTAAGTGGGAGTCAGTTTAGCAAGTCGTTGCTGTTGTGGCCGAGTTGCCACGGGGGCCTTTCCGACTTTGTAGTTCTTTCTTCCTTGGAAGCAAGAAAAGCCTCTTTCTACCATGGAAGCTTGTCGAGCTGCATGAGCTGGGCCAGAGGAATCTGACCCAGCTCTAACGGTTCGCAGGGCTTCTGTGTATTTCTAACAGTCGCTGCACTTCCTCCTCTTCCTTGCAAGTGAAGATCGACAGTGAGAAGCCAGCAGGTAGTGCTCTTATGTTACCTTGATTTTTCTACTGTTTTTCTTCCTCCTCTAGAAGAAGACTGAGCTCACAGTTACAAGGGGAGAGGTTGGTGGGCAGCGGGTGGATCTCGTCTGGAGGCCGGCACTTGCCCACTCTTCTCTGAAGCAGTCACAAATCTTCATATTTTGTATTAAAGGGTCTTCAGGGGTGGGGTGAGGTCTCCACTTTTACTATGCAAGAATTTCAACCAGAAAAAGAATGTCTCTGTCATTTTGGATGTGCTTTTCTTGTTTACATTATTTCAAATACACAAGATCTGTGCATTAAAAACAGCTTGAGAGTTCAGAGGACTGTTTTCTGTTTCTTCTGGCCCTCCTGTGAAGTTTCTTTTAAACTTCACAGCCCTTACCCGTTCTGCAGGGGACCAAATATTATGACATGCCTCACACATGCATTTTATGGTAATTTTGACTTATGAATGCTTAACATTTCAAAGTTATAATATTTTAAAAGCAATTTCCCCCATCTACCCATGCAGAATCCTTAAAATGTGCCACATTTTCTTATGTATGTGGAAACATTTCTGTGGAGAGGCACCAGATCCTAATTCAGCTGTAACAAAATATATTTCAATATCTTTTCTCTCTCCAAATATTTTATCATGCGGTTTACAACACAGATATCAACGTAAAATAAAAACCACAAAAAATCAAATCATAGATCACCAGCTAACTATTAGAGGAAGATGTTTTCCTAATTGCCTGCATAAGCCTCATGGCATAGAAAATTTTTCAGCAGACATTAAAACATTAAAACAGAAGGAGGCAGCTGAATCTTTATTGGCAGAGCATTCTACAATACTGGGCCAATGAAACTAAAGGCTTGGTTTCTCCTTGTTGTCAGATAAGCCTCACCAACTTGGGGGACAACCAGTGGATGATCTAAGTGACTAAGGTGGGATAAAAGGGTTCAGGAAGTCCATAAGGTAATTGTTGACCTAAATTATTGAAAAAATTGCAAATTATTACAAGGATCTCGAACCTGGCTTGGCAGCAGATGGGCAGACAGAGCAGATGTTTTAACGATGGTGTCACCTGCAGGTGGCTATGTGTCCCTATCAGCAGTCTGCCACATTCTGCATCCGTTGAGTTTTCAGACCAGGCCCAAGGCCATCCCCATGTAGAGCACATAGCAGTAGTCCAGCTTCAAGGTTACCAACAACAGTTAACAATAACAATGGTAAGGCTATGCCTGCCCAGGAACAGCTGTAGCTGGCACATCAGTTCAAGGTGGTAATAGACACTGCTTGCCACAGAGGACACTTGGAGCTCTAGTGACAAAGACATGCAAGGGTACTTCCAAACTATGCACCTGTTCCTTCATCTAATCCACCACTGCATTCAGACACTGGTTCAGAGCTTTCACAGCCCCCTCTGATTCAGCTGTTATGGAGAAATAGAGCTGCCTGCCTTCAGGATATCAATGACATCTTGCTTCAAAACTCCTAATGGCTGCTCCCAATGGCTTCATAGAGATGTTCAATAGCACTGGAGAAAATTGAACCTCTCAGAAGCCCTAGCACAAGTGCTGGAGCACCATGAATTCCTGAGCCAGATCTGAGAAATCCTCAACATGGATGTTGAAGTCACCCAAAACCACTATCCCCGGTTCTTTCAACACCACACCCAAGACAACCTTAGTCAGCTTGTTCAGCGATTCTGCTGAGCAGTAGGGTGGGTTGTACACCAACATCATCCCAGCTTGTTCCTTTGGCTCAACACCAGATGCAGGTCCTCAAGTCCCTTTCCAAGAGAGAGTCTTCCTAATTATGGGAAGTGAACTCTGATGACAACAGCAAGATCTCTTCACACACAGCCTGGTGATACACACCAGGCTAATGATTTCCTTCCATCCTGAGCTGTTAGCTGTCCTCCTCCTTGGCTCTCCATCTCTAGGGGAATTAACATGGTTTTCAAACAACTGTTCTTTCTCTGCCTTGATATAAGCTATTGCTGCAACAGGTTCCAGTTTGGCAAGAGCAAGACTTACTCACTTGTCTTAATGGTGGGTACCATCAGGTTCTGCCTCTGAACTATACCGTTTCTCCTAGTCCCACCAATATATCAAAGGGAAGGGAGTAATTGTTGGTTACTTGAACGGAAAGATCTGCCCCTTGATGTTTCTGAATCTCCCATTCTGCCACCTGACCTTCCCAGTCAGATTCAGAAGCAGAGAGTGACCCATCTAGCAGCATGAAGCTGGTTGACTCTGCCGACTGCTTTCAAGTTCAGAGTGACATCTCCATCAGGACTGTGGGGTAAGTTTGGGACAAGTCTGGAACACACTTATTCTTTGCATGTGCCAAAGAAAACATCACACACGTGGATCATTTTAGCCCTAAGGGGGTTGGGGCAATCAAAACATCAACCTGTGTATTATACACAACAATGATTACTGCAACATATTTTAACAAATGCTATGCATATTTGAATGGTTTCTGCCTCTTTTAGTGCTCATAAAACCCCCCAACAAGGTTGGAATTTAAGCTGAAATTGGCTTTCAGATACATTACAAAACTGTCATTTGAAACAGAGTGGGAAAGCGTAATTTTTAACTGTATGACTGAAAAATAGTTGAACTAATTTTGGTTTCAGTCTTTAAAAAAATTACCTTTGGGATGAGATCACGCACTGACAATTTTAGCACAGAGGATTTTTTAATTATGAGCAAATGAAAAAAATGAGAGGAACAATGGAAGCTGAAATTCAACTTTAATTATAGCACTTGACAACTACTATAATACAAAGATCAGCAATAAAAGTAGCCTTTTAGGGTACTTAGGCTGGAGACAGATGTAGTATTTTAAGTATGATGGAGGCAGGTTGAGCATACATTCCCTGAAGTCTAGGACACTTTCTTTCACAGTATATTCAAACCACCTCTACCACACCTTGAATATTCTGTTTCTCCTTTAGCATGTCACCAGTGAATCCAGGGTTCTGTGCTGCAATGCACAGAGCAAATCTAAGAAAATGGACATAGGTCCTGTGTAGCTTGACAGCCAATCTTCAGTTGATGCTTTCGGATTATTATTTAGCCAAGTGAGTAAACCTCTAACAACTGGCATATGACTAGCCCTAAAGCACTTTTAAACCATTTTACTAGCTGTACAATGTGACTTTTCCCTGAGCTCTTGGCAGTAACTTACCTTTTCAAGTCCGACCAGTATAACACAAAGAAACACTGTTGGCAGACATGTTCCAGGTCGCAGAGCAAGATTACATGATCAATAATCTTGAAAGCAAACTTCAGGACCTGAAATACAATTCTAGACATTGACATGACAGAAGGATGCCACTCAATATTCAATTGCAGCAAGAGCTGTATGCTGAGATGACATTAAAAAACAGGCTGGAAGTCATTGAGCAACTTCTGTGCCTCTGTATGGCTAATTTAATATTATTCTTGCTTCAGGGTCATTAGCTCGTGGTTCCAAGTGTTGCGCTAGCACTTGATTTGATGCCTATTGTTTAAGCAGCTCTGCCTTGGTAAAAGCCTGCTGCACAATTGTGAATGATATACTTTGCAGTGACATTCCTGGAATTATTTCATTCCTTTTCATTGCATGCACCTTGAACAGTCTTTTGCAAGTTTGCAGGTGTGTTAGATAGTGTGGTGACATGCTGTGAAAAAGTCATTTTGGGTGAGCAAGTAGCATGGGCCTACTGAGTGTTTCTGCCAGTGCAGTACATCAATCCTCTAATACACTAATTGTTTTATCTGGGACTTCAGAAACAGGGCTCTGGAAATGAACGTCTCAGTTTCAAAAATCCCCAAACGATTAAGTGCCAAGTCCAGCCTCTCTCTGAATTTTGCCTTGGCTGACAGTGTCTCAGCATTCAGCTGCCAATCTCTCTCCTCCAAACTCCTTCCCCACATTTCCATAGACTTAACAAGTTGGACAAAGAGGACATCAAGTTTATACCAAAGCAGATGACTGCTTCTAAGCTGCTGCTGCCAATTTGGACTTTGGGAATGATAGTTTTTAAAATTTATTCATCCTGATTTATTGGCATGGTCAAGAAGGAAGGCCAACAGTTTCCAGAGCTCATATGGAAGGTTGGATCTAAAAGTTGTGAAGATTTGTGAACATGCTCAGAGTCTTCATTGCATTGTGTGGCCAAATCATAGTGACAACCAGTTCCCTGTGTAGATTAAGGGTGCATTCAGACGTGGGGAACATTGTGTTTGTTTTCCTGATATAAGCTAGCGCTTATATTCCCTTCACGCTGCAGTACCTGTTGCATTATGGAACTGTGGATTTTTGACTGCTATACCAGCACGTTGTGCTAAATTTCATTCACAACAGTAGGCATAGTGTGACACAACAATAAATGCTGTTGGACAACATCTCTGTTGCCCCACCATTTCTACACACACCTGCCTCTGTTCTGCCATGATTCACCCATTGAAATGGTAGGAAAGAACTGTATGCTGGTCAGGGTCAGCCCAAGCACCTAAGGCAGACCTCAGAATGGCGCCAGGGAAAAAGAGGTGAGGGAAGAGCTACATCATGTGCAAGGGAGAGAGGAAGACTGAGAGTGGGATCTTCTGCCTTGGTGGATCCTGCCACCTGAGGTGGTTGTCTCCCCTGGCTTCATGAGCAGGCTAGCCCTGAATAAAGATCTGCATTGGAATTTGATCATGAGACAGTCACCTTACATGGTCTCATGAGTGAGCCATCCCTGATGTCAGTACACTGCTCCAAATTTCATCACTTCACTTCCATGGTTTTCAGAATTAGTGGGGCTGAAAACAGATTTGTTTCTTGAAGTAATTACCATGGAAATGACTGCTTAACTCCCACTATATTCTGCTACATTTCTGGAAGTGGTGTTTACGTCGTGTGAAAGCTCAAATATAACAGGGAAATTAACAGGGAAATGTAGCGAAATGGGATATACTGATGTGTGAATACAGCCTAAGTGGCTACGAAGTAGCAAATGATTGCATGAATCCATTTGAATCATGTAATTTGAACTAGGGGTGCTGGTGAATTTTCCTGAGCTTAGGCTCAGATTCAAGCTTTGGGGACGCAGCTGTAAGGAGAACCCCATAATTCTTCTCCATCTCTTTAAAAATTTGATACATTGTATTGAAAAAGAAGTGTAGATGTGGGTTTGGGGGATCAGGATGGGAAGGAACTGTAAGGAGGCATGTGTGAATCTGAATTTATGATATGGTTTATCTCTGTAGCTCATGGCATAAGAGTGATATAACTCTGTAGCTCATGGCATAAGAGTGATATAACTCTGTAGCTCATGGCATAAGAGTGATATATATGACATGAGACCCTCCATGATTAGCTTTGGTGACTATGGAACCAGCCAGATTCCAGCCCCCCCTGCTAAAAGGCACTCTGGAATATCCTGAGCTACCCCACATCTGACCAGAAGATTTACACATGGAAATTTAGTTGTTAAGTACAGGACACTCTGCTTCCAACTGGGATTCATCCACACAATAGTACGGTGATACAAAGGCAGATCACAGACAGGTTCAGGTAATTGCTCACTATGGACTCAGCTAAAGGTAAAGGTAAAGGTACCCCTGCCCATACGGGCCAGTCTTGCCAGACTCTAGGGTTGTGCGCTCATCTCACTCTATAGGCCGGGAGCCAGCGCTGTCCGCAGACATTCTGGGTCACGTGGCCAGCGTGACAAGCTGCATCTGGAGAGCCAGCACAGCACAAGGAACGCCGTTTACCTTCCCACTGGTAAGCGGCCCCTATTTATCTACTTGCACCCGAAAGTGCTTTCGAACTGCTAGGTTGGCAGGCGCTGGGACCGAACAACGGATCCCCGCCGCGGGGATTCGAACCGCCGACCATGTGATCAGCAAGTCCTAGGCGCTGAGGTTTTACCCACAGCGCCACCCGCGTCCCTAATGGACTCAGCTACACAGCTGCAAATAAAACATTTCAAGTGTGTTTCAAGTGCAATATACAATGTGACACTAGATGGCAATGGTGAGCCTTATGGAAAATTCAATGTATTTTTAAAAAAACTGTAGTCTTTCAGTTTTTTGTTAAACAATCAGAAATAGGATGGCCAAAGAAGAATTGGGAAGAATGAAGTTTGTTTTTATTGTATATTTGTTTATTGTTCCCCCCTTTCCTGTTTTTGTTTTTGTGTATCATTTTGCTTTGTGGTTTGTGTTATTATGATGGAAAACTTAATAAAATTTATTTTTAAAAAAAGAGAGAGAGAATTAAGCAAAGTTAACAATCAAAATGGTAGGAATTACTCATTTCATAGCCGCTTCCCATCTACTGGTATGTATAAAAAATCATTATATGCAAAAGTTAGTTAGCTCTCACTGCTCCAACAGGACAGCACACAACCCAGTGCTCCCCAGGACTCTGCATCTCTGCTTCTCTTTAAGAACAGGTATACGTTCTCCCCCTCCCCATTTTTCTAGTGTGGGTTTATGGGAAGAATGTAAAGCCCTGCTTCTGTAGGCCTTTTAGAATAATTAGGGAATCTTTTGTTCTTTAATCAAAGTGTGTATGTATTGTAATTTGACTGTAACTTTGCTTTCTAAAGCAACATTTTTATATATTTTGTCACTCCTATTTTATAATAAACCAAACTTTCTTTTTTGTGTATGTGAGAGCCTCTTGTGGGCATAAGATTAAGGGTTAACACACATCCATAACAAGCACATGAAATAACTCCAGCAAAAGATCCTAAACCTCTCAGCAGTGTGTATATGCTGTCGATGTACATGTGAGTCCAAATACAAACATCGTAACAGAAGGGTTTGGAGACCGGGAACATCAGATTGGACTGGTAAAACGTATTTCTGATTTTTGGGGAAATAACATGGGGCACTTCCAAGGCAATCCCAAGGCAAACCCACCCTTCTCTAGTCTGAATAAATGCAATTAGTGTCTCAGACATTTCTGTACCTGAGAAGTTTAAGATTCTGCACTTGGAGTTTGACAACATATAGTTTGGCTTCGGAAACTTGGCGGTTCACCTCCAACACCCTTGGGTTGTGAGGGGTGGGGTGGGCAGGGATCACAAGAGCCATGGAGGCCAGTACAAAAGGCTTATGATAGAATTAAAGGATGAGCAACAGGGCCATGTTTTCAATGGCGATACAAGCCAGTGCTTGCATCAATGCAGTTAACACGGATCAACCAGTCAGGCTGCCAGGCAATTAATGAGATGAAAGTCTAGCCAACCATTCTTGCCCTCCAGTTGTTGTTTTTTTTGTAACGGAGAGGGTAAAATTCAGATAGGTTGGAGGACAAAATTCCTGATACTGCAGAAGTCCAGAGCCACAGCCTTATTCTTTTTTATTATTATTAAAAATGTAAATTCCAATTGAACTCAAGACCAAGTCATCAATTCAACTCCCGTTAAACACTCATGTTTGAAAAAACTCATTTCACCCTCCCTACAGCTCTGTTTCTGTTCTTGACCATTTATAACAGACCATTCTCACCGTACTGATTGAAACCCATTTTAATTTAGAGGAAATGGGAAGAATAAGCCGGCACTATGAGATGCAGTGTCAGGCATTGGAGAGCTAAGTCCTTGCCTAGCCCTGAATATAGTTCAGTGATTTGTGTGAACTGTGCTGAGGTGCCAGGGGGCATATCCGGGACCCTTAAGTCTGATAAGGCCCTTGGGTCTTCTGTCTGACACCCCTATTGTAATGCCATGCCTTGATATTTTTACCGCTCCATGCAGCATCTCTTTTATATGTGATGGATAAATCCTGTAAGGTTGCATGGGCTTGTAAGATCAGCTTTTGTCCCCAGGTGAGATAGAATAGATAGGCTTTTGGGATGAGGTAAAGTGTGTGAAAGATGGGATATTTTACTTAACCCTGAATTACTAGGCTTTTATGAATTTAACTCAGATCCTCGGAGGTATTTTAACATAGTATTTTTGGTCTGTTTAGTAACAACAGCCATCTGAAATGGTAGTGGCACATAGCCAGAGGGAAGAGAGGTGTTAATGAGACTCTCTATAAATGGAATGAGCTCAGGAATGACAGTTTTCCGTAGTACTTTTGGCATAGGATCGAAGAGCCAGGTGGTGGCACGGAGCTGACCGATCACCTTAGATAATGATAAAAAAAAGCGGTGACAGGGGTGAAAGATTCAAGGTCCATTGAAGAATCACACAGAGAGAGGGAGGAAGGAAGGAAGGGGTGATCATTGATACTTGAGATGCATTGTTGATTCCTCGTCACTTCAGTTTTGCTGGTGAAATATGAGAGTTACTGATCAGGGGAACGTGGCGAGTTATCAATATCAGATGTTTAAATGAGTGGAATTATTAACCTATCTACCATTTGGAATGCGTATTTATGGGTTCTCTGACTGGAATCAATCACATCTGAAATTCATTTGTTGGTCTTCAGTGGAGATGTACACTTAACCTTTACATTTCAGGGCCAGTAGATGGAAATTGACGTAGAAAAGTATCCCAAAGGTGCCTGGTCCAGTGAGAAAGCAATTCTAGTCATTCCTAAATTATTCTTATGCTGCAGGGGATAAACATTTGCATCAAGGGTCCCAATTCAAACTGTGGCAGAGTCTGTGAATACTGGCTGCAGTACAACCCATTCAAAGAGAAATAAATTGGAAGGTCTGAACCTATATAGCAAATTTCAGAGCCGAAACCTATGATGGATACTTAGCTTTGGAAGTGAGCTGTGGACTGTGATAGAGATGGATTTTGCAGCTTCCATTTTTATATAGGCTTCCACTGCACTGACACCAGAGGACATCACAGCAGTTTCAAGCTTTTTCTTTCCTTCTTCCTTCCTTCCTTCCACATGACAGGTGTTTTGGACTTCAACTGCAACACTGAATTCCTTTTACAGATAGGTAGCCGTGTTGGTCTGCCATAGTCAAAACAAAAAAAATTCCTTCCAGTAGCACCTTAAAGACCAACTAAGTTAGTTCTTGGTATGAGCTTTCGTGTGCATGCACACTTCTTCAGATACACTGAAACAGAAGTTTCCAGACCCTTCTATATAGTGAGAAGGTGGGGAGGGGTGTTACTCAGAAGGGTGGTGGGAATGGGTGATGGGCAGATAGCTGTGATGAGCCTGTTGACGACTCTTAACGACTGCAATAGGTATTACAGGAAAAAGCAAGGGGTGAGAAGGTGAAAAGTGGCTTTGTCATGTATAATGAGATAAGAATCCAATGTCTTTATTCAGACCAGGTTTCTCCATGGTTTTAAGTTTGGTGATAAGTTGCAATTCAGCAGCTTCTCTTTCCAGTCTATTTCTGAAATTCCTTTGTAGTAAAACAGCTACTTTGAGATCTTGTATAGAATGTCCTGGGAGATTGAAGTGTTCTCCTACTGGTTTCTCTGTCTTGTGATTCCTGATGTCCGATTTATGTCCGTTTATTCTTTGGCGTAAGGTCTGGCCTGTTTGTCCAATATAGAGAGCTGAAGGACACTGTTGGCATTTGATGGCATAAACATAAACACTGAATTCCTTGTTTATCTACAGTCCTAGCCTGTGTTGTCCCCCCTTCTTCTCCTTTCCCATTTTGCCCTCTGCCTCAGGGACCTTACTATAAGGGACACCTCACAGCAGGCTCCATTATTGCGAAGAGTTTTATGCACCCATTGTCCACCTCAGGACCAAACTTGCTGGGTCTCCTACTTGCTGCCATGTTGCTCTCTTGCATCTTCCAAGCTTTTAACTTTTGCCATCCCTGCAGCTGCAGAAAAACACTGCCCTTCCCTCTCATAGCTCCTCCCCTGTTTGAGTTCCTCCAATCAATGAAGCGTTCCTCCACCATAGACACAGCCCTAAGTGCTTCCATTCTTGAGTCTGTTGTGTGCTGGGCGGGTGAACAGTCAGAGTCAGCAGTGGGGAAGAGCCCAAGTGGTAGGGTAGGTCTAGCCAGGGCTACATGAAGTAATTAATAGAGAGTAAATGCCTCACACCTGAGCTTTGAACCATGCAAGCAAGTGAGGGTCAAGATGGGTTAGATTACACTGGGCAACACTTATTTACTTTTTGAATGTTGTCTAGATTTCTACAACTGATTTAGGGTATTTTTGCACTGCTGAATCAGGAAATGGCATCCGTTTCTCTCCATCAGGTCAGGTTTACTGTAAACTGAATGGTGGGCATTGATAAAGGTAAGTACACGTAAATTGCATGTTGCTTCACAATTTTTCAAACTTCAGGGCTTGAACTTCCGTTTCTTGGAACTCCTGGAATGCTCAGCGGCAGGGAGGTCTCTCTTCAGAGTCCAACAGTAGTCAGCCATCATGACTGCGTCCCAGCGACCCTGATACCTGGTCTCCATCTCTTTCATGTCCTGATGGAATCTCTCCCCCTGCTCGTCACTCATTGAACCCAGGTTCTCAGGAAACCGGTCCATATGTTAAAATAGGTAGTGCATCTTGACGCTCATGTTGCAGCCCAGGTTTCTGAAAGCAGTCAGCATGTTGTTGACAATTTCTGTGTAGTTTCTGGCCTTATTGTTGCCAAGAAAGTTCTTCACTACCAGAACAAATGCCTTCCACACTTCCAGTTCCACTTCGTTCATTGAGTTTCTGAACTCTGGATCTCTGATGAGCTGACAGATCTGAGGACCGTCAAAGATGCCAGCTTTCAACTTCTCCATGGTCAATCCTGGAAAAGCCTGGCACAAGTAAGTGAAGCAGTCACCATCCTTGTCCAGAGCCTTGGTGAACTGCTTGATTAAGCCGAGCTTGATGTGCAGTGGTGGGAAGAGTATTCTGTCTCTGTCCACCAGAGGGTCATTGATGACGTTCCTTTTTTTGCAAGGCACCAATTTCTCCCGCACAGGCCAGTCCTTTGTGTAATGCTGAGCACGGTCCCTACTATCCCACATGCACAGAAAACATGGGTACTTGGTGAAGCCAGACTGTTGTCCCAACAAAAAGTTCACCATCTTCAGGTCAACATAAATAAACCACTTATGCTAATCATAACCAATTTTCTCCAGCACATACTTCACCGCTTCATAGTTCTCCTTCAGTGTAGTCGAGTGAGCCAGGGGTATAGAGGCAAACTGGTTGCCGTTGTGTAGCAGAACACATTTCAGTGATCGCTTGCTGCTGTCAATGAACAGTCTCCAATCTTTGGGTTCGTACTGTGGCACTCCAAGCTTCAGCAGAAGCTGCGCAATATCTGCACAGTACACCAAGTCCTTCTCTTCCGAGACAAAATGGAGGTACTCTTGATGCCTGTTGCGGAAGAAGCTGATGTGAGCACTGTCAGAGAGGAGGTTTTTTCCTTCAATCTGGATGCCAACAGTTCGCCAGAGTCCTTTGACAAGCTGAGGTCGCGAACTAGATCATTCAACTCCTTTTGGAAAAATGGATGTGGAGCATCATCTTCAAGAACCACTTCTTCTTCTTCATGTCCTTCAACACTGGAGGCATCTTCGTCACTAATGTCAGGAAGTTCTCCGAAGATAGGCACTGGAATTTCATCACAATGAGCTACAGGACGACGTGCTGATTGAAGATCAGGATACTTCGTGGGGTGGCTGCCCCATTAACTTAGTTTTGATCCCCCAACTTTATGCTTTGCCGCACCAATTTATGGAAGATTTCGAGGTTTTATGACTTCAAACTGATCCCTTTTTGACATAATCACCCAGAACTATCGGACCTGAATACTTCTTGTCATTAAAATAATCATTTCCAATCAAAACAATTATTCAACATGGCATTTTACCCCCACCAACTTCTTCTAAAATGCTCCACACAAGCGTTCATGTGAACAAAAACGTAAAAAAACGACATGTGGCCATAGCTCAAAAACTTGACCTGATTGAGCAAAACCAATATGATTTTTGGATTCAGCGCATCAGATTCGTCCTAAATCAACTGAAAAAACGCAGACAACAAATTTGTTGTTGACCAGTGTTATGAGTAGCTGGGTAAAGAATGAAGGCCAGAAACTTCAGAACTGAGTCCAGAGAACTAGCATTATGCAATCTGTACCCGTTGGTAGAATCACAAGTTTTTACCTAATATAACAAGCTAATACAGTGTAGAGCAGGGGTAGCAAATGTGATTACATCCAGATGTTTGGGACTACAGTTCCCATCAGCCAGCCAACATGACCAGGAGTGATGGGAGTTGTAGTCCATAGCATCTAGTGAGACCATATTGGCTACAACTGGTGTAAAATACAATGACTGAGAATGGATTATGACAGGTCACAATAAGAGGAATCCATGCTGAGGTATCTTAGTCTAGACCCAGAAGTCAACATCCCTTCTATTGGCAAATCTGGGCTGTACAGCAGGACTATCATAAGGCAAGTTAAGAGGTTCTGCATACTGTGTGTGTGTGGGGTGTGCGCGTAGATTTCCTCAAATATAAAATTATTTTGTTTCCACCAAACTCTGGGCAATGGCTGCTCTTATGCAAAGCCCTCCCATAGGAAGAGAATGTTAAAATGGGTAAATGTCCCTACAGTGTAGAAAGTGGGGAAGCGGAGGACTGGCTCCACTGAACAAGGAATTAATCTTTATGTGGTTATTGTTAAGGTGCCTGCTGTTGAATCATGAAGTTAGTCCGTCAGAACAAATTGACAACGCATTGATTTGGGCACCAACGAAGGAAATGGTCAGAAGGAGGTACTACAGCTCAGTGGTACAGTAGCTATCAGGCAACAGAAAAGGCCAAATGGGTTCCACCTGTCTTTATCAAGTTTTGGCCTGGGTGTTTTATCTGAACCACACATTTTTAGAGCTGTTTGCCAGCTCCCCTATTTCTCTGCTCTGTGCTTGTTTTGCTTTGTTGGCCACAGTCTAGCAATCTGATGGAGACTTTCTGTTTGTCCTACTGAGTCATGGTTGTGTTATTAGACTGCAAAGCTGGACAATATTATATTATATTTCTTTCCAGGGTTATGGTTTCAAATATGAACATTCTCTTCAGTAATCATCAGCACCCCGAGACACTGCAAATAGGGTAGATCAGACATTGACATCCCTAAACTTAAATTCCAGTGCTTCAATCTAAGTGATGAACTATACATCAATATTGGGTAATCACTTGTGATATGTTCACATTTTTGATATTTTAAGGACATTATACATGGCTCCGAGACAAAAATTACACATGTGTGTGACTGAAATGACAGCCTTCTGGGATTTGCTACAGAAATTATAGGTTCTGCTGCAATTTACATGCTAACTTCCATAACCTTGTGATAGTTCAACCATTTGTAAAAGAACAGCGGGAGGTCTAATGCTCTAATATTCAATGAATAATTTTGTTTCACATCAAGCACAAGGTCCAGTTTAATGTTTTATTACATTAACATGACACTGGTTGACATATGCCTGGTAATTAAATCAGCTTGTCGTAACAAGGGAGAGAGATAAGTGTGGTTTGTTTTTTTAAAAAAATGATATTGATTGACATTAAACATTTTGATATCATCTAAGGAGCAAAATAAAACGTGTTTCCTTAGTGAACCATGTGGTTTGGTTGGCACCTTTTGAAATCTGTTGCTTGTATAGTATGTTTTGGATGATTATATAGCATTTATTAGGCATTCTGCTGGGGCTCCGTGGAGAATGTATGAGTTCCATTGGCCACACAGAGCTCCAGATATGTCAGGGTTTGCTTCAAAATGCTTCATCCATCCAAAGAAGAACCTTCCTCCCAAGCTTATTTTAACTGGTAGATAGTTTCAGTAGGCAGTGTAGACATTCTCTGCTTCTAAATAACCTGGAGGAGTCTAGGTCAAGGAAGTCCAAAGTTTGCAGACTGTGTCCCTTTTGGGGATAGGGACACAGAAACCAATGGAACTTTGCCTTTCTTGTGCCTTTTATCTGGCTTTCCAACTTTATCAGTTATAGTGCATAATAACGTAAGGAAAGTCCTGCTTGATCAGTCCAAAGGCCCACCTAGTCCAGCATCCTGTTCTCATAGTGGCCAACCAGATGCCTGTGGGAAACCCACAGTCAGAACCTGAGCAAAACAACACCCCCTGCACTTGCAGTTCCCAGCAGCAGGTGTTCAGACGTATTCTGGCTCCAACAGTAGAGGTAGAATGAGAGGCACCATAGGAGTAATATTTAAAACACACG
The DNA here is from genome assembly GCF_964234715.1 of Podarcis melisellensis. Classification (NCBI taxonomy): domain Eukaryota; kingdom Metazoa; phylum Chordata; class Lepidosauria; order Squamata; family Lacertidae; genus Podarcis; species Podarcis melisellensis. Next base: position 58,274,379 of record NC_138537.1, on the reverse strand, counting down.
TGCACACACACACAGACACGCGCACACACACACATGTTTAACTTCACAATCTTCAGGAAACCTTCTTTTCCTGCTAGTAGGACACCTGTCTCTGAGCCTGTGTAAGATTCCCCTTCTTTTTCATCTCCTTTCCTCAGCTCTCAGCCTCCTCCTTTGCCCTCCTTTTTCTTGAGACGTTGTCAGCTCCACTTTCCACACCCTGCTGGCTTTCCTGCTTTTCACCATGCTGCCAATTCAATCTCCGTTTCACTCCATGAGCTATCTGTTCCTGGGCTTCCTTCCCCAAGAGGTTCTACCCACTAAGATTCTTCTGCCTATAGGGCATTTCCTGTTCCTAGAATCTTCTCATGGAGCAGGAATAGTTACCTCTAGATGTTATGGGCTACGGCTCCCATCAGCTCCCACCAGTGTGGCCAATGGCAACATTTGATGGGCCTACAACATCTGGAAGGCATCACATTGACTATCCCCATCATTGAACATATCCTGTCCCTAGCCCCTGTGTGAACCTTTCCCAGCCCAACAGACTTTTCATTGCCCTCTATTGAAGCAATTTGTCATGAGCTTTCTATTGCTAACTTCTGTAGTTTGAATGTTCATAAATATTCCATGACATAACAGCAGCTTTACCAGTATCTGGATCCAGGGTGTTCACAGATGGTCAGGCAGGAGTCAACAGTTTTTAGCCTACGCATGTGTATGTAAGTTGAAACACATAATAATTTGTGGTATCTGGAAGAGGCAGGAAAGAGAGAAAGGAAACTCTCCTTCCTTCCTGTGCCTTTGCCCTCCAATTTATCCCCAACTTGTTTTCTCCAGTGGTTTCAGTTGCTTTGAACATACAGAAATCACTTCCACTCCACACAGAATGTTGAAATATCTCCTTCCTTCCTTTCACACTGTGAGTTTTCTGTTCCTGAGCTTCCTTTGCCAAGAGATTCTACCCACCTGTAGTCCAACATCCTCTGATCCCTAGAAATATCCTGCCTCTCTTTCTTGAAGTGCAGGACATGAAATCTGCCACACAACAGTGGCTAGCACTCTAGTTAGGATAAGTGAGCACAGGTCACACCCTTGCAGCAGCTTCAGACTGGGGAAGCTCAAATGAGCAGCAACAAATATATGGCAGCCAATGGGAGTTTCAAAGACAGCCCACACTAAAAGCACACTGTAAATATTGGTACTACATAGGAATGTATGAAGATTTCATGTCATCCATGTTCAGTACCGTGGTACCTCGGGTTAAGAACTTAATTTGTTCCAGAGGTCCATTCTTAACCTGAAACGGTTCTTAACCTGAGGTATGCTTTCGCTAATGGGGCCTCCTGCTGCCGCTGCGCTGCTGGCGTGTGATTTCCGTTCTTATCCTGGGGCAAAGTTCTTAACCTGGAGCAACCACTTCCTGGTTAGCAGAGTTTGTAACCCGAAGCGTCTGTAACCCGAGGTACTCCTGTAATAAACATACACCTATCTTTCCTACCTGATATTGCCATGTAATTTATTTTGTGTGGTTTCTTTTTTTTTGGGGGGGGAACAGATGGATAAGTGATCTGCCCGGATTTCAGCCACATGAAAGTACTCTAGGGGTTCAAAGGAACAACTGATAGCTCTGTGGAAACCTGACACGGAGTACACTTTATGTACTGTTAAATATTCTGCTATATGGAAGTTGCTACGACGTGTCAATCAGCCATTTTTATTGGCCACTAGAGTAAGTTGTAATTTTATCCTGGAATGAAATAGTTCTAATTTTAGACTAAATGTATGAGGCAGATATAGAATAATAAAAAAGAGCAGAGTGGATGAGTGGTCCAAGGCTATGCATGAACTCTGTGGAAAAGCCCGAATAGGAAGTGATCTCACTGAGCAACCATATCCTGTAACACAAATGTAACATAAAGATTCAAAAATTAAAATGATGCACATTTTATACCTATTGAGATAAGTTGCTGCCTTGTTTGAATTTTGAGCAGATTGTGAGCAAGATCCTGTGAGAGTTGAACATTTCAGGCTGCAGTCTTACACACAATTACTTGAGAGTAAGTCCTATTGAACTCAGTGTGACTTGCTTCAGAGAAGACGCACATAAGATTGCTCTGAAGGTTGCAATTCTAAACATAATAAATAGAGAATAAGTCTCATGGAGCACAGTGGGACTTTCTTCTGCATGGCTTCCTATTGATTTCAATGGGAGAGTTTAGCAGATGTGCTTTGGGGCAGCATTTCCTCCTTTCTTTTTTAAAAAGAAAATTCCAAGTTTCCTCCTTCTAAGCATAAGTTGATTTTCTCTTTGTCCGAGGGTAAAAAAAATCTCTTTGAGCAAAGGGCATTGTTCAAAAGGGCATTCTGCTATAAAGGGCATTCTCCGATAAGAATCTATTATAGATTAATTTTGTTTTAGGTAGTGATAATTAGGAGGCTAATATTTTATATATTGAGCGTTAAATTTGGAGACCCAACAAACAGCAACCCTTCCCCTTTTCCCATAGCAGTAACTACTATCTCTCCAGCTGCACCATATCATTACTGTAACAATTAAATTTTTTTTTTAAACCAAATATTTGGCAGAGATGAGCAATGGGGAAAAACAGAGGGAAAGTATTGGGGGCTTTGATGATCAGCATCTTTGAAAAGGATTGTTGAACCTAGTGGGAGAAATGAAGACTTGGGGGTAATCCATGTGCTGAAATATTTTTGCTTCTTTTTCTAGAAAATGTGCAATTTGGTCAGGCAGAAAAAATTGAACAGAGCCTTCCAAGCAATAAATCACTGGATTGCTGGTGACATTCATACAATGCGGATATAGTGTTAACTGTATGAGTCAGACAGCCCTTACTGCACTCAGTCTGTTCCTAGGAGGTGACCTTGCCATGGTGTAGTAATCAATCATTCTGGCACAGGACACACTGTTTTTGTTTAATATTACACTATTGGAATATATAGTAAACAAAGTGCAAAGGAAATTTTGAAAGCGAGCACTCTATAAGGCATACTGGAATATTTAGCTGCCTTCCGAGTGCCACCACATACTCTGTGCTGTGTGGGAGCTTGCCTTCAGTTTACTAAGTTTAGGACAAAAGCGTATGCAGCTGTGCTAATCCTAGTTAACTGACTGTGCAATGCAAGAGGAGAAATTCAGTGGGAATGGGAGGTTAGAAAGAGATTTACTACAATAGCTCCTGCCGCCTAGCATTTCTTATTTTGGCAGCTCAGTGTAGTGCATGCCCTGTGGTTTTTCCCAAGCAAATGATAAAAATACCCGCACTTCAAACACCATAAAGAATTAAGCAAAGAAATCTTAATTATCTAGTAAACATAGTTTGCATGTGTGGAAAGTTATAAATTGCTTGCAAATATTGCTTATTGCTAACAGAAAGGTTATTGGGGGTTTCAGCCTTACGTTTTATGTACCACAGGCAGATTAATTCATGGTGGTTTATATAAATGAATAGGTCAAAATAAGAGGAAAACAGGCACTTTAAAAAGAATGTACTGCAGGTAAAAAATGTGAAGTTGCCCCCCACTCCGAACACACACACACATTCTCCAACAGCACTTGAAGAAATGTTCTGCTAATTTTTTAAGCCATTTTCTTGCATGTGAGACTAAAAGATCTTGTGCCAAAAGGATTACCAATATTTAGCTTGGGCCCAGGAAAAGAGATTATTAGATGGTATTGATGGCATCATTTGTGTAGGTACTCTGTTCAACAACACCCAAGCCTGTTGGTAAAACAAAAGGTAAAATTACAAACGTACCTAATTTTATTGGAAATGCAATTTATTTTTAAATATGAAGAAATCTCTGATGCATATTAGCCCTTTTCAGGCATTTCCACTCATTTATTTCCAAGCACGTGAAGGGAGGGTTTTGGTGCTGGTTTCATCACTGTCCACATGCCAGAGGCTTAATGTCTGCTACTGGAAGTCTTCTTTAATTGGGTAGGCTCCTTGAGAATTTAAATTGCATGAGACTACACAAACATAGAAGGATCCCTGCCGCAGATGTTCAGCCTGCAACATATAGAGGGGATGGAGAATAGAGGGCATGAAGATACACAACAGAGGGGCCATAGCTGGGGAACACACCCCTGCTTTCCCCACTCACACAACTGGAATCAGATGAGGAAGGGATGCTTGGTTGGAAAGGGCTAATGACATTGCAGGATTGCAGGACACTCCAAAACTATTCTACGATATAACATCAGATCCAATTTCTTGGTGCACAACTTGCTGTATTTAATCAGATGCCAGAAACTAGTACCATGCCCAGTGCCAATGCGTTAGCCTTTGTTCATGGTTCTTTGTCAGTAACTTCCTCATGCTGTGTGTGTGTGTGTGTGTGTGTGTGTGTGTGTAGATGTTGACTGACAGCTATACCAGTCCTGAGTGTCATCTTGTTGAGGCAGAACCATGAAGGAAATGAGTGGACATCCCATTTTCTCATGTGAGAGCACAGCGGCTATTTTGGGTGCCATGATATTGCACGATTTCACACTGAGAAAAAGGTGCTTCCCCCAAAATCTTGTGCAGCACCCCAAAATGCATGCTTGCAAAGAATGTGCAGTTTTGGGGTTCCGTGATCTCGTGGGGGGTCATGTGACTCACATTTGAGCACATGTGTCCCATTTTGGGGACTCAAGATATTGGAGGGTTTGTAACTGACATCTTGTCAAAGACTTACAAAGGTTTCAATAGGACCAGGGACGTGAGTAATAATATGCATTTCAACTTGCAGATGGTGGCAGTAGAACTTGCTGGTTACCTCCTCCCCACACATTCTTTGGACATGCAGACAAGAAGCCTAACGTGTTAAGAGGGGCCTTCACCTTCACTAATCCTCATGAAGTGGAGGGAGGATCATGGCAATCTTTATCAATAATATCACTGAAGGCTCTGCCCCTTTGGGCTTCATTGCAGCAATTATTTTCAGTACATCTCCTGCTAATTGTGTCAGATCATATGTTTCTGTTACGGGAGCAGCAGTGCACACAGTACCTGAATGAGATATTGGGCATTCTGCTACTCTGGAAGGGAAGAAAGAAAAAGGCAATGGATAATATAAGCACTTAACTTCTGGGTCTCATTTTCAGTTCTTGTCAAGTTGTATTTTTTTTTTAATAGCAAGATAAATTGGTTGATTTCACCAGAAAAAACCAACAGTGATAGTAATTATTTTATTAGGCATGCTAATTATTATTATCCTAGATTCATATGAGTATGCATGAAGCAGAATTTGGCCGCATGTTAGGGTAAAGCACCAAATAAAATTTATTTCATAGCCAAGGCATTTAATTTTGCCATAAAGTATTTGGCTATAACATTTTTGTTTATCTGTCATCATTTTGAAATAACAGCCTGAAATTGTTTTCCTAGAACAAACCACACAGAGAGGGGTCAGGAAGACCTAAAAAGTATATTGCCTGGGCTTTGAATACATTGTTCTCAACTGAGTTTATCTCAGATGTTTAATGGAGTCACATGTACAATTGCTTAACAGGTCTTCTCAATTTGATTTTGTAAGGCATTTCTGTATCTATAACTGTCTTCTAACAGTGCAATCCTACCTAATTCATAAATAAGTCCGATTTAAGTAGGGTTAGGTTTCCAGCCTAAATTTCCAGATGAAGAGGTCTGTTTAGCACTTGGGGGAACTTACTGTGTTCACTGGAGAATGTACACAATCACTTCAGGGAAGCCCAATAAATTTTGGTATCCTATGCAGAAAATTCATATGGCACTGTTCAATTGTAAACAACAGTAACTAGTTATATAACTGGCTATTTGCTGCCTTTTAATAGTGCCTAGATTCTGCTGCTGGAGACGCAACTGAACGGTGCTGGAATTGGAAACCCTGCTTAATACACATATAGATGTGCCTGTCAGAAATGTAGCTTGGCAAATGCAGATCTTATTCAAATATGGTCCTCAGATGAAACACCCCCCCAAAAAAAATGGATTATACATTTAGCTATATTGAGTGCAACTCCAATCACTATTAACCAAATTAGGAAGTGAAATAGGAAACCACACCCTAGCAGAAGTATCTGTTATTGTAGGTCTTTGCATCAAATGTCACTGGTGGAGTTCAGTGGTTGTTGCTTCCTTTACACTGATCTTGCCAGTACATTGGATTTAACTGCCATGAGCATGGGAATTGCCATGGTCAATATCTGTCTTGTAGGTATCTGGGCCTTTGAATCAACATGACATTCATCCGCCATAGTACCAGGGCCTGCTAGAAAGACAACCTCTGGAAGCATTCTAAGGTAACAAATGTATTACCAGTGCTGGCCCGATCGTTAGGCAGAGTGGAGCAACTGCCTCAAACAGCAGATGTGGCAGCAGTCTCCCCAACATCTCCCTTGAGTCCTCTAAGATGCCCTGCCCCTCCCTTTGGAAACTAGCTTGCTGCCCTCAGGTATAGTGAGAATGCTTTCCCTTTGTTCAAGTAAGATTCAACAAAAAAAAAATTGGAGTTAAATTTGGAAAACTTAAAATACAACACACAAATGGAGCAATGAATATCATACTTGCTGTAGAAATGTCCATCCTAAAATGAGACATGTTAATTTGTTACATTTCAAGATAATATTTATAGAATGGGATATATTTAAAGCTAGTTTTGTCCTTCAGTTTGCTATCTCTTTGAAAAATTGTTTTGAAGGTTGCTGGAAAACACTCACAACACAGAAAATTAATAAAAAGAAATATGTAGATTGTAGTCAATTTACAGATAATAAATAACAATGTAGTGGTTCCTCCCATCCCCAGGACTGCATTCCGGTGGTTATTAAAGCACTGAAGCTTAATCACTGCCATATTTCAAATGTGGCCATGTTGAATGCTCACATGTTTGTATTGAAAGGTTTTTAATATTCATATGTGTAAAAAAAAGGCCTGACATAATGGAACATTTAAATATAAAACTAGTTATAATTTATATGAAGATAACTACACTGTTTCAGGTTGTGTAAGGATAAAATAGTACATGAGTACATAAAAGAACATAAGGAGTCCTCTTTAGGAAAAAAACACAACACTTTAACAAAAATAAAATTGTGAATTAGAGCTTATTTGATTTACATTTAAAGGCTAGATTGACTGGGTAAAGTTAAGCTACTTGGATCACAAAACCCAGCCAACATGTCAGAGGTACACTGGCAGGTTAACCTAGATTCAGTGTACAAATAAGTGTCAATCCCCTTATAGGTTCCTTCGAGGAATCACATTACATACCTCTTCCAGTGCTTCAAATCACCGGGGAATGATCATTTTCGCTCCAGTACCATTACAGTGTACCACTTCCTATAACAATAATGGGTGTCAGGTACTGTTTGGACTAGACAAGATTAAGTTATCACCCCCCTGCTGTGTGTTAATTTATTGCTTCAGACATTTTCATATCTGATCCATTTTCACCCACTCTGTTGCTGTTCCACAAAGTTCTCAGCTTCTGCCAGTCTCGGTATCATTTGAGCTGAGAATACCTGGCACCGTGAAATGGCTTTCCTCTCAGTGCATGGCTCAGGTATGATCCTTAGAGAGAGCAGCTGTGTGCTCCCCATAGAACGGGGGAATAGAAATGCGGTACAAACACAGCAAAGCAATATGCTTAGGTGTGACACAAAAACTCAAAATATTAGCTTTTTAGTAAACAAGAAAGGAAATTGCGATTCTATCTGAGATCCCAGTGCTAGACATCTTTAGGTAATAGTGTTATTTCTTGAAGGAAATACAGGGTCACAGCCACACAGCAGCGACATCAAAAACGTTATTTTTTTTGTCCCCTGGTTTTGTTTAGTGATTATGTAGAACCTGCTGAAAAGGTGTTTATTTCTGTTTGTAAATTGAATGCACTGGGTGTTTCTTTCAGCTTTGCCCCAGGCTCTGTTGGATATGCTGATGGAGTTGGAAGCAGAGTCAGGCACGAGAGAGAAAGAGGAACGCAGGCAGAAAAGAACTCAAGTAGAAAACAAAGCTGTATTTTTGTCATTTCATACCTCTCCAAAGTCCCACTACGTGAGGCGAAAAAGTGAATTTAATATACAACGTTAAATGGGGCAGGTGATGTAAAAAGAAATGTGGGGGAAATAAAGGAATACTGTGCATTAGTCACTTTCTACAGCTGCTGCTTAGGATACCATTGTTTTGTGAATCTCCTGGGTGGCTGCACAGCATGGAATACATTCTGAATTTCCAAGTGTATTGTTGCATTGACATTGTCTGGATGTAGGCCTTAGGCTAAGGTCTAAATGATATTTTTCTTCCCCCAAATATTTTATGATTTTGAGGGATTAGATTAACCCCTGCACCTTTGTGTGTGTGTGTGTGTGTGTGTGTGTGTAGCAAATGAAGCCCCTATTCAGACAACACACCCACAGGGAATGCACAGAGGGGCCTTCAATGAAGCTTAATGCTGGCCGATTCAAACAAAAGGAGATGGTTCTTAATGCAGCACATGGCTCTACTATGGAATCTGCTACCACAAGGAGGAGTGATGGCCACCAACCTGGGCAGTTTTAAAAAGGGATTAGACAAACTCATGGAGAATGAGGCTGACAATAGCTACTAGTAAGGATGTCTATGCTACCTCTAGTATCAGTGGCATCATGCCTCTGAATTACCATTTACTGGGGATCATGAGCAAAAGTTTGCTGCTTTGCTCATGTCCTGCTCATGGGCTTCCCATAGGTAGGGTTGCCATGTGTCCTTCTTTTCAAGGACACATCCTCTTTTTCAGGGGTAAAAATTTCTGTCTGGGTGGATTTTTTTTTATTTGCCAAAATGTCTCTGGTTGTACTTTCTGGATGAGACATAGACATAACTGGTGGTTAAAGACTTGCTTTCCTCTTCTCTTTTCCCCATCTCTGCAATATATCACAGCTTCTACAGCTGATGTACAGTGGTACATACGCTTCAGGTTACAGACGCTTCAGGTTACAGACTCTGCTAACCCAGAAATAGTGCTTCAGGTTAAGAACTTTGCTTCAGGATGAGAACAGAAATCGTGCTCTGGCGGCGCGGCGGCAGCGGGAGGCCCCATTAGCTAAAGTGGTGCTTCAGGTTAAGAACAGTTTCAGGTTACGTATGGACCTCCGGAATGAATTAAGTACTTAACCTGAGGTACCACTGTATAGTGGGGGCATTTAAAATTAGAGTCATCATAGCGTCTTCTTTTATTGCTCTTCAAAATAGCGCAACCCTACCCATTGGCACTGATGATCTGTTGGTATAATCCTGCGTAACCTGGGCCAATAGGATAATCAGAACCGGTTGGTTTGCAGGAGGTGGGGCTCAGGGCTAATTGCACATGACATTAAATGCATCATTCTGTTCAATAAGCACTTTTAAAAACTGGAGATAGCTGTTGTGGGTGAAGAGGGGGTGTTTAACCCTTTACTCATTGCCATGATCCCAATGAAAATTTCATCACTACTACATTATAGTATGAACTGGGAGGAAAACCCTACTTGAGGCGTTCTTGCAGTCTGTGGTCAATGACCATTGAGTCCATTTTCCAGTGGCTTAAAGAGAAAGTTCTTATTTTCAGTTTCTGTTTCTAACAGGACAAAGGACTCCTTTTCCTGGCATCATCAGCTATCATTGCTAAGACCAGGTTACTAGGACTGTCCAAACTCTAACGTGTCCTCACAGCAATCCAAATAGTTTCCTCATCTTTAGACCTGTTGCTTTCTTGATACACTTGTCCTGATTGTTTGCCCTAAGTTTGTACTCTGGAGAATATTATTTGTTAATGGGTAGGCATGTACATTTGTCTCATTCCATACTTTCTTGACTATAGTTGTATATAAAGTCTGTCTCTCTCTCTCTCTCTCTCTCTCTCTCTCTCTCTCTCTCTCTCTCTCTCTCTCTCTCTCTCCAGCAGGCAAGGTATCGTATGCAGATATAAAGAGATGAGATTATATACTTCCCACAAATAAATTCTCCCATACTATCTTATTGAATTTCTAGTAAGTTGGCAGACTAAAGTGATTTTTAACACTTATCAACTGGATTTATGATTTTGGTGTCATCCACCCTAATTCTGACATTAGGAAATGTTCAACATGAGGGAGTCACGCAATGATTTTTTTAACTACACTATAAAATACTTTTAGTCTCTTTTCTTTTTAAAATCCATAAATGGCTAATTTAATCATAGCCCCAGAGTAGATATTCTAGGTTTCTTGCTCTGCTAATTATTTGGCAGAATTTTGTTGCTTTAAATCATGGTGACATTTGCGTGACTAGTAAATCATAAATTATAGGCTCATGGTCATCAAAGGCCAGCTTGAGAGTCTTGGCCGTGTGACAGAAGAAGAGACTCTTTGTTCTTGAATGTTCCTGCTCTTCCTTAGATGCATGTGAAGGAGAACAGGTACAGATAGAAATGAAACCAGAACAGTTGCCTGCATTGGTTTTCTTCCTTCCATGCCTATGTTCTGCTTTTTGTGATTCTCTTACATGAAAACAACCAACAGCAATATTGGTTAGCTCTAAGGGTCTTGATAAATTTGGAAATTAAGCTGGATTAAGCTTAATCACAAATAACATTTCACATTTAAAATGTATTAGATGACTGAAAACAGGCATTTTGGCTAAAATGGATCTTCTGAATTAAAAGGGAGGAAATGCAATTGAATCTCTCTCATATTTGGAATATCTTTTTTTACCATAGGTGTCAAACTGGGTGTGGATGAGCATCATCCAAGCAGATGGACATTTTGAGTTGGACTGCATTCCTGTTAAGTTTATTTGTTATAGTCTGAGTATAAAGTACCCAGGTCTGGGGACTCAGCCACACTGGCAAAGAAAAAGTGTTTTATATGTGTTATATATGCATTATAACACTGTGACACCAGATGAAATGCTTTTTGGCTGTGTCTAGATCCACCCTGGGTGGTTTGTGGGAGCCAACTTAGAACCCCATTCCTGTGGAAGACTGTTTATAAGGGTCCACTCATAGCAGCCATTAACGTATATTAAGGGTGATCTCCAGCTATCACATTCAGTTAATGCAAGGCTTTAAAGTTGTGCAACAAACTTTCCCTCTATCCTCCCTTTGCACACACCTTCCCCAAATCTTCTCTGGAAAGTTAAGGGAACCCTATAACTAATTTAGAGAGTCCCAGCTCCTGCCAACCTAGCCGTTCAAAAGCACGTCAAAGTGCATGTAGACAAATAGGTACCGCTCCAGCAGGAAGGTAAGCGGTGTTTGCCAGAAGCAGCTTAGTCATGCTGGCCACATGACCTGGAAGCTGTACGCTGGCTCCCTTGGCCAATAAAGCGAGATGAGCGCCACAACCTCAGAGTCGGCCACGACTGGACCTAATGGTCAGGGGTCCCTTTACCTTTTACAGAGAGAGGAGAGGAGAAAAGGTTCTGTTGCACAAGGACACAGCTATCCAGCCCACAGGTTTCACAGACAGTTGCAATGGCCAATATTGCATATCCCAGTTCTATTCTGGAGCTGAGAGTGATGGTGGTGAAATCTGAGACCTGATCCGCTGTGGCTCATGGTTGATCAATAGGTTCCTTGATAGCTCGGTTGGTAGAGCACAAGACTCTGAATCTCGGGGTCATGGGTTCAAGCCCAACATTGAACAAAAGATTCCTGCGTTGCTGGGGGTTGGACTAGATGACCCCTGTGGTCCCTTCCAACTCTACAATTCTATGATTTATACCCTGAGGAGTCTGTTTTAATGAACCTAGAATCCCTGACAATTGTGGACCATAAATATGGGATCTATCGCCTAGAGCATTATGATTCAATACAAGGTTCATGCTTAACTGCAGAATCATATATTTTGACAGCTGCACAGTTGCTTCTGAGAAACGGTCTGCAGCTGTCATAGAGCTTGTCAGTGTGACAGTGCCAGTCCACAGATTAATCTTTTACATATTGTGGATCCTCTACCCATTCATTTTTCTCATGGCAACCAGCTTCTGCATTAATGTGGGAAGTGGTCCATACCAAAGAGGGCAGGAATAGTCTGAGAGTGCAACCCTATGCACATCTACTTACAAGTAAGCCCCTTTGAGTTAGTCCCAGGAATGTGTGTAGGATTGCAGCATGAGTACTGAAAGGAAGATGTCCATGGCTCAATACACTGTGCTGGAAAGAAAATTAAACTAACGGATTTACCTCCTCGTTGAAAGATTCTTGTGACAAATGATGTCAACCCTCATGTCAAATGATGTCAACCCTCAGTTTGCCAAGAAACAAATCAAAAGAGCAAAGCAGACCCAAAAGAATACAAGCAGAAGGTTCAACATGTGAGTGACAGTATTAAAAAACTGCACATCATATGTACTAACAGGCAACTCATTCCCCAAATGTAGATCCTTTCAAAGCCAAACCAGCACCATCCACACACAACAGAGGAGTATAACAGGTTTGGAGAATCCCAAAGTTTACAGAAATTAAAATACACATTTTTATTTTTTTTAAATCATGCTAAGTCTGATCCCAAAATAGGTTAAGAATGCTCAGTCAACATGGAATATTGACTGATGGTTGGAGAGAAGGCAATGGAAAACCATAAGAAGGGGGAATTGAATGGAATATTATGAAAAAAATTAGGACTGTCTGTCTGAAATCCCACACTGCATTTTTTTGTTGCCAGTCCCAATTGTGATTTTATTATTTGCAAACTACAAAATCCCACTTTGGACAAATCCTAGAAGATATGCAGAAAGGACTGAGTTGGCCTTTTGTACCAAAACAATGCAGAGTCTTGGTATTACGAAAAGACTAGAAATTTACCAACTAAATTTACTAGCAAAGAAGGAAAACTGTAATAACCATCACCACCATCATCCTCATCGTTGTTGCTGCTCTTGTGTGCTCTATAACTTTTCCAACTTTTACTTTTAGAAGATTGAATGTACAAATCCATCCTACTGTAAAAAAAGAGAGGAGCAGCAAACAGGATCCTTCGAGTGAAAGTAAATGCAATCTCTGATATAATGTAAAATGGTTAACTCACACAAAGAACAACATTAATGACTGTAATCCAATGGTACAGGGTCTGTGCTCATGGTCTTTGCAAGCTCTGCTTCATCAGCCAAGCCTGAATGAGTGTCTATTGCAATGCTATAATAGAAACACATCTGGCTGCCTCAGTCCTTCAATATTATTTGGTGCTAGGACTTGTGTATTGACTTACAACTTGCTTCGGCTAACCACCATTGCAGTTTCCTTTCTTAAGCTTCTGCAATACAGGGATCCTTTTCAAACTATCTACAAAACTAAGTCTGAGCCCAAAGTTTTCACTTGCGATTTGAAGGGGAAAGGATTTTGAGGGCAAAAATCTGGGGGATGGTTTCAGACTTGGGAGTATTTTAAAAGTTTCAAGAAGATTGTCACTAGCATCAGTGCTGGATTATGAATAGGCTAAGTAGGTTGAAGCCTAGGGCCTCTAAATCTAGGGGGCCTCGCCAGCCTGTCCACTCCCCAGCGGACAGTCTCCCCTTCCCAAAATTGCAAACCCAAGACTTCATGCAGGGGCAGGGCAACTCAGGCCCAGCAACTATGAGACTCAGGGCTAGCCAGTGGGGCCCACTTTGAAGCAGTGGGGTGCAACTTGAATTTTTTTTTTGTAGGGCCCCAGTTCACAGCTAAAGTCTGCAAAACCTTATAGATATAAATAAAATCCATCTAGATTGCCCTGGTGCGGGGGGGAGGGTGTTCCCTTAGAATCGGCACACGGGCCCAATATGGCCCAATTGGTCCAATTGCCTTAAGGTCACTCATACATCAGCAACTGACTTGTCAACCAGTTCTTCCAAAGTCTTCCTAAATTATAAAGCTCCAAAATACAGACCAAAAGAGAACAGGGAAGAGTGAGGCATACAATGGGCACCACCAGTGAAAAGGCTCTACTCCGTGTAGCTCCTGCCCTGTCATTTGATAGGGAGCCCACTTGTCTCCAGGTCCAGTACAAAGACCATAAGAAGGGAGAGCAGGGACCTTGAAGTTCCCAACAGCTGTTAATCAAGCAAGCAAGCACACAGGTCACCTTTGTCACAATCAGGACGCCTATGTCCTGGCCAGGCCTGCATCCAGTCTTGTTTTTGTACAATCTTGTTTGTCCTCAGTAATCAAAATTATATTATCAACATATACAAGCAGAAAAGTTGTTTTCCTTCATTTGCAAGGAATCGTACAAAACAAAGTAGCACTAATAAAGAAAAGTTCCAGGGTGGCAACAGAAAGCAAACTAAAAATGCTTTTGTAGTTCATCAAAACTATCCAGCATTATCAAGTTATAGGAAAACTGGTGCTGTTAACAGTAATCCTTCTAGTTGGTTAATTGGTTTGGCAACTTCCATGCACATGACGTGTGATGCTACTTATTTTCCCTAAGAGTTAAATAATAACTAATCAGAGGCAGCTACAGTTGCAAATGGCAACAAAATATCTGTGAAAGGAAGAGGAGCAGGTTTGCTGAAGTGCGTTGCAGGGAGAAATACTGTTTGTAATGAAGTGAGAGCTGTAGTTTACTTGCTCGAATTATCAAATAAGAAAGTTTAGAGAATTTAAATTCTAGATTAAAATTGATTACTTAATTGAGAAGGGGATTGTAACAAAAACACTGGGGGCTAATTTGAATAGCAGAGTGCCTGGTATTTATTTCCACACAGTGGCTGCAGACTAAAGCACTTGTCAGGAGAGCTATGAGATTCAGGTGAGGGTCATACGCTTTGTCAATCCCAGCAGGTATACAACAGGAAGACCCTGCGCAGGCCACAAACGGTTTACAACGTTCAGTTATTGCAAAAGTTTTCAGTGTTCATTTTATGCATTTTTAAAAAAATCACCATGGCATTTATCTAAATTATCTTCATGTAAATCTGGCCCTGGCTAGCATTAATGAGTAAGGGCACTTGAAACATTCCAATAATTCCATGCTCCTGTAGTTAACAAAATGCCAGCTTGGTGTAGTGGTTAAGAGCTGTGGGTTTGGAATCTGGTGAACCAGGTTCGCTTCCCCGCTCCGCCACATGCAGCTTCTGGGTGACCTTGAGCCAGTCATAGTTCTCTGAAATCTCTCAGCTTCACTCACCTCACTGAGTGTTTGTTGTGGGGGAAGAAGGGAAAGGAGATTGTTAGCTGCTTTGAGACTCCTTAGGGTAGTGATAAAGCGGGATATCAAATCCAAACTCTTCTTCTTCTTCTCCCCCCCCAAAGAATTGCCACCTGCAAACAGGAGAGGGGCCAATTTGCAACAGCTCTGCACTATCTCACCTATGATGCAATGTTTCTCTTGTACAGGAGACATGGCAGTCTCTATATAGAAGAGACTGTATATATATATATATAGAAGGTGAGAATTTCCCCTATGGTTTAGAGCATGGGTCCCCAAATGTCTTCTTTTTGGCCTGGGGCACATTTTGAAATCTAAGAAACTGTTGTAGGCACCACAAAATACCCGTTTCATAGGTGGGTGCCTAGTGATGCTCAGAGCACTCCCCCCCCTCCAGAAAAGGTAACACATACCTCCAAGACAAATAAAACAAACAAAAAAATCAGGCAACTCCCCCTTCAATTAAAGATAAATAGGAATAGGAATTGGGAGGGGCAGGTGGCCTTGAAGGCTGCTTGATTGTAGGCTTCTGTTCACAGCAGAAAAGTCATTTGTTTTTTAAGCAAAGACTCTTTTCAATTGGTACTTATTTTATACTTATTTTGTTGACACACTTTTTTCCAGTTTGCACATTCATCAAAAGAGAAGGAAGTGGAAATGACTTGTACTTCCCAACATCTACAGTAATCTGCAAACTGGGGCTCCCAGATCTATTCCATGGAAAGATCTGGGGATCCCAGATGGCCAGTTGATTGTATGGATCTCATGACATAAGAGATCTGAGAAGTACTCTGGTTGTTGCAGCAAGAGCATGAAAAGTGGCACTGGGAAGGACTTGTGGCTCTGATTTACCCTCTTCAGTATAATCTGCAATCTGGTTCTGAGTTTCACTTCAGAACAGAAGACCAAGGAAAACTACTGAATCTTTATTGGGGCTGTTCTTTTAGCAGAGCAGCAGTATCAATCTTAAGGCCACCCAGCCTCTCTGCTGTTTTCACTGAAGCATGTGCTTTCCCTCTAAATGACATTTCAGTATCTACGTTCCCTAGGGGTACACCCTTCCTTACTTCTCTGACACTTGTATGGTAGATGAGGAAAGTGGCTCAATTGCTGGATCAATGGGAGAATTTGCCACACTGATTATTTCTTTTCTGCTGCAGATTGTGGCACCAATGGTCCATTAGGGACAGAGACACAACAACAACACTGATTCACTTTTGCAGGAAACAGGAAGGAAAACATGTTGAAAACAAAAATGGTTCTTTCTCTTACATTTCAGCTGACATGTTAGCTACCACACATGTAATCGCATGCTCTGACATTAGGTCCCAACACAGAATAGATTTTTGTGTGTGTGTGTGTGTGGCAACTACATTGCATTCCTGAGACAGCATTTGAGTTACACTGCAGCTTCCAAACCAGTCTCAAGGGAAGCCCCACAAAGAGTAGTCCAATTGTCAGGTTACAAACATGGTGGCCAATCTATTCCCACACAAGGAAGGCCATCATTGACACACCAACATAAGCTGATAGAACACACTCCTCACCACAGAAATTACCTGGACCCCCAGCAACAAAGATGAACTACACACCTGTTCTCTGCAGCATTGACATACTTCTTTCAGACATTTTCTGCCACACAATAAAATAAGTTGGAATGGACTATGGAAGATGGCCAGCATTTGGTTACAGGATTTCCTCCCATCCAGTGATATCTCTGGCTTCCTTTCTTGACCTTTAAAGCAGTACAAAGTGAGCTTTTTAGGGAATGTCTGCAGAACTGAATGTAGTCACAAATACCTTTGTTTTACAGGTGCTAAAATTCTATTTAGCCCAATACAGTGGTATCTTGAGTTACAAACGCCTCAGGTTACAAACGCTTCAGGTTACAAACTCTGCTAACCTGGAAGAGTTACCTCAATTTGAGAACCTTGCACCAGGATGAGAACAGAAATCGTGTGCCGGCAGCACAGCGGTCAAGAGGCCCCATTAGCAAAAGCACGCCTCTAGTTAAGAACAGTTTCAGGTTAAGAACGGACGTCTGGAACGAATTAAGTTCGTAACTAGAGGTACCACTGTATTTTTCTTGGGCCCTAATGAAACCATTCTGTGCTTTGAAAACTGAAGAGAGAAATATACCTCTTTGGATATTACAGGTAATGGTCAAATTTTCGTTGTCCACATCCATCAGTTTTACACTATTCTAACTTGATAGGCTGTGCAGCTGTTGCTCCTTATTTACAAAGGAATCCATTCATTATGGTATGTCATGGGAGTGAAGAGAAGGGAGGTGACCTAGTTAAAATGATTGCAAAAATAACATTCCAAATAACACGAAGATATTCAGAAATTTTGGGGGTTGGGAACAATGCTGAGCAACGCTAAAGAATAGATAAGTATTTTAAAATTATAACTGCTGGAAACATTATTCTTAGCTGTTTCCATTGCACAATAGTCCATTGCAAAATAGTCAACAATGAGTGGGAATTAAATAATCCACATACCCCTTGGTTATCCCATCCATTCCTTTACCATGTCACAACCCACCCACTCCCAGAATCCAAGCAAAAAAGAACCATATCCTCAAGAGATATCACTGGGTAAACATGAGAATTCTGTATAATTGAACCTGAGAAACAAAATGTCTGTGTAAATTATATGGCTTGCTACCCACTGTTTTCATTAGAAAATATAAAGAACATTCTCTATCTCTTGTTTCTTCAGTGATTATGTAATTACAATGTTGACTCTATCTCCAAGGTCTTTCTTTATTTCCTGCTATGTTCCCATGCCGGAGAGCAGAAGAGAAATTTCAGAGACTTGTCAGCTAAGTGGCTTTTGCATAGCAGCTTAACGAAAAGTTAAGGAGTTTCTCAGACCCTTCAGAGGACACCCCATTTGGACCCTGCTGCATGGGCTCACAGCAAGGCTTTGTTTATGCAGAACCATGTTCAGCTGCCCGGCTCTCTTTTGCATCAACAGAGAATGACTGTCCAACCTACATTGTGGGTATGCAGATAATAAATAGAGGTGTCTTCTGATGGAGGGCTATCAATGGCTACTTGCCTTGATGGCTATGCTGCACCTCCCTGGAGGCAACAATGCCAGTTGCTGGAATCCACAGGTGGGGAGAGTGCTCTTGTGCTTGAATCCTGCTTGCTGGTTCTGCAGAGGTCAGCCACTGTGAGAACAGGATACTAGATAGGCCATTGGCCTGATCCAGCAGGTTCTTCTTATCTTCTGCCCTAGAAGAGTCACCATTAATAGAAATGCCAATTGTAAAGAATAAGAGAATGCAATGAACATTGTTGATAATACAGAATAAATTAACACATTTCTAAAAACTGTAAAAATCTACATTAAGTTAATGCTGTTTTAAGTATCGGCTGCCTAGCAAATCTTCAAACTTTAAGAGAGTCATAGAATTACAGAGTTGAAAGGGACCACAAGCATGATCTGCAATGCAGAAATCTTTTGCCCAATGTGGGGCTCAAACCCACAAACCTCAGATTAAAAGTCTCATGCTCTACTGACTGAGCTACAGAGATGGGGCAAGCCACATATTTATTTTGGCTATTCCTACACACTCTCTTGAGCAGCAACTGCCAATTCCCTATCAGCTTAGGCTCCTCTAAGAGTAGAGCAGCTTTTATCATTTAGTGCTCTTCCCTTGGAAAAAAAAAAGGTGTTACACTTACTGTACTTACCATAACCTCACATGCTTGTGATAAATCCTGAAAATTAATATACTATATCCTACAGATCACAGAATGAATCTGTCCCACACTTTGTGGAAATTGCAGGTTTTGGAACTCTGCCAGTTAACCAAAGACTAATGTCTTAATGATAATTGTTAATGAAATGAGAGGATTCGGCAATAAATTTTCCGAATTAAATACACCAGAAATCTATTTTGACACCAGAAACTGTTTTTCTATGGCACCTGCAAGCTTAGTATGTGCAGGATACATGAACCAAGAGGAACAGAATAGCTGGGGTGATGAGGTGGTCACATGCACAGACCTATATTCTAATTGCATCTTCATTTCCCTGCTCATTAACTCTTCAGCTTTTGGGTCGGACTAGACATGATGTTTGTCATGTGACCGGTCCTTGTGTGCTTGCTTTTCCTTTACAAAATACCAGCGATGAGGGGGTCATTTGTATCGGAACTATAGAATGCAGCATAACTTTAAGCCTTTGACCCTGTCAGGACCGTGTCCTGATCCAGAACACACGCACGCACGCACGCACGCGCACACGGGTATTTGCCTCAGGAGGAATTGCCTTTTACCGCAATTCAGATAACAGCCATGGGTGCCTCTGAGATGAATCAGGTCCATGGTGGGAGCAGAGAGTTAAAAAAAAAACACCCTCCCTCCATGTCTTATCCTGTTCCATTACTTTATTGCCTTCTCCTTTCTCTGTGTGGCCCCTGCACCACTGCTGGGGGGCGGGGAGTTCCTTGAACCCTCTAAAGCAGGTTGGGGCAGCGTGGAGGGTGTTGGACAGGAGAAGGAAGGAAGTCCCATTGTGCAGGCAGAAGATGATGGGACACTGGGACGATTTCATTTGATACAGTCACATGAATGGAGTTTCTATGGCCCTAGATATATTCAAATTTGTTGAGATCTGTGTAGGTCAGAGGAAGCAGCATGCTATAGTATAGCCACAACTGAGATTATATTACTGATTGGATTTATATCCCACTTTGTATCCAAGGAGCTCCCAAGTGACTAGATGGTGTTTATCTGATTTTACTGCTGCCCTATTATGAAGGAATATGGAAGTGATCATAGCCTAAGTTCTGATAGTGTCCTAGGCGTGGCTTGGGTCAGGGGTTGAGAAAAGAATAAAATTGTTTTTGGTACTTTCTAAAATCAAATCAAATGCTGATCAAACAATGTGGTAAAATTTACTTCCTAGTTTAGTAAAATTAAAATATACGATGCCAAATAGATCGCTGTTATTGTTGGAAGTAGTTTTCTAAAAGAAGCATTGCATCTTATTTGCTCTCTAGATAACCTGACACCAATATCGGGTAGCAGTATAGATCTGAGCTTGAAAAACCGGCCATCCCCATAATTTCTCTTTAGGCTCTGGATCAGACTTGCGTATCTATAATATTGTGTAGGGAGCAAAATAATTGAGAACTACACTGGCAATGTGTTCCGCAAATTTGGGCAGAGTGCCTGCCAGTGAGCTCTGAGCTTTGCAGCCTTATATCTAAAGCAGCCCACCATTGGGAATATAAAATCAAAGCAGAAAAATTGAGCATTTAATGGTCTACCATTATTGCTGAAATCACAATGACAGGCCATGATCTTCCAAGTACAATTTTGATCCTCAAATGTAGTAACAGAAATTACAGCGTTTCATACCCTGACTACATTATAGGAAATAAAACATCTGTCTAAATATTAGATATATAAAAATCCTCAAAATAAAGATATTTAAGAATATCTTGTGCAGAGCACCTTTCTACCTGCTTGCTTAGTATAATGCAGTCATTATGGCAATAAATGTTTCTAATAAAGTACGAAAATGGATTGTTTGCTTTGCTGCTTGTATGAACTCTCATTTCTCTTTTTATTATATTGAATCTGACATTTGCTTACCCTTTATCAGTGGAATATTTAATCAACTGCAATCTGTAAGAAGCAAGAGGAATTTCTATTTTATTTAAAACCTGTCCCACATGGAGAGAGAGAAAGACTAGGGAATAAGTCGTGCACCGTATGTAAGTGTGAAGAGTGTTACAGTTACAATCTTGAATATTTATCTAGTCTGCAAAATATATTATAAACATGTACAATAGTATATGGTCTCTTCCAATTGTTTAATTCAATACTAAAAAGATGTAATGTTTTAATGTACTCCCTATTTCCACTTTTTATGAAGGGGGGGGGGGAGAGAGTAAGATACATAAATTCATATCAAACTAGCTTTCCTTTATGGAGTATAGTAAGGAGACATTGTCCACAAATAGATGGGGGTTGTCAGTGTTTTGAAACCATTGGTTATTTATGGCCTTTTCACTCAATGCAGTCATAATTTATTTTTTTGCTGTGGTTTTTGCTGTTGCAGAACTTATGATGTTTCATCATCTTGCATATTTATGGGAAGTAATCGTTAATGTTATAGATCTCAACATTAGAAAGGACTTGTATTGGGAGGGGGGAATTACGTATGTTTTTTATTTCACAATTTCTACTTTCGATGCACAGTGATAGGCAGGAAGGCTATTATGGAGAATTTTCTTTCCATTTAGAAACAGAAAAACAAAAACAAGAAAAAACACAGTTGTCATCTGTATTGTAATTTCATTTTGGGGCTTATTTGACCAAAATGCTCTGTTGAAACAGTCTGCGTTTCCTCTTTTCCTGTATTTTGGTTGATCCCTTCTTTTAGACAATCTAGTGACAAGTGCTAGTTATCTGGAAGAACATGGTTTTCAAACCAGTGCAGTATGATTTATGGTTCTTGTTTCACAGAAAGTATCACAAGCTCGCAGAAGTGAAAGCTTCCAAATAGGCATCTAAGTTTTGTAATAAATGCAGCTAACAACATGCCTGAAAATATATAGGAAACAGACTGAGCGATGTCTTATTATACAGTGGATAGTTTGATTTGGTCTGCTTTTGATTAGATATTTGGCCTGCATCTGTTTCAAATTTCAAACCCATTCAGTTGCTTAAATGTTCCTACAAGCCAGAGTTTACTGCACATTATTGTTAGCTAATAATTCTTGCAGGCTTATATATATATTTATTTATGTGACTAAAAATCCATGCCTTTGCAATGTGATCAACTCTGATACCAGAGCGCTAGGGAGGGGCACTCGGAGGCAGCAGAGGCCACTTCTGGGGGATATGGAAATTCGTGAGAGCGCAATACGTAATCTGTCTCAGAAATTTATCGCCAGAGAGGGTCACTGATGCAAAAACACTGATATATTGAAAAACACTTGTGCACATATTCTCATTGTTTCCCATGGCTGCTGCTTCAGTATCATTTCCCCATGCTCCTTCCTGCATTAGTCCCATTGGTGATCCTGCCCTATCCTGTATCACACAGTGAATGGGATGATGTTGCAACACTATGTAGCCAAGCATATTTGACCATGGGATGACATCACTGAGGGCAAGTGAGGGCAGTTGAAAGTGAAGGCAATGTAAACGGATATGCAAATACTTCGTAATGCATTCTGGAAAATCACTGGAAATGTATATTTTCTAGCTGTTCTCACCTTGAATAAATTGTATGACTTTGAAAACTAAATGAGTGTCTTTGAAAATGATATGAACTCACACTCGTTTTGTAATTATCATTGTACCTGCATATACATTAGAGGAAATGGGACCAGAGGTTTGGTATCTACACAAGCATATACTTTAAAACCATTTTACTGGATGGTGAGAATGCTGCACAACTTTCAGGTTGTGTACAATTCTGGAAGTGACTTCCTTCTTGATGCTATTGTGGCACTAAGTCCACAATAGCATCAAGTCCAACATGAGTAGGTTGTTGGAGAAGTGCCCTTTACCCAAGAATGCCTCAGGGTGTTTACTACTGGTATTCATCCTAATCTATTTATCTGCTCACACTATATGACATTTGGAATCAAACCACTTTAAGTCAGTCAGAGAAGGGGCAGTATGGACTAGGTGAAAAAAGGATGCACCAAATGCCAACTGAGGAAAACTATATATAACTCCCCCCCCCACTCAGCTCACAAAAGCAAGATCAGTACAGCCCTTACTGTCCAATGGACACTACCAAAGGCAAAAGAGGAAGTGATTGGTCAGTGCTGCATGCCCCTCCCCCTCATATGATTGGCCTGCTGGTCTGAAGAGCATCCCATTACCCTCAATCCCTTGAGAGGAAATCTCTCAAACTTCCTCCTCTAACACGGTAGGCCAACCTCATTCCTGTCCTAAGAACAAGATCGGCCTTGTCTCCCTCATTTTTCTCCTCTCTGTGTATACTATCAAATCACTTCCCTTCTGTTCAGCATTCAGAGACTCATCTGTGTAATTGTGCTGCTGTTATTGAGACTAAACATTGGTGAAGGCACATGTGCACATGCTTGCACATTCTCCATATGTAAAATCCATGTGACAGTTGATGGTTTGGTAAGGTATCAAGACTTAGGAGGAACTTTGGGATGGGTGTGTGCAGGGGAAGCAAACAAACAGGCAAAGCCTTGGCATCTTGAAGGTGTTTTGTGATATTGGACTATCAGCAGCACACCAAGCCTTTCACCTCTAGGTAACTGACTTGAATCTAGCTCTGGAAGGTAATGGCTCCCAGAAGAGAAACCAATGACTATGAATGGGCATGGAGACTGAGCTAGTGTCTCACCTCTGGAAAATTACCAAGGTACATTGCACTGCCAGTGCTCATTTCATACCAGGCCAGTGGAATGAACACACACACACGCACACACACACTCGTACAGCCCTTTGGTTTTCAGCATTGTCAATCTAGCATCTTTCATGGACTCTAAATTGATCTGACAAAAAAAAAAGGAAGCAAGTGAGGGGGAGGGAAATAAAGGGAAAAGACAAGGAGAAGCAGGCTGTGATTTTCACTGTTATTAGCAGCATAAATTCATTGACACACTTGCTACTTATGGGCAAGCGAAAGGAAAGGGACAAACCATTGTAGCTTGACGGCTCCCAAATGGCAAGATATCTATGCAGCTTTAAATATATGTCATTCTTTGTCTGCTTGGCTGCAATTTACACTCAGTTGGTTGGTTCCTAGGATCTTTTCAGGAATCTTGAAAGAAATTATGGGCTCAGGGGAACGCAATACCCCCTGCCTCTCAGTCACCCTTACGCAGGCTCACCCTGACTTCTTTGCACAGACTTGTTGAAATGTGTGGCAAGTAAAATTGGCTGAACTGGTTGCCGGTTAGTTTCTACGCCTGATTCAAAGTGCTGGTTTTGATCTATAAAGCCCCCAACAGCTGAGGAACACAAATATCACCTCTCCCCATATGAAGTGACCAGGACTCTACAATCACAACCTGAGGTCATTCTTCGTGTGCCTCCTCCACGAGAGGTCTGGAGGGTGGCAACATGACAGCTGGCCTTTTCTGTGGTGTCTCCCCATTCAATTTTCACATTTTCCTGCCAAGTGGAAACCATTGGGTGTCCTCCTGTGTGCTGGTTCCAGGTTTTGGAGATTTATGCCTCTCAGGTATTGGTCCATTTGATATTGAGTTATCATACAAGTGCTAGTGGCAGCCCAGAATATGTAGTGTGTGAAACACTCTCTGCCATAGGGGTAGCTCACTCGATTCACAGCAGTCTTATGTTATGACTGTTGCAAGTATACGCCACCATGTGGAAGCTGAAGGGCCAGAATCAATTCTAAGGCATTAATACAGGAAGGAAGTGAGATGCCATGGTACCGCAGGTATGAATGGGCAAATCTGTCAAACTTGGTTTCTCTCTATTTCTCATTTTTCCAGTTCTAAGTTCAGTTCTGCCCATTTCCACATCAATCTGTGATTTTTCTTAAAGTCATCATGAAAGTTCATTAGCATCTTAGTGCACATTTCTTCTAATATATTTATCTATGAATTGTCCCCCAATATACACATTTGTTGCAAACTAATTTTCTTCATTACAATGCATATAATATATAATAATACAACACGGGGCATTTTTAGGGACACATTATCATAATATATGCATTTTTGTATACATTACTTGATTGGCGAACCCATTGCAAAATTCAGAGAAGCACTAATTTTGACGGACGGCTGTGTTTTGGTTGCATATTATTTCAGAAATTGCAGATTAAGTAGGTTCACCTTTCAATATGAACAGACTCCAATTTCTTGGCCCATCCCTACCTTCAGGGAATATGAGCTCCAGATATATTACTTAGCCTACATTCTACCCAACAGATTCTGAGCAAAACTCAGGAAAGGATATGTGAATCTAACTTATATGGAATCAGTTAAAAGAACCATGAAGACAACTGCTGTCAATACTGATGGACAGGACCACAGAACAAAGGCAGATTTAGGAGAGTGCCACCAGTTACCCACACTAAGCGCTGAGCCGAGAGGACACCACAGGGAGTGCTGCAACAGTGATGAACAATGAAAGGTGGGTGGGGGTGGGGAGAGCAAATTTTGGTGTTGCATAGGGCGCCGCTGAAATTTTAAAGTCCAAAGTCCACCACTGCTTGGAAGGCAGAGCCAGCGTGGTGTAGTGGTTAAGAGTGGTGGACTCGTAATCTGGGGAACCGGGTTCGATTCCCCGCTCCTCCACATGCAGCTGCTGGGTGACCTTGGGCCAGTCACACTTCTCTGAAATCTCTAAGCCTCACTCACCTCATAGAGTGTTTGTTGTGGGGGAGGAAGGGAAAGGACAATGTTAGCCGCTTTGAGACTCCTTCAGGTAGTGATAAAGCGGGATATCAAATCCAAAACTCTCTTCTTCATAACTTTCTTCTGCCATGGATCTATATCCTCTCTATCGTCCCAAGGAGGGAGAATTGATGTTTTGACTAAGGATGCAGGATAACTGCTGCTCACACACACCATTATGCATTACGGCCATTTTCAAACTGAGCAATGCAAGAGATACTTTAGCCTCCTTTCCTGCAGTGACCTCTCCAAGTATCACACACCTCATCAGCTCATTTCCATGCACAAAGCATTGGGGTTTTTTTGCAACAGAGTAGAGAAGATTTAGAAAGCTTTTTGTGTGTGCCTTGGCTTGCATGTATCAATGTTGCTTAGTTCTTAGTCCCTGTTAGAAATCAGCTGCTGATCACTTCCAGGCAACCTGTTTAGGATGAAGCACTTTATTCCTATATATTCTAGGTAAGGCCCTATCTCAGTGGTAAAGTGCAGGCATTGCCTGCAGAGGAGTCAAGGTTCAATCCCTGGCATTTACTGTCTGAAACCCAGGAGAACTACTGCTGTATAGACACTTTTAACTATATATGCCTAAGATGTGTCTGGCTCATGATAAGGTAGCTTCCTTTGTTCCTTAAGCTTTCAGAACATTTTGGTAAGTGTACATTTGGCAAATACATATCTAACAGCTCGGATTCATATGCCCGGTGCTGTACTGAGACTCTTTAACATGATTCATAAGTGAGAGCAAGACCTATACACACTTGTAAGCAAACATATCCTTACAATGCATATATTTATGATTCCCTACAGACAAAGCAACACACTTTGGGGGTAGGCCTGATATTATTTCGTTAAATTGCCATTATATGCCGTTTAAAATTGAAGACTTATGTTTTGTGTATGAGTAATACTTTACAATTTAATCAAAGTTTGAATGAGTGGTATGAGGACTTTGAGACACAAAGAAACTGGTGTGTGTGTGTGTGTGACTTCTTTTAAATGCCACCCAGAAGTTTAATTTCTACAGAATAAAGCTTACCTGTTTATTTAGTAATGCAGGCTTCCATGAACATATTTTACTAGTTTCCTAGTCTTTCTGTTTCTTTCACTTCCTCTTTGCTTCAAGTACAGTTTGCTGCATTGGTTATTATCTCATAAGTATTGTACAGCTGCTTATGGCAGTCTGAATTAGTTTGAAACTTTTTTTTTGTGGGTCTTTTGGTGAGTAATGGGTTTTCCCCAATCCCAAACTGTGAGATCATTGGCATGTGCTCTTTCAGGTGGGGACTGCATGTGTTTTACAGTAACTGCAAAAACTTATTAAAGAGTGAAACTTATATGTCTTGCTGAGAACCTGTGAGGAGAATATCCGACTACTATTTCCATCTCCCCTAAAAACCAGGGCAGGAAAGCAATAGGCTTCCTTTAAAAGGAGGGATGGGGAACCTCTGAAGATGCAGTTGAACCCCAGTTCCCATCACTCCAAGGCAACTCGGTCAATATAGAAACACTGGGCCATATTTTTTTCAGCTGCTCCACAATGTGTAGCTGGGCAGCATTGAGGGATCTGCTTGTTAAAAATGTTAATTTTGTCTTTGTTTTGGCTTGTGCTTTCCTTGTGTGATGGGAATGTTCAAAACGGGAGTCATTAAGTTCAGGTGACCCTCCTTAACCACTTTTCATGGTAATGGACAGGTCCCAAGGCTTGCCACTCAGGGCTTATGGGACCTGGGGACAAGATAGGGACTGCTTTTGAGGCTAACCTGCATGATCCACTTGGAGTTAAGGGGTCCTGAAGAGTGGTGATACAGAAAAATCCTCCTTACCTTTTGGGTGTGGCCAATGAAAAGGGGTTAGGTGGCAGAGCTGTACCCCATTTCCTTTTGGCTGGGGTTGACACCCTACTGGCTGCAGACTTGGCCTAATGTTACTTTCCTCACTTATAGTTTCTCCTTTGTGTGTGTTTTTTGTTTAAATAAAGTGGCCCATAGCTCAACCCATGTTTTATATCTGAGTCTTCCTTCCTTCCTTCAGGTTGCAAATGCATTTGGCTGAATGAACTCAGTCCTTTCCAAGGCTGGGAATCCTGCACAATCAGGCTTCCCCATGGTGGAAGAAATTTGAACACATTCATTTGATTTCTCATACAATTTCCTTTCAGGCACACCTGGTCAATGCTGGAAGGGTGGGTGGATTGATGGGTGAGGGTGGCTCACACTGTCCCATGCCCCTGCAGATGTCAAATATCTGAAGAAGACTAGTATAATTCAAACATGAATAAGTCATGATTTCTCTTCATGGGGACCAGATTATAATCTTTGTCCATATGTACACCCTCTTCAGTATGGATCACCTTCGTTGGATTGGAACACTACTCTTTTTTAAAAAACTTTTAAAAACCTACTCAGTGCTTCTTTTCTATTAAAAATTAGTACTACTCAGTCTCCAATAAATGTCCCTTGCAATCATTCTTCCAAACTTCCCTTGGGAACGATTCCATTTCTAAGGCCACTTTTGAAAATTTGGCTCATTTCATTTGAGTTTTGGAGCATGTGAATTCCCAATGGTCTTAAGAGCTGAAACATCTGCTGAATTCATAATCGACTTGTTGACTGCCTTCAAAAGTATGAGAACCAGAGATTGCCCAGCTGTGCTTTTACTGATATTTTGTTGGAATCAATGGGAGTTGCTATATGAAAAGAGCACACTAGCTATATGCTTGGATTTTGTAACAAGAAAGGTGGGGGCAGGGAATCTGGCACAGAAATTTAACTTCATTTTGCTGAAATGAAAAATAGAAGTGCTTTGAGTCTTGAGAACACTCTGGGACTCTTCCATGCAAATAGCTTTTTAATGGTGCATTCTCATTATGGTGCTGCCCATAGTGACTTTCCTCCCAAAGACTGGATTGTACTCTTCTGACATTTTACATGAAAAATGGTTGTGTGAGACTTCCAAAACAAGCCCAGGTTATGAAAGTTCAACTTAAACCTTCTGAAAGTAACCTTGGAAATTGCGTATTCATGTTAGACTGAACCTGCAGAGAAAACTTCTTGCAACTATTTCTTCACACTAAAATGGTATGAAACACTATAATCCAGGCTCCACCCCCATGTAAAACCATAATAAACATGTTTGTGAGAATGTATGCTTAAGAAGGTGATTAAGCTTCTGAATGCCAGTTGCTGGAAACTGTAGGAAGGGAGAGTGCTCTTGCACTCAGATCCTGCTTGCAGGCTTCCCATAGGCATCTGGTTGGCTGCTGTGAGGTTAGGATTCTGGCCTAGATGGGCTATTGGCCTGATCCAGCAGGCCATTCTTACATTCTTCAGCCTGGAATCAACCCTATGACTCTGAAGTTATGGTTCTTCTGATGGCTAAGTTGCTTCCAGAAGGACTACTTTCTAATATTGCCATTGAGATCTGATTATTGGAAGGTTGCTTGGATGTGCTCTGCATTTATTGTTGTATTAATAGCTCCACAGATAATTGGTGGGAGTTCTCAACAGCATCCATCCCCCTGTTGCCTTATGTCAATACCAGAAGATTGGGTCATTTGTTATTCAAATGTCTTCTATAAGAAAAGTAGTCAGTGGCACAATTTACCTGTGTTAGAGAAAGTATCACCAAACAGCACATGTTTACTTAGAAGTCAGTGGGATTTACACCCTGGTACGTGTGCATGGGATTGCAGCCTAATTACACAGGAAGGAAGGGGATCGTTTCTGTCTTGGAGGCCTATAAATGATATCTTTGTCTCGTGGAACAAAGACTTGTATCAAATTGGTACACTGAAGAAGCTAGTCCATGTCCCACGGACTATTACAGCTATAATCAGTTAACAAATGATTTGCTCATTTCTCACAACTAGAGTATCTAAGTGAGATAATCTAATCATACTGGCCATTAGTAAGTTGTTAATTAACAATCAAACAAGTATTAATTACTCTCAGAAAAAACTCAATTAAAATATGCTTCTCTCCAAACTTAATTCATATAATTTGTTAATTCAACAACTGGAAATCTGCTGTAAATGTTGGCAGTCCACTATTTCACTCAACAGTAGAGAAGTGCTTTTTTTTTAATGAACTGCTCCTATACATTTTAGAATAGCTTGGCTTGGAAGTCAACAGGAGAACCACTATGTTCCTTGAATGCTACTCTGCTCCAACATCCATTGTCCTAGCTACCCAAGGACAGTGACCCAACGGCACTTCCCAACTCAGCCTTTGGAAACCAATGCTTCCCGGTTACATTTCTCCTCAACAAGCCTTGCACTTGTTATAGTCCAAACAAGACCTCTCAGTCTTCTCACATAAGCATGTAGGGTTTCCGTATTTGTAAAAAATAGGAAATAAACACAATGACAGGAATCAATCCAGATGACCCAAAGTTAACTTCACATGTCAAATGGATTGCCTGACACAAGACAGGCATGTTCTGCGGTGACAAACAAACAGCACTGCCATCTCCCAGACAACTCTCATATATATCCCATTTTCTCTACTTGCAAATGTATGTTACTCTCGTGCACCATAATTTAAAGTTAACTACTGAATCAAAGTTTGCCAAATGTGAAACACCAAATATGTGAGACATTAAACTGATAATCACAGGAGGAAGGGGGTTGTTGGGATACTGCAGAAAATGGACAGGCTAACCACATTATGCTTTGTTGTTTTCCACATAAAAAGCATGGGACTCTAATAAACGAGACTGATAATTTGTTTGGAAAAGGTTGTATGCATGTGTGTAAACACGTAGACACAAATCTTTAAAAGCAGTGATATACACTCCATAGATTTTTCTGCACTACACAGATTAAATTAAGATACCTTGTTTTTTTCATTTATAGAAATTTATTCTGCACCCTTCGAAAGCTGTCTCAAGACACCTTGCAAAGTAAAAGTCTAAAATACACTATAGAACCAAACAAAGCCACTAACAGTGCAATCCTAGGTATGCCTACTCAGAAGTAGGTCCTACTGATTTCAGAGAGGCTTGTTCCTCAGGTGAGATATGGGTTTTGGGCTAAAGCTAGGCAGAGGAATTCTAACTCTGCCCAGGAGAGCATGGAATGGCAGGGCCACTGCTGTGTCTGAAACCTTGGCAGCTCCTACCAGCCATAGAGGAAAGAGTTTATGTGTATATGTCTGCTGAAACAGTTCTAAGCTCCACTTTGAGCCCTTCACTTGGCAGTGGGTCAGTTTAAGATGCAGAGGATCCATTGTCAGCTGTACTCCACTCTCATCCCACAATGCCCATTGTAGTGTGTGTGCATTACACATCTGCCTAATCCCGCTCCAGGAATACAGATTGGGGGTTAGGATTGCTCCCTAAATCCATTAAGCTACAAATCCAGATACAAGTCCAGATACAAGTCCATTTCAATTGCAAGCCCCTGGTGGCAGGGACCTGTAAAGTGTTGTGTACTTAGATGGCAGCATACATATGAATAAATAATAAAAAGAGCTGCACAGATTAATCAGCAGAGATACAACTTCAAAAGGTCTGGGGAAATGAAAGGATGTTTCGTGGCTCCAAAATGACATCAAGATAGGTGTCAGGCAAACACCATCATGTCTTCTCTGCTAGACACGGCAACCTCAGATGCAGGGATACCTGAACAAGGGTTTCTGATTATGACCTTGGTTTACAAGAAAGAATATTAGCATGCAGACTGTTCCTAAGATAACCTGATCCCAAGCCCTGGAAGGCTTTAGAAGTCAAGACCCACATCATGTTTGGTCCAGAACTAGACTAGGAAAGACTGTGCATGACTGAGTGGGTGGAACACAGTTGTCCAACCACATGACCTGGCGGACAACGAGCCAACAAAATCCAAGGTCTTGTGCGCCACAGGCAGAATGCATCAATGAGAAGCTCACATAGCCAGATGGATCCAGATGAGGACAACATTAGGGCAAGCTGCAGGCTATGTCAGCAAATGCATTTTTTAAAGATACATTGTGCCAGCTTCTTTGTTTGCCTCAGATCTCATTACCATGAGTTATGTGAAAACTAGTTTTTGGCATCACCACAACAAATTTGGGGTATCAAATTCACATGCCATTTTGCACGGCATGTTACATTGCAATGAATATACTAGAGTTCACCTTTGACTGACATATGTATGTACAGCATAAATGGAGAAGTGGGGGAGAGCTGCTTCCTGCAAATCAGAGATGTTTGGAGAGTGGGTTTCTCTTAATGCAACATCAGAGATTAATTTTTAATGCAATACTGGAGATAATTTTCCATGAGTTCCTACGGGTAATATTCCATCTTATATTCCTTAGAAAACTTGTATTTTTCTATTGCTTCATTGTTGTCATGTTGCGATACAGAAGTCAGTTTTAAGAAGGCTTATTTTGAAGTTAGATTATAGCAATGCTGTCCGTCTAAAGCTATTTCAGCTCAGATTGTATGACCAAATGAAACTGGCATAGCCCCTTGTCATCAGGCACTAAGCCATCCTGACAGATGGGCATGAGGGTGAGCAAGCAAGAAACCATGTTGGAGCATTTAATTTGTTAGTAAAGGGCAAAATTCCTGGACAGAATGTTAAAAGTAGGTCTATAAATTAAGGGAAATGTCACAGATACCCTCTTCTGCAGCAGAACGAATTGTGAAAATAATAACAGGGCTTCTGCATTTCACACAAGACATACACTTTTACTGAGCTAAGTGCTCTCTTGAAAAAAGATCATCACTAAGTTAAAAGTTCTTTTGTGACATCTTGCCAAGTTTTTCCCCAGAGCTCATTTGGCACTTATTATGTGAAAAATAAATAAGATGGTGCAGATCCTACTGTAGTGTGTGTTTTGTGTGTGAAAAAATAATTTCACAGACCATTCTTTGTAGATTTCCTTAGCCTGGAATTATGTATAGCAACAAAAAACCTTCAGAGGAAATAAGGATAGGTGAAGTCCCTAAGCACAGACAAAGAGCCAAACTGACCCTTTTCTGTGGCACTCTCAGTGACTGTGAGCACCATGCTTCGGAGGCCCACTCCATTGTATCGGCACAATGCCATGCATGCTTAGAAGCAAATTTCATGCTAAGCATGCATAGGACTGGCAGCCAAACTCCCACTGACCGCAATGGGATGTACAGGCATAGGATCGCTCTCTTCTTTAAGAAGTCCGGAAGAAAAGAAAAGAACTGGAAACAGCCTTTGGCTCAACTTCTATTGACTTTGGCAAAGATGCAGCAAGAAGCATTAAGCCTCAGATAAAAATAAATGATTATCTTACAAGAAGAATTTTCTGCATTAACTTAGTGAACGTATGCTAATTCAGTTACCAACGTGTAACTATGAAACATAACCAGTGATGTTATTTCTTTGGAACTTGTTTTGGAAAAGATTGCACAACCCGTAAAGCCATTCTTCACAAAGTACATAAAAATGTCAGCTTATGTATAATTTATACGACTAATGTTAGTTATGGTCTATTTAATACTATTTAATGCTGCTGAATGACGTCGTGCTTCCTTTTACCCAATGAGGGGAGGGGGAATTAAAAGAACAGTAAAACCATTTTATAGAGCAAGAATATGTTCATTGATATTTTTAAAAATAATAATAATGATACAATCATAAACAATAAACACACCCACCAGAGAAGATAACTAAAGGGTTTGTGCTATGCAGCATATATGATACTTACTATATAGTTATTTTAATCATCATTTACTTACTGTGTTTGTGTTATCTAATATGCCTTGAGCAATTCATTTTGCCAACAGCACAGTAAATTGCTGCACAGGCTCTCCCCTTTATTAGTGGCAATTATGAAATCCAATTTTAGTTGTACTTACTACATTTCCTCCTCTGCCTACAGGGCATCCCTATGGGAGGGATATGAGTTAGTGCTTCTGGTCTTAATCTTTACGTCTTTCACCCCCCTCAATCCATTTTTGTACATTTTCAGGAAGACGTACATTACTCTATTTACACCAATTGCTTCTCTACCTTATTTTTAATAGCCCCCCCTTTTTAAAGAAAGTGGATACAACTGTGCGGATAAACCAATGGCAGAGAAGTAGGATGACCAAACATTTCTGACAATAATATCCTTGTGATGTAAATGTGGATGGTAATGAACTTCAGTCTCCTGCTTTTGGGTTAGGGGAGAAAAGATAGGAATAGCCCAACAAAGGTAACTATAGTCTGACTTTGTATAAAGCAGCATTCTATGTGTCATCCCACATATGTTATCCTGGTGTGCATATGTACCTGACCACCAGCTATTTACTGGTCCTACTTCCCTCCTATTTCTTGTGGCATAGGAGCCTTCAAGAGGCAACAACGGACAGATTTTAACTAGCTAAGGATCTGATGCAAATTTTCCCTTTTGTCCTAAATTATATCGCTAGCAGTAAGCTAAATAGGACAATGAAAGAACAGCAGTGGCCTTTATGAATATTAAAAGGGGTGCCTTTCTAAAGCTAAAAAATGGACTGTTTATAGCATTTAAAACTTACGAAAACAGACTAAACGGTAGCTGTTGGGGATGAAATAGAGATGAAAATATATAATCCCTCCTGGAAATCTATGAAGCAGCAGGAAGTTCCATGAAACATGCTTCACAGAAACTTCAAATAGTTGAGAAGCACATTTGTTTATTCTTAGAACCAAATAAAACACTGACCTTCTATCCACACTGTCAGGGAACTGCCATCAGTGCCGGAGAGAGAGAGAGCAAAAGCCAGAGAGATTCCAGAGAGCGTCCAGGGATCGGGAGGAGCAGCCCATCTTCTGGGGAAGAGAATCAGCGCAGCACCAGTGGAGAAGGGGGGCAGATGGGGGAAGCGGCGAGGCGGTCCCATGACTCCTTGCCTGGGACCAGCGGGGAGAGTAGGGGTCCTCTGTTGCCCACGCCCTCCTTGCGCAGAAGGCTTTCGCGCAGAGAGAGTAGGAGGAGACTAGGCGTCAAAGAGCTTCTTTGCTGGAAGAAGTTTAAGAAACGCCCACTGACGGATTCTGCCAGCGATTGAGTCAGCCATGGGTGAGTGGCTGTCCGGACAGAAAAGGTTCACTTTGGCAATCCAGCCAGGTGTTTGCACCCAGCCGGGGAGATAGGCACCTGCTTACGCACAAGCAACCCCTAGAACCATTACACACACTAGCTACAGTAACAGCAAGATGAGGATTACGATGCAGGGTGTGTGTCTGAGGTGGGTGAGGTTTGCCAGCTGTGGCGCCTCCTGATGAGCAGTGGATTTCTGTGTGCTGGCTGGTGTGTTCATGGTGACCACTAGGGTGATGGATAATCAGGAGGAGGAGTTTGGATTTGATATCCCGCTTTATCACTACCCTCAGGAGTCTCAAAGCGGCTAACAATCTCCTCTCCCTTCCTCCCCCACAACAAACACTCTGTGAGGTGAGTGGGGCTGAGAGACTTCAAAGAAATGTGACTAGCCCAAGGTCACCCAGCAGCTGCATGTGGAAGAGCAGGGAAGCGAACCCGGTTCACCAGATTACAAGTCCACCACTCTTAACCACTACACTACGCTGGCTACCATTGACCAACAGTCAATGAGGATCAAATCAGGCCTGATCTGAACAGCGACATCTCTTATCCTGCATAATTTCATCCTGGTCTGATTGCTAATTCAGGTTTACCCCAGATCGAGGATGGGGAATCTTTGGCTCTCCAGATTCCACTGGATTACAAATCCCATCGTCCCTCACCGCTGGGCATGGTGACTGAGCTGATGGGAGTTTGAGCCTAACAGCTCAGGAAGCTCACAGTTTTCCCATCCCTGGGCTAAATGTTGGGAACTATCAATGAGAATCAAGAAGAGGTATCAGAAAGAGGGGATCTCTGCAGAGCAACAATAAAAACAAAGCAAAACCGAAGTGGACAGCAACAGACAGCCCAATGAGGACTATGGCTTGGATTCAATGTAGTGTTAAGTAACATTCTCACCAGTGCAAGGATTTCTGCTTGGGCAATTGGCCTTCCCCCTTTTCCTAAACCCCTGCATGACCTCCACATGCCTTGATCTGCTTCAGAGGGCTGTGGGAACCCTCAAAACACCACAAGGTGAGGGGAGAAAGTCCCATTGTGCAAGTAGGAATTCATGTAGACTACATTGAATCCCAGGTATGCTCTGTTGTTACAGAGTGTCAGAGAAGAAAAATGCTGGAAGGGTGGAATGCCCTGCTTGTAGGGAATGGCTAACTGGAACCCTGCATAAGAGCATTCCTGTTCAGAGAATACACTACAACACTGTTGCAGGTTACGCTCCATTTAGAAGTTTGTCACTGTCAATTGCATACTGTATTCTACGTTAGAGGTATGGAAATTGACCTACATTGTTACTGATTAAAATTTACTGTTGTCTCCTTTATCCATGTTCATATGTGGGGCACAGTCTGGTCCACAACCCGGTTAAGCCTGAAATACCTGGACTGATGACAATTTAATCCCATTGAATTTGGAACTAAATCAGCTTAAATTCAAGTACTTCTGCTTAATTGGTTTTTCAATCACAGTCTTAGTGACACAGACCCTCTGTATTGCCTTTGATAATGATCCGTAAATAGTTTTATTCTTTCTTCCCCTTAAAAAAAAAAAAGCTCTGCTCTGAAATGTTGAGTGGCAAACAGTTAATGACGTATTTTTTTTAATTACCTACATTTTTTAAAGTAAGAAAGTAGCCAGCTAATAGTTACCTTCAATATGTAAACTACAAATTATTAGTGCATGAAAATGGCATCCAAGTTCTGTTGCTGGGGTCTAGTAATTTTGGATATTTTCCATGCTATTACTGCCTGCTCCATATACCTTTACTGGTTCTTTTTGAAATTAACTTAATGGCACTCTACAGAAATGGACTGCCTACTGAGAAAGAAAGCTTACTTGCAAAGATGGACTAACTTCCTACTGGGAGGCACTGATTTGGCACAAACAGAGAAATGCTTTAGCATTAATTTACTCGGGTATCAAATTATTCAAAATAAATAATTAAATGCCTTTCAGAAATGAGCAGACAATGTTTCTTCATTTGGACCTGTTATATATATAAATATATGCATTTATAACCCAAACACACAAACAGTAAAATTCAAAGCAATGCTCTAAAGCCAATATTTGCTAAAAAAAATAAAATAAAAAATCAAGACAGTTCTGTCTCTTAGATAACAAAGGAGATTTGAAAATGGGACTTCCATATTTACAGGTTGAACTTTGTTCACCCAATGCACACTTGAGCCTATATCTTGGATATAACAAATTTGGGCAGGTCCATGTGGCTGTCACACTTGCAAGGTATGTCAATGATGGCATTGCATCATCTCTTATCAACCTTCTCCAACCCGGTGCTCTCCAGATGTTTTGGACTACAGTCATACCTCATGCTGTGTTAGGTTCATGTTGTGTCTTTTCGGCTTGCAAACGCGGCAAACCTGGAAGTGTATACTTCCAGGTTTTGCCACACGTGCATGTGCATAAGTGTTCTGCATGCTTCACACATGTGCAGAAGTGCTCTATTTCACTCCGCACTTGCACAGAACTGCCGCTTTAGTTGGAGACTTTTCGGGGTGCAAACGGCACCCCGGAACGGATCATGTCTGCAACTATATAGCTCCCACTGTATAGCTCCCATGACCCCTGCTGGCTGGGACTGATAATTGTAGGAGTCCAAAACATCTGGAGGGGATGGGGAGACCAAATGGGCACAAATGCTGAATCCATTTCTAAAGTCCTTAAAAGAGAGGGGGGAACCCCAGCATTTTCCTCCTCCTAATTAGGCAACCTCTGTATTTGTGTATTTGACATTACCACTGTAGGGAGTAAGGAAGAATTTGTAAACAAAAATGCCTTTTGCTCATTTCAATTTTCCTCAGTATTGTATTGAGACCTATGGGCTCAAGATTTCAGTATAGGCATCTTACTTAGCACTATTCATCTTTCTCCAAGGATGTTCTCAAGCTCCTGACTACGGAATCACTTTTGAACCAGCTCCTTCTGATTTGTTGTTGCTATTGTTTCAGGGCAGAGTTATGGTTAAAGATTTTATGTTTGGCTTGAGTTGCAATTCACCAGGGGAGTGGGGGGAAACCCATCTCTGACTTGGTCTCTGGGTTTGGGTTTAGCATTAAGACTGCACTTGAGCACTGTTTATCCGAATTGCTCTTGAGGAAGAGCAAATATCACCACTGCCTGACTACCAAGCAAACCATTCCTGTTGGGTAGTAGTTGTTGTTTTAATGGCAGCCTCTGTCATTTGCTTCTCTACTAAAAATAATTAAAACAGCAACAACAGAGTTATTGGAAAGGCAGAGGAGCCAAGAATGCAATTGGCAGAGAGGCTAAATAACATTCACTTTACCAGCTGTGATGCCCTCTTGTCAACTCACAACACCAGTAGCTGAGTCGAACTGCATAAGAAGCCTATCCATTATGCTGACTGTAAACTGAATCAAATACACGGTAAGGTTTCACTTAACGCTTCCTCTAAAGCTAAGTACTGTATATAATTTGTTTAGTAAGTGTTGCCTTATTTTCTTGTTTCTAAATAACTCATGAATCTATTCCACCCTAGCAAAAGGATATTTGATTCCTGTCAAAAAGACTGAGTGAGCCTCTGTTCCTCTCTCCCTCTATAGCTGAACCAGCCCCAACGGATGATAGATGCTACTGAGGCTGTGAAGCCAGAAGCTTAGGTTTACCTGGCTCAAACAAGTACTGTCATCATTTTACTGCCTTTGATAAACTTTGCATGAAGCTCGCACTTCTTATAAGTCAGCAAGGACAGAGCTGTGATATATGCAGAACTTCTCACATCTCACACACCATGTTCATTCCGCTTCTATTTGTTCATTCATGCACAAATACACTAAGGTAGGAAGCGGGCAGGTGATTAAGGCATAAAGAGTAGCATAGTTATGATTAGGGAAGTGGCAGAGTAAAATTAGAGATAGGCAAGGAGAAAAAAATGTCCCCAGAAATGAGATGTCTGACACAGATGGTCCATCTTGGTGAAACTACAGAGTTTCTGCCAAAAATCTCCTTATCAGAGTATCTCGCAGGATTCTGGAGCCCTGAATTATCCTGGTGTTGCTTCTGAAGTGGAAGCGATGCCACAGAAATCCTCCATTGACCCTACTACTTATTTCTAATTTTTTACACAGAGTCATTCCTTTAGTGTGGCAGCACCTGGACTTCGGAACTCCCTGCCTATTGACAAAGCTTTTTGCAGGCTGCCTATTGACAAAGCTTTTTGCTTGGCCTATCCAGGCAGTGTTACATCTCTGCTTTAAATTTGTTTTGGGTGTTTTAAAATATTTTAAATATGTTTATTTTATTTTATTTTCAATTGTATATTTTAATCGCAGAGGTGTTTGCTGCCTTGGGCTCTTTTGAGAGGAAGGGGGGGATACAAATTTAATAAATAAATGAATGATGGTAGGGTGGCGGCAATGACTGACTAGCTAGCTAGAGCATGTTAGGCTGAAAGAGGCTGTCCGGGTTAAATCACTGCCCTCCTGTGCTTTTTACAAATTCACTGAACTATCTAGGGACCTTTGAGAGTGCTGCACTTCTCATTAACAAATATAAATACAAATAGGGAGTTTAGATTAAATAAATCCAAGTTACATTCACAATATCTGAAAATGAGTAAATACTATATTGCTAAATCTAATCAAAAACACACTATGAGCTCTGCCAAGTGACATGGTATGATAGGTACTTTAACACTTCACAGCAGGCGTCCTTGTTTGCACACTGCTTAAACTTGTTCATCAGTGACTTTTTGCATGATAACCAGAACATTAAAAATATAACCAGTGTCACTAGGCTTCAGCGTAGGAACACAGGAAGCTGCCTCCTTATATCAAGTCAGATCAATTGCTCCATCTAGCTCAGTAGGGTCCACAATGACCGGCAGCTTTCCAGGGAACATTTCCAGGCCTACCTGGTGATGTTGGTGATTGAACCTGGTGCCTTCTTCTCTGCTGAAACAGATGCTCTATGGTGGAACTACAGACATTCTGTGTGAAACAGGTAAGAATAATCAGTCTGCCATCCCAATACAGACAACAGCAACAACAACAATAATGCAGAAGGAACGATGCCAGTGAATTCCTAGGTTCTTCATCCCACCCAACCTCATCTACTAATATTTAGCACCAACAACTGAATGTTCCCTTGTCTGAGCTGAAAGTCACAGAGACAGAACTCACTGTTAGAGTGTTGCAGTTGCCATTCAGCTGGGTGTGGATGGGTGTTATAAAATCTTCTTGTAGTTTTTCACAAGCTACCTGTTAAGGATGGTATTGGACTATAAAACACATATTCTGGGAGAGTAGTGGTCCTGTTCTGCCAGGGACAGGCCTGGCATAACATTGCCACCACTTCCTTTTGCTCTCACCCCTTGCAATAGGAAGTAACTTTTTTGACAAGGTACTTCACGTTAGATTCCCGTTTCTTTCTGCTTTTACCAGCTGAGGTGATGTACAGAAGAATTGTTCGGTGTAGGACAACCCACTTTGTGACAGTTTTGTAATATGTGACCCAGTGAGTCCCATCCATCTCTATGTCTATGATTCAAAACATTTCTTTTACCTTTGGGGGATATTCCAGCAATGATTAATATATTTTCAGCAACCCATACTGCTCAATGAGCTACTTCAATCTACCTTGCTAATGGCACTGGATATTTTAGTCTTCAGGTAAGCTATACATATTTCATTAACTATTAAAGTATTATTTTCCTCAGGGACTGTCCATAAAATATATTACACTTTAAAAAACCTTTTTAACCCCCCCTCCCTTGTTACCATTTGTCGCATTAATACAGACCTCCCCTCCTTCGCAATGAAAAGTATGTCACACATATCATGATACCTAGCACACTTTTTATTTTGGTATTAACTATATAGTGAGTATTTTGAACACAGCAATTATCCTTCTTGAACTAAAAATACAAGAATGTTTTAACAGAACAGATGAGCGGGGGGGAACCTGGGCAGTAGTATTTAATGACTATTATAGGAAAGGTTTAAAATTATATTATTTTAATTAGGAATATGAAGGAATGATTTTGAGGGAAATCAAGATGGGACAGAATTGGGAGTACATTGGATGGTATGAGGGAGCTCTCTGAAGAAGGTATTATATGGAAAAGTCCAGGCATCTGCCCCACAATGCACTTGCTTTTCCTCTCATATTTTTAATCGTTCAGGAAATGATGTCTGTGAACATCACAAAACTGAAGCTTTGGTTAGACTTTGATCAGATTACCATTCAGAGGCCTGATTGAGTCTTAGGGGGATTCTAGAGCAGGAATGGAGGACCCCTGAATTGTGTGTGGTTGGAAATAAGCTTACTGTACAAAGGTAAGAGACTCACCAATTGCTCTGCCCACTTTTGGTCCATTTCTGGCACGTGGCCCCTGTTAGGTTCCCCGTGACTAATAGAACTCTTGGGCTTTAAAGGATTCCTTGCCCTAGAGCCTTCCATCATACCCTGCAAGTGTCCCAGAAAAATTGGGACATCCTGTTTCCCCCCCATGAGACCATACATGTCCCAGTTTTGGTACTCAATAGGTCGGAGGGTATTTTTTAATTTCCTCCTGCTCTGTTACTTACTGTGCCGTTTAACTGTGAAGGTATATGTGATGCGAAGGTTGCAAAGTGCATTGCAACATCAGAGCTTGCTGACCATATATCCCTGGTGTTGAGAGATATGACTGGTGTCAATGCTGTTGAGCTTTTGGAACCAGTAAAAGACTTGATTTTTCACTCAGCTCCTTCACTGGAGTTTAATGCTGGATTGAGTTGGGGGACTATTCTGTTGAGTCCCCACACCCTACCCCCGCCTCTCTCTTTTATGCTGATGTATTTTATTTTAATTTGTAACACACTCTGAAATTGCTTGCAGTGAGCAGGGAAGAAACACTTTTAATAAAATTACCATAACAGTGAATCGAATATCCACATTTCCCAGTCATGGCAGCAGTAAACCAGATTGTACCTTTCCTGTTTTCGTGACACATCCATGCTGTCCTGCTAGTTTATTTGGATCAACAATGTTGGATCGATACACTCCCTCTATTGAAGATGGGTGTCAGGCAGGTGTGTGGTAGCAGGTATGATAGACAGTTATTGTTTAAGCTTCATTCAGAACTTCAGACAACCCAAGAAGCTTGCCTTAAGGGAAACTTTGAAAGTACAAAGATACTTGTCTGCATTTTATTTCTTACTCCATCAAAATGATTACATGTATTCATTCTGCAAATGATGGTGTGCCATGTATTTTAATCGAGACCTGGGTCTCCTGCTCCTAGCCCTTATAATCAGATCCCACTCTTCCAGCGAAAGCTGTTTATTGATGCCCTATTTCCCCCCCCCCCCAACATATGAGCATGTCACTAAATTGGAGAATAGTTCCTTTTGTTAGATTTCCCAGGCAGGCAGGGGAAATCCTTTGACAATTTCATGTATGAAGCCAGTTAATTGCTTTAGATGGTGGAACAATCACAAGTATTTGGACCTATCATATGACAGACATTCGTAAACTATGGGAAAGACATATTTGTCAATAAAATGAATACCAGAAGAGCAAATTATTTTAGTATGGAAAAAGTCTTGGCTTAAGTCAAGGTATCACGATTACACTGATGATTGACATAGTTTTAACTAGCTCTCAATAGCAGGAAGAAAATAAAGTTGTAGTTTTTTTTTCTTTTTCCAGGCATCCAAGACCTGCTTGTAACCAGAAAATAAATCTCAAGACACCGTCAAATTGAATAAAAAAATGAAAGTTTAAATTATATTTTTTATTTTAAGTTGGATAGGCCCATAATAGAAAAGGATCATCAAAAACAATGAAAAGAAATAATTGTTAATTTCTACAGTACCTTGAAACAGAAGCCCATGAGAATAAATGGAATAAGGATACTATTAAAATTTCCTCTTTTATTATATCTTCTCTGCCAGAGTAATTGTTGCTGTGTCCAATGTATGCAGGGGACAATTTACTAGCTGTTTTCTATTAGTTTTTAGCATTAATATATACACGACTAAAACGAATTGTGAGCTTTTCTTTGGTTAATTAAGTGACTGACAATTCATAGATGTTGTTGCAGTAACTGATTTTAAAAACTGGTAACAAAAGAACTTCGATGCTATTTGACAGGCTTTTAGGAATTTTCTTTTGCAAGTTTCAGTTGGGAAAAGCTATTCAAATGATGCAGATAAAATCATAACAATTATTTCCTTATTCCAGTTCCTTAAATGCAAGTGAGGTTTACACTTTTGCAGCACTGCACATTGTAAGGGGTAACACATTTTCCTCAAGAAAAGAAAATGCAGTTTATCATGAATTGATATTGTCATTCCAGCATATAATAGAAATCAATCGCTTACAACACACTAGATATTATTGAGTGGCATATATGATCTTTCTGGAAATTAGCAACTCCCTGATTTCACTCTGGCATTAAAGATACACTAAATTGTGATGTGGATATATAGTGGCTTTCATAGTGGCTGAGTTCTAAAATGAAACGTGCCCTTACTCAAGCCATCCTGATAATCACATTGTTGAGATGAGGGAGTTCTGTAATCTCGGATATGCCAGCTGTGCTTACCCAATGGTGAAAGTTTCCATTATTCTGACTTTGGAGTTTTTGAGTTGAGTCATAGTAAACTGTGCCGGCCCTGGGCTTACACAGGTGAGCAATTGTTTGCAACATAAGCAAATAATTGTACTATATGATGTGTTACATTTCTATCAAGTGCCGCTGTTCGTATCCTCACATTATCTGGCTTCTACAGCGCTTCCTTCAAAACCTTGTTTGCCTCAAAAACACCTTGGTTAATCTCAGATCCTCCCGGATTTGCAGAAGCCATCCCAATTTCTGATTTGATCCCGCAATGTCCCGCTTTTCCTTAGAATGTCCCTGTTACACAGGGACAAACAGAAGAAGACGCCTTTACCCCAGTATGGCTCCCCTTTATCACATACACAGCCCAACAAGACAACGACAATAATCCACCAACAGCATACAAATCAATATGGCTAACCTGATCCAAAAAACCCACCCACCCCACTCACACACAAAAACAAAGATCACCACAGCCAATC
Source organism: Podarcis melisellensis (assembly GCF_964234715.1). NCBI lineage: Eukaryota > Metazoa > Chordata > Lepidosauria > Squamata > Lacertidae > Podarcis > Podarcis melisellensis. The sequence continues at coordinate 58,230,797 of NC_138537.1, read as the reverse complement.
ACAAACAAACAACCACACCCTAGGCCAACTCCAACCTCTCTCACCACCAAAGGAACACAAGTGAACAGCACAAGCAACGCTGACACCAAACCCTACATACATTAAGCATAACAGAAACATCGCCACCCGACCCCACCCCCACCCATCTTCCCTCCCTCCACCCCTTCTTTTTTTTCTCTCCCCCTAACGTCTCAACAAATGAAACGGATTTGTAAAAATGTTACATGGAAAAAATATGAGAAACATTACACTTACTTCTGTAAAACAAGAAAATCTTAAAAAAAATTTTTTTTTGAAAAAAGAACATCCCTGTTTTAATGGGAGAAATGTCAGAAGGGATGGTAGGATGTCCCTGTTTTCATTGGAGACATCTTGGAAGGTCTGTTAATCTCTCTTAATATCCCACTCCTACACTGCAATTTAATTTAAAAATATTCAGGCACATGCTCATAGGAGCATAAGAACAGCCCTGGTAGATCAGATCAAAGGGCCATTTAATTCAGCATTCTCCTTTCCACAGTGGAAAATCAGATGCCTGTAGGATATGCTTAAGCAATACGTGGGGGCAACAGGTTTCTGCTTCTGCACCCCAGCAACCGGCAACACAACTACTTGCCTTTAGGATGGCATGTAGATGTATCAGCAGCATATCAGAGCTTTGATAACACATGAAATGCAAGTGGAGTGCCCCCACCCCTCAAAAATATCACTAAGAGCTTCTCCAAATGGTATTTTTCAACCCCAAGAAATCATACTTTGTCATCAATAATTTGAGCTCATGAAAATGTGGTTCAATACTAATAAAACAATACCTCTGTGATGAATATCTATCTATATCTATATCTATATCTATATCTATATCTATATCTATATCTATATCTATATCTATATCTATATCTATCTATAGGGTACCTGGCTTCATAGCTGAAGTGGGGTTTCAGTGAAAAACACAATACTTTGGTGATATTACTGGTGTTTCTGTAGTTATTTATTTAATAATTAATTAAATTAAATTCATTCATTCATTAGATCACACATATGAAATTGGATATACTAACCTGGAAAGAGTCCGTTAATATATTGGGCTAAAATATTAATGCACCATGCTAATAGCAAAGGAAATCCTTCCTGATTCCTCAATTGACTTGGATTAATTATGAGGGTGATGAATAGTGCTCAAACCTATGTAAATATATGTGTGCCTAAGATTCAAGACCAGTGAAAATATGGCTATGTTTTAGTGGACTAGGGTAACATATTTCATATAGTAAAAGTTGTGAGGGAAGAGGAGTGATATTTATGGAGTGCAAAGCACTGTGGGATTTTGTGGGAAACCACATATATATTCAGCTTGTCAGAAAACATCTTAATATTTACTCTTGCAATCCCTGTGCTAGGGCTTTCTAAACCTAAAGCTTTCATTAGCCCACTCACCAGATATAAAGCATTTGCAAGCTTGTTGAAAGAGATGCTTTCAGGAACAGCACTTTGTAAACGGGAAAGGAAGGAAGAAATCTTCACTTAGTCGATCATCTGATTTTATTTAAAATGTAGTGTGTGTGTGTGTGTGTGTGTGTATGTACACACACACACACACAACTTTTAGAATTAAGACAGTTCCACAAATTACAATTGATATGCAAAATTGATATGCTATTAATTACACTGGTGTTTCCTACAGCAACTTTCATGAGCACCCATCTTTAAACAACTGTGTACACACACCTGGGAAGCTTGATTGTTCCTAGGATTTCCAGATGTGACTATATAGTTGGCTAAGTGGTGCCTACACATGGTGTGGCATCCATACATTGTATATTTGCTTCAATAAATGCTGGGTTCCGATCCAAAGGATGTTAGTATTTCTTTATTCCCACTGGTTTCATGGCTAACAATTAGTCCTACTGATTTCATTGTGTTTTTAATACATGGCAAACATCCTCTGGTTCGAGCCCAGTAGTATTTCTTGCAGAAATTGTCAAAATGCAAAATATGCAACATTGCCTTGTCAAGTGATAACTTCCAGGCACCCATAAGTGACCAATTCCTACACGACTTTTTGTACTGGGTAGTGAATATCTGAGAACAAAATACTCAGGGACGATGCACACATATGTGACTCACATTTGAGATTGTTATTGTTCTCTGAAATGCAAATCAACGCCACACATTCCTTATACTACATATTCTTTCTAAATGAATAACAACTTCTAAAAATACACTTGCTGATAACATTGCTCAGTTATCAATGCTGGATTTTATAGTATTGATATCTTGGATTTTCTCCCAATATAGGAAATGTTCACTGCAGCTCCCAGCTTTGTGTGATCCACATTCATTCTCTCCAGGCAATGTAGTGGTTTACAATTGCTTGCATTTTCTATGTCCTACTGGTTCACAAATGTATAGTAACAAACAAAGCAGGGGGTTTTATGATCTCCATCTTTTGGTCCCTGAAGGTTTGTTTTTCTCCCCCTTCTTGTTTTTCCTTTTTTTTTTTTGATGGGTAGTTCTATAAATTGAAAATAAATAAACAAATGTTGCTTAAAATCTAAATGCAGGATTTGGACTTTTTTGGGGGGTGGTCCGCATAAAAGTGTTTGATCCATACAGAATGCACAATACGTTACATTACGGCAGGTTAATTCTATATTAAATATAATCAGAAACACAACATGGGGGCCGTCACAATGACACGGTGTGATAGGTACTTTAATACTGCTCAGCAGGAGCCCTTGTTATATTTTTTTATATGTTAGTAGATGTCTACTTAGAATTGATCAAACCTTTCCTTCTGAAACATATATGCCAACACCTCCACAACACACTATAAACTAGACTCTCAGAAAACAATAATGATGCTTATCAGTCACTCGCCTTGAGTTTGCTTGTGAAAAACCTCTAGCTAGTATGCTATTGGAGCTCTTAAAACATAGATCTTTTTGCTGCACTGATAATTCACTCACAGCTTGAGATTGATGACTATGTGAAGTCCATAAAAGATGTTACCACTATATTTTCTTCTTATGATTTATTTTATCATGTTGTCAAGGTTTGCAGAAAACAAGAAACAAATCAATGAATGTCATGCTTAAATATTAAAGAAGGCTGTAATACACAATTTTATTCAGATGCCTTATTCAATCTTGTGGCTCTGGAAAGGGTAGTGGCAGCAAAGCTTTTATTTGAATTACTTTTGGAAAAATTAATTTAGTGTGAATGTTGAATTGTGAGTGGCAAAAGGGTAGCTAACCTTATTTGTTTAAGGAAGAATGCAGAATTTCTCTGCCTCTTTCAGGAGCAGTTTCAAAGACGGAAGGGAAATTCCAGAACTGAATTTTGCAGGAGAATTGTTTAATTTAAAGTGCTCTTCTTTTAAATTAGAAGAAGGCTTTGGAGAGGGCTGACACTGCCTGAAGAGCATATAAACCGGCACATAGTACCAGTTACTCTTTCCTAATCACTAACTTGACATCACTTCTTATCCCTTGGTGAGGGAGTAGAAGACAGAGGAGACTCATATTATAACAGATTTTGAGGCAATGCCTACAGCTGCACAGTATTTCAAAATTGGTTGTTTCATGTCTAATATCCCCTTTACATGTGTCATCACAGTTCAAGCACACGGGTTTGATTTTTCCTTTTAAAAAGAACACAACCTTGTACAAATTGTTTTAATTAAGGGCTGCAGAGATTACAGCCGAGTATTTTAATAGTATCTTTAGTTGAAAATCCACCTAATATAGTGCACTGAAATGTAACCAAAGGACACGAACCTCTGAGTCTGTGATCGTGGGATAGCAAACAGCAAACGTAATTGTATGTGTGCACCGGAAGAGTCTTCTCTGTTTCCCTTTCTGCAGCCCAATCACAGGACTGCTTGTTAAATACGGAACAGTTTAAAAAGGAGTTTGGGATGTTGTCATGGGGAGCAGTTCAAAAGGAAACTACACTTCCAATGAAGCAGCAGCAGTACCAGCAGAAGAAGCTTTCTGTGTGTACCACCAATGCTTCCTTTTGATTTCCAAGACATGTATTCCTGGAACATTGATAGGTGGTAATGGATGATCTACTACTGTCGAATAAAGCTGCACATAGCACACTTTATTGCACAGGGATATAGGAAGCTGCTTTATACTGAGTGAGATCATTGCCCCATCTAAGTCAGTGTTGTCAACTCTGACTCGCAGTAGCTCCTTTGGTTTTCAGACAGTGAGAATCTTGATCCTGGATTCTTTGCAGGTCCCTAAGACACAGAACAGTTTAGCCGATTTTAACAAGGTTAGGGGAGGTAGATTAGGCTGACAGATACTGATTTACTTAAGGCCACACAAGGGGTATCATTGCCTGGTTCAAGTACAGTGCAACTTCAGATTGTGACTTCCTCTTGGACCAAGGCTCTTCCCCAAAAGAAAAAAGAGTCTTCACTGGAATCTGCCACCTGATCCCACTGAAGATGCTCTGGATGGAACAGAGAAATTCTGCATGTATAGCATGTGCACTACCAGTGAACTATGGTCCCTTCCAACATACAGATGTATGTATGGAGATGCCTACAGATGTTCTAACCTAACAAATGTAAGTTGGAAAGGAAGCCTGCTGCCTCCCTCCACCCCCCCCCCAAAAAAATATTTATTCTACAGTAATGAAGTGGACAGGCATAGAAGGCTTGATTGAAGGCATGGTGTGGGCGGCCTGGGTTGGCCAGGTCTGAAAAAGCATGTGACCCACAAAGCTAAACAGAGCCCACAACCCATCGTCTCACACTCATACTTGAAGCCTTCTCCCCCAGCTGTTATTAGGTATCAGGAAACAAAACTAAGCAGCAGGTAACTAAAAGCACTGACTCAAGACCCATGTTTGCCATGCAGTTTGGCCCCTCACAGTCTTATCGCTCAGTTCCCAGCAACTTCACAGGCAGCCATAGCAGTGTTGTCTGGTGGGCAGTTAGCATGTAGGTCTGAAGAGGGTTGAACTGAATGCTCAGAAATTCTCCCCATAGTCAGAAAACCTGGCATTTCAGGGTTCCAGCTTGCAGGGAGGTTTTAAAGTGTGTTCAGTTGAATGCACTTAAAAAATCCTCTTGAGACTTAGAACAGTCTGGGGAGGATGGGATGGAGCTTTAACCCTTTGTATGTCTAGGCAAATGCCTGAACATAGCTATAAAGTTGAAGAATTCTCGTGCATGTTCAAGAAATTCAGACTTTTATATAAGGTACATTTGCAATCTTGTATGCACACATACAAGCATCCAGGGCACAGTAGCCGATTCTAATGTAGTCAGCAAATCTCAAATGCCTCACTGACAATTTCATTTCCCAGAAGGTGGGAGAAGCAACAGGGGGGGTCATTGCTCTTGGACCTGATCCTCACTAACAGAAGGAACTAATCAATGAAATGAAAGTACTGGGCACCTTCAGAGGAAAGGATCATGTTCTCTTGGGTTTCCTTATACAGAGGCAAGCGAAAGCTAAGTGCAGACAGACATGCACTCTGGGCTTTAAGAAGGCCAATTTCAAAAAAGCTTAAGGAAGTTCTGGGTAAGATCTCATGGTCAGAAACACTCAGAGAAAAAGGGGTCCAATATGGATTGGAGTTTCTCAAAGGTGAATTATTGAAGGCACAAACTCGGGCAATTCCAACAAGAAAGAAAAGTGGGAGGCATCTAAAGAAAGCGGTGTTGGTTGGGGTGTCATGCTGGAGAGATGACACTTTGCTCAGGTGGGCCCTCATGCTCAGAGCCAGCCCAAGAATGAGAATTGTGAAGATTTGAAAATAAAGACAGAAAATACAAACATCAACAAAGGAGCACTATAGCATATCAAGGGGAGGGTACTGTCTGTAGAGAGGCATTGCTTCCTTTTTCCTTCTTCTAATGTCTAAAAATGAACCTGAATTTTAGAAAGGGATAACAACTAGCTGGTTGAGATATGGGTAGTACAACAAGCGAGAGTAAATCTTATATGCTTGTCTCTTTCTGCGTTTCTAATATTTATTTGGAACACACACCCAAGTGTGCACAACCTGCAGACCTACACGCTCCTCAGTCCCATTGCCTGAATAAGTGTTTCCATGATAAATGTTCAGGAAGAATCTTGCTTTACCTGAGAATTTAGCAGTCTAGTCCTATGCATGTTAACCGGGTTTCCTCCTGAGTAAGTGTGAACAGGACGGTAGCTTTTCTTTCCCACTTCTCTGAAGTAATTTTCTTAGTGCGTGCACCTTGTTTGCTCTCTAGAGATAGAACAGATATTGAGTCAGAAGATTAGGATAAATCATTGTTGCCTGCTTCTAACAGATCAGGCCTTGAAAACAATGAGTTGGGTTTTAATTAATTACATTTGATGCTTTAATTTAGCTGGAGACTATAAAAGCAAAACGAAAATATATTTTATCTGGAGTCTTCATAAGGTAACAGAATGCATTTATAACATAGTATTAAAAATAAAATGTGTTGGATTATACCTTTTCAAGCATAGTATTTAAATTAACCTTAGAACGATTCTTAGGGAATCAAATTTGTAACACGCAACACAATTTCTGGGGCTTATTCTCTGCATACGTTATTGTTTATTATAACACTGGGGCTGGAAAACGAAGGCAAAGTTGATCAATCTCTTTTGTCTGCCATGGCCCAGCAGGTTGAAAATTGGCAATAAGATTAAAATTACATAAGTAAAGAAATACAAGTCTTTATTAAAAACGAAGAGTTACACAGCTTTAAAGGCACATTGCTTTAAATAGAGAAATGCCATACTTATTAACGTTACAAGCAACCAGGAAAGTAAAGATGTGTAAAGACCAGCTATGAAGAATAGTGTGTTAGCTATGGTGGGCTTTAATTTCATTTTGGTCTAGAAGTGTGAGAGACAAGATATCTGATTTAGTCATGTCCATTAATTTCAGTGGGTCTCCTCTGAGTATGGGCTAACGTTGGACACAGCCCAAGGTTTCTGTGCACTGCACTCCGATACCTTTTCATGCAAAAGTTTGTGCCAATGGATGTTCTAAACTCTTTCTTTCTTAGTTGATAATCAGCAATATCGCTGGTGATTAAGATAAGCAGTTGCAAGATCTGAATTGCCAGTGTAAGCTTTGCACAACCTGAATTGCTTGTCAAACATGTGGCTGGGAAGAGGTTAAGTCGTTTCTCCCTATGTGTGTGATTTTTATTTTCTTTTATGCAAAAACACTTTGTATTCTTTTTTTAAAGGTACAGTTTAAGTCCCATTGAACTTATTGACTTACCTCTGCGTAAACATGCTTAAGATTGTGCTATCAAATTTGTAGTCTATTTACTAAGTGGAATTCCTGTGATTTTACTGATTTTTCTTTGAGTCTGAGCAAAGGGGATAGTTAAATGTGACTGCAGTAGACATTATGATACTCCCTCTCCTACTCTCATTCCAACGCATCCTCTTCCCCCGCCTTCCCCTCACCTGTTGTCTCTGCAATTGCCATCCCTAGATCTTTGAAATAAGCATTTATTTATTTATTTCGCAAGTTTTGTATGTTAGTTGATTGTAATGAAGACTCAATGTGATTTATGAAAATGATGATAATCAGTTTAAAAACTAGTTCACTATTTGGAACATTAAAAAATAATAATTGAAATTGGCAAAAAGTTTAAAACTGGATTAAAACACACACCAACATTCTATTTGTATGGACAGGCTTGCCTAAACAAAAAAAAAAGTTTATAGCAGGCAAAAATACAGCGCCTGCTGTCAATAAGCAAGGAGTTCCAAAGTATGCGTGCTGCTGCCACACTAAACGATTGATTCCTTACAAATGCAGAACAACTTTTATGTGACACATGCAACAGTGCAATTTCCTCAGAATGAAGTGTGTGACTGGGCATATAAGGAGTAAGGCGATGCTGCGTATATTCCTCAGCCTACCTCCATTTCCCTTAAAGATAACTCAGGACCAGCCCCCCCCCCACCTTTCCGCAAGAGATTAGGGATTGAGACCCTGTGTGGTATGCTGGGTGATATGTTGAAGGAGAAGCTGAAGAGCAGAGTTCAAATGCTTGCCTAGCTGCAAACTAGGGCAAATAATTTTTCCTTTGCCTCAGTTTTCCTTCTGCAGCATGGGCACATCAACAGCCTTCCTCCCAGTCTTTGACTACAAGGCTGATTACCTTGAAGGACAGTGAGCTGCATTTTTTGAATGGACCACAATGCCTCTCACCTTTCCTGGCCCTCTTGTTCCCCTTGTTCAGCCTTCTTCATAGCAATGTTTGTTCCTGGTTTCATGTTCCATGACCATAATAGTTTTCTGTGTATGCTCAGTATGCTCTGGCAAATATGACATGGTGGTAACCCAACTAATGTGCAGGTGCTTTCTTTACATTTCTGCAGAGTGGTTGCCCTTCCATCATCCAGCAGCCAAATGAACTTGTACAAAGCTGGGATTCTGTTTTCTTTATATGCATATTTGTCTTTTTGTCTGTCATAAGGGTAAGTCAACGAAGAAGCAAATGGTCCGATTTCCTCCTTTGTCAAATCACACCCTTTCATGGAGCAAATGGATCACATCCTGAGCTCTTTCGGCTTTAGAAGTATTAATAATAAGTGGCTTTGAAGAAGTCAAGGAAAGACAGGAAGAAGGCTCAACTGCGGTCTGCTTCTGGAAGAACTGAAGAATACTTTTTTTGGGGGGGGGGGAGTAATGCATTGTTAGGATTTTTGAACTTTGGCGTTCCCAGTGAAATTAATCTGGCAATTGCACTTTTTCTTGTGGATTCCTGTATAGTGAGATCATCTTGTTCAATGACCTTTGTCTGGTCATATACTGGGGACTACAACAAGAGAAACCCAGTAGCCCTTTTAACTTACAAACCACTTAAAATTGTGTATTTTTCTTTGCAAAATTTTATTCTTAAAGACTTCCTATGATGGAGGCTGTAGATGGCTTTTTAATGGTTTTCAAACTATGTGAAGGTTCCTTTGCCGTTTTATAAGCATCCTTCAGATGTGGTCATTGAGGAAGAGAAAGACCACCTGAAAAGGCTTCAGTGATTTTGGAAAATTGTTACTTGAACTTTTCCACGGGTCACCTTCATTTCCATCCAGCCATCTAGGTGTACTGGCAAGCTGCCTAGAGCTGTTTTTGTAGGAAATGAGGTGGTAAAGATTAAACATTATGGTGGTGTGATTTTATATAAGATCCTTGACAAAGAAAACATTTTGCCATATGTATGGCAAAGCTATGGCTGAGAAATTCCTGCCGGTATTATTGCAAATTGCTGTTCTTTCCTGCATAATATTTTGACAGCATGATTGTGTGCATAAATCCTGAACACTCCGGGATACGGATTTGAATGGGATTTAAGCCAGCTCAATTTCCACGATCTGGTGAGGTGACATCCTCATAGGCAGGCGACAGTGTATAAACAGGTTTTTCCCCCATTCACCTTCTCATTCAGCAGTTCCCACAATCAACCCCATAGCTGATTTAAAACTAGGAGTTTGAGAGTATTCACCAGTGGGGAACTTCTGAACAGGAAATGGAACACAGTCTCTGGTTCTGGACCATGCATGCTTCTATGTCCAACCCTGTATGTCTATTATGGTCAGGATCCAATGGGCTACTTCAGGGTTGCTGATGAGCTTGGGCATGACTGCATTACAAAGTGCTCAGAAATAGTCTCTGCATTCATAGCATACAGCTTATGAGATTCCTTCCAGTAGCACCTTAAAGACCAACTAAGTTAGTTGGTCTTTAAGGTGCTACTGGAAGGATTTTTTTTTGTTTTGACTATGGCAGATCAACACGGCTACCTATCTGCAACTGGAGCTTATGAGATGTCTGTCATGCGAATGAGACACTGCAGTGATCCAAAAGCTGAATTTATCCAAATGGCCTTGGAAGACATCTAGAAGCTTTTGAACATGGGTAGTCGATGCGGTGCTCTCTGGAGGTTGTGGGCTACAATTCCCATCAGCCCCTGCCAGAATGGCCAATAGCCAGGGATCATGGGCATTGTATTCCAAGACATTGGCCGTCCTAGGTTTAGAATACAAGCTGATTTAATAAATGGAAGAGCTTGGATAGGGCACACTGGCCTGGCATTACATAGGCCAGGGCACAGAGATTCGCAAACAAAGAATTTGATAAACATTCTAGATTCATATAACTAGAATAAGCCTAATGAAACCGTATAAAGTTACAGCACCCAAATAATTTCTGCCTAGAGTATGTTATTTTTCTGGCTTAATTCTGAAAGAGAACACAGAGAGTAACTTGATCACAAAAGCCCTAGGAAGGCACTATGGTTGCCAACCAGCTGGGGATTTTACTCCCTGGCCCAGCTGTTTGTTTGTTTGTTTGTTTGTTTCATACCGTCTGCCTAGCTGCCAGAATGTGTGTTTATTTTTGCTAGATTTCTATGTACTGTGTTCCTTCCTACCCAAGGCTGGGAAGTATTCAAACATGCAACCTCCATTTTCTGAAGTGAATGCATCCCACATTGTCAAGAGAGGTGTAGCATGTTCCAAATGGGAACAACTTTACCAATAGGTCATTTAGTTTTAAAAAAGTAGGTTGTGACTAGTGGCTGCTCTTCTAACTACACTGTTTTCTCTGCTCATGATCCCCCAACAAATGATTTTTTTTGTTTTCGTTTCTTGAGCAGCTCCACACTGTAGTTCTGTAAGTTAAGGAAGAAAACGGAAGCCATCTATTGTGGTTTTCCATGAATGTGAATCTAAAGAAACAGAGAACACAACTGTTTGAAACTATCATAACAAAGAAGTCAGTTTTATGAATCAAAGGAATAATTTCCCCATTAAATACGTGCCATTTATTTATTAATTTATTAATTTTGATAGTGACACCAGTGAGCCTGCTGCTGCCTTTCCTAAGTGTTGTGGACAAATTGGAGCACCTTCAAAATCTCATTGTACTGCTCCCCTCTTTATTAATTTTTTCACTGGGTAATACTTCAATTGATTGAGTTACCCCGATGTAATGAGAAAGAAGAGGTTTGTGTACGTGTGTGCATGCATAGATAGAACTAAACCCAAATCTTATTTGTGTGATGAATAGAAAGTTAATGTTTTGGCTTTCTTCAGGGACAGTCTGTAAAGGAAAAAAATGGAGTAGGGGATTAAAAAGTGTGCAAGTAATGCACAAACCATGAAATTAAATTAGTTCCTCCCAGGAAGCCAAATTTTGGTGAATACTGTAGAGGAAAGGTAGGAAGAAAATATTTTAAGCCAAAGCTGCCCTTAATAAGCTTCAGTAATTAATTGCAAATTGCTCATTAAGCCTGGAAAAAAGCATTATTTTTTGCCCACTGTTCTGGGTGTGGAATGAAAGGAATGAGGGGTTAATTAATAATGTATAAGATTGCTCAAAGAGACAGAGAGAAAGAGAGAGAGAAAAGAAAACTTTACATATATAACTTGTCCCTGCGTGAAACTTTGTAGTGGAATGGCTAGGTTTTATTTGTTTTCCGTACTACTTTTTCCTGGCAGGGGCAGGTTGAAGGGGGATAAGGGTTCTCCTGTCATAATTCAGAATAAAGCAAGACACAATTAAAAAGAATAATCACTGGGTAGGGATCACTCATACCCCATAAATGTAAATTCACATGACTGCATGTCCCACATACTGTCAACTGTTATGCCCCGAAGAGAGGGCGAGAGAGAGAAGTCCAGTCTATACTAGAAGGAGGGAGCTCCCAGACTTGAGACGCAGGCTCACATCTGATAACATCATCAGACAAGCACTTAGGCTTCAAAGCCTTTGCCCTTCCATCGCCCCTCTTGTCCTTTCACATACCAGTTGGCTCCTCTATGGTGATTAGGGCTGCAATGAGGGGCTAGTCAATGTTGGCAAGGTGGAAGAGCTTTGGAGACCAAGGGCACTGATTTGTTCTCAGTGTTTTATATTTTGGCTTTGTACACAAGGGTAGCAGAACCTCTAGATCTGGAGTTCCCAACATAGCATTCATGAACACTATGGTGCACCCAGACACCCTTCTTAAAGGTAAAGATAAAGGGACCCCTGACCATTAGGTCCAGTCGTGACCGACTCTGGGGTTGCTGTGCTCATCTTGCTTTATTGGCCGAGGGAGCTGGCGTACAGCTTCCGGGTCATTTGGCCAGCATGACTAAGCCGCTTATGGCAAACCAGAGCAGCACACGGAAACGCCGTTTACCTTCCTGCTGGAGCGGTACCTATTTATCTACTTGCACTTTGAAGTGCTTTCGAACTGCTAGGTTGGCAGGAGCAGGGACCGAGCAACGGGAGCTCACCCCGTCGTGGGGATCTGAACCGTCGACCTTCTGATCGGCAAGTCCTAGGCTCTGTGGTTTAGATACCCTTCTTAGTGCCTGCCAAATCGTTCTGCCCTTCCCAATTTTATTTTTTTAACTAAGGAGGTTTTTTGTTTTTTTTTGGTTGACGGGGTTGACTGGGATTCTTTTAAAAGGGGTGCCACTTTTTTTTGCTTTGTTTTGCAGTAAAAACATGCTTTGCCTCTTTTGTTAGGGTGGTTCTGAGCATTGCCTGTGTTTCTTCTGTGAAATGGTATTTTGTATTTAGATTACCTCCAGGCCCAAAAGGGTTTGGAACCCTCTAGATTCCTTTCTGCCTTCCCTTAAACTGTGCTGGAGCCCTGCAACACTGCCGGGGAGCTGTATATAGTCATTTCACAAACCTGTATGTCGCTGATGCCTTTATTCAGCCTTAATATTTAAAAGGCAACATTTCTGATACCTTCATGTTATATGTTGGGGAGACAGAAACTAGGTTCCTGAACTTAACAGGATCAATCTGAATATTGTAAGATTCTTCAGAGACCCTGGTAAATCCACAGAAGTCGTATGAGTTTAATTACAAAGAATTTGTTTCAAACAAGTTCTTAATCTGATGCTAGGGATGGAAGAATCTGCCCTTTTTGGTTCTCTCAGATTCTCCTCATTTTTCCAATCTTAAATCTACATTTTTGTGGTATTTTTTATTTAAAAAACCCCTCCTGAAAATTCACCAGCATTTTAGTGTGAATTTCTCATAATAAACATATTTTTGTATGCAATTTTGAGTAAGGTAGGCATTTTTACAAACAATTTTCCCTCATATAACGAATCTTTGTATGCTATTTTCACAAACACGTTTATTCTTATGCACAGTTTCCATAAAATGTTTTGAAAACACTGTTTACCTGGATAAATGCATCCCGAAATTCAAATAAGTGTAAATTTCAAAGGATGGCAGTGTTTCAGTTGTCATATTTTGAAAATGTGAAATTGATAGATTCAGCTGTGAATATTAACTGATTTGATTTTCTCTCCCATCCTGGAGAGCTTTCCAGGTTCCCTGACCAGGTCTAGCTTGTACATACAGAAAGCTTGAATCCTAAATCAAACCTGGGTCAGAACTTCTCTAGATTCCAGTAAGCCAGAATTGTTAGAAGTACATGGAATTCCCTTCAAGCATGACAGAGATCTGCATTAATTCCATGACACTGGGCATATAACCATTTCATTCATGTAATTTCTGATCCACATTGTTTCTAACATGGACATTGTTTCTAACATGGGCAGTGCCTCTTTCCATGCAAAAAGTAAGCATGCCCTAGAGGCTTCTGTGCAGTCTAGTGACTAGATCACAATCACCCCTGGTGTGGAATGGGACAATTATAAAGCCCAAGGGAACTCGTAAAATCAGATAAGCCTTTGCATCAAGATTTGTGGCATTTGATGCACATAAATTTTGCTGATATAAATTTGGCTACAAACACTCAGTTCACTGCTAATGTAAATACCAGTAGAGAGGTATTACTTAGTGAACATTAGGAATAAATGGAGGAAGCTGAGCAAAAGGATATTTAAAACTGAAAATCTGGGAAATATCCTACTTCTATCAGGACAGTAGCAGAGTGTCCAAGGGGAAATGATGGCAATCTCAGTCAATTAGAACTGGACTGGGACAGACATGCATTAAATGTATTGGCAAGAATACCTAAATTGTAGACGATAACAATGTACTAGAAACATAATTTGTTTCTGATATAGCTGCAGCTCTGGTTTCTTTCTTTCTTTTTAAAAACCCTCTTACTTGACCTGATTATCATTAATTATAACGTTCAATGGAGATGTGAATTGAACAATGCTACCTAAAAAGGGTCAGAAAGATAAATTCCGCTACATATAAGTAGATCAGTTGATTGTTCCTATTTGTAGTTTGAAGGGATTGCATACTTTATTGGCTTGGGTGAGAAGAGTTGTGAAAAATCCAAAAGCATGCATATCACTTCTGCTGCTCCTGATTGTCCCTTGGACAGAACCACCACCATCCACCTGCTCCAGAAATAATTCAGCATAAACAAACTCATGGGTGACTCTGAAATCTAGGACAATGTGAAAGGAAAAAACTCTCAATCACTTTCTCCACTCATTGCCTAATTTTATAAGCTTCTATTGTGTGTTTCCACCCGCCAAATATTTCACACAAAAGGCTCAAACATTTTAGCTTCTCCTCCTGGAGAGGATCTTGATCACTGGTTTCCTTTTTCTGCATCTTTTCTAGTAAACCGAATGCAGCCACACTTTAGTTCACACGCAATTAGGGCATAATGTAGACAGGATTTTATGTTATTCTGTTACCCCACCCTCCCTTTACACTTTACTTCATTGATTCCCATTTGCCACTCTGTTCCCCTTTCATTCCATTTGGCACAATATGCTTGGAATCCCAACATCCTGAATAATTGGGTGACGTCCACATACCTGGTTATTTCACTCCCAACTCTGAATCATATCTAAATAACATCAAAGCATTTTGGACATTCAAATCTGCTATGGAGATGCTGAGTATATTAGTATTATGGTTATTCATAGTGCAAGCTTATGCATACTTATTCGGAAGTAAGTTCTACTGTGTTCAGTGGAGCTCACTCTCTATTAATTGTGTTTAGGATTGCAGCCCAATGTGCATAGTTAAACTTCTTTCATTGAAATCAATTGGACTCAGAAGAGCTTAACATTTGTGTTCATGGCTTGTAGAAAGTTTGTGGACTTTTCTGTCCCAAATCCATTGCGTGCTTGCTGTTTGATGAGCCACTGACTATTTGGGGGGTAAACACGTTGGCCATCAGATTCCTAAGCTTGCTTTCCCCACTGAGTTCTTCAATAGCGTTGGAAATACCATTTAACTTTTGATGCCTCAGATCCTGTGTAAAGAGAGGGATAATAATGCTTATATATCCACCTTCATTTGGGCCTGGAGGATTAGTTTGTTAATATTTGTACAGCGCTCTGAATGTAAGTGCTTAGGATAATCACGTTTTCTTCTCTGCTCCAGACTCATTTTTCTCTCTCAGCCTGAAGTCCCTGTCTTCTCATTTGAAAAGAATGTGCTTCTCTTTGCAGCAGCTGCCTTCTTTCAGTGTCCTTTCCTTGCAAGTTTTTGTTATCACCTAATGGCCTTACATTATTTGCTACCATAAAGCTGAATGAGTGACCTGTTTCTGCCTAGCTTGCTGTCATTCAGTCATGCCACTTTTCACCAGTGCCATCAACACTCACAAATTTCCTCTTCCCAGTCAGACTGCCCTCTGGTGTAAATGGTGGTTGATGCACAACCTGTCATTTCCTTCCTGATTTTTTAAAAAGTATTTAGACCGTTTTCTCGCCATCAGTGCTCAGGATGGTTGTACAGATATTTTTCCCTTGTGGGGAAAAGGCACAAAACTATTCCATGCCCCAAGAAAATATTAGTCAATGAGATCACTTTCCCAGGACAAAACATTACCTAATACAGTTACCCCCAATCCAGTTATAGTTAACCATGACATACAGCCCAGTCCTTTGCATATTGTTCTAGTAGTACAATTTTCCATAGTATCTGCCATTTAAATTGATTAATATTAAAAATGAGCAAGAAACAGCTAGGTCTCTGATCCTTCCTGTAATGTCTTTTCTTATCCCATCCTGATGGTCTATAGACTCAGACTCTATATGTTCACATTGCCCCTAAGCCCTTATGAAGATGGGTGACATACATGCTATGTACACTCTTAGTGCATCTGTTGGGGGTGTTGTGGGTAATAAAAGTTTCAAAAACCTTTTGATAAAGTCCCTCAGCAAAGACTCCACTGAGTTATCCACTAAGACACCAGGTCTTGTTCCTGGTGAGTCATTGCCAGTCCAGACCCCAGGAACATATTTGTGAAATTAAGATTCTTTTGACCTGACATGCATCAGTTTATATTTGCTTACCTTGAATTGCATTTGCCATTTTACCACCCATTCACTAATTTTGGAGAAGTCTGTTTGCAGCTCTTCATAATCTCTTTTTCTTTTAATGATGCTGCACAATTTAATGTCAACAGTAAACTTGGCCACCTCACTGATCGCTCCTAATTCTAGACCATTTATGAACAAGTTAAAAAGCACAGGTCTCAATACTTATCCTTCCTCCATTCTTCCTCTTAGCTTCTGACAACATAACCAATTCCTCACCCGCAAGAGGACCTCTAATCTGATTCCATGACCGCTAAGCTTATTTTGGTGAGGCACCTTGTTGAAAGCTTTTGGAAAATCTAAGTACTGTACACTCTATTTCAACTGGATCAACTCCATATATTTTTGTTGACACTCTTAAAGAGAGTGGGATCAGGATGACTTTAGATCTAAGCCACCCCCTAGAATGCCCTGGAACACCAATATTTTTATTCCACAGATGCTGGAGCTCTGGCATCAGTTGAGAGATAGCATTAGAGGAGGCAACGCCAATGAAAGCTCCATCATTGATTTGCCCACTACAATTGTGTTCAATGCTGGGTGGGCAGATCATATCTATACTGTGCACTAGGGGTGTGGAAACATCTCTAGCCTGAGGGCTGCAAGCCCTTCTGGGAACCACATGCCAATAGTGGGCAGGGTCAGAGGGAAAAAATGGACAGCGCAACAAATGGGATTTTTATCTTTATGCAATAGGCTAAATTACACTACCCCTCTCTACCTTCTACCCAGACAAGCAGGAGGTATTTTTGCAGCTCAAGGACAAAACCCATCTAGGCAAAAACACCCAAAGAGGGTGCAGAGCAACAACACTAAGGAGTGGGCCTGGGAAAAAAGAAATGTGGTCTGTGGTAAGTCCCAAGAACCACATTTGGCTCCTGAGTCCGAGGTTCCCCATCCCTGCTGTGTATCCTTGAACACCCCCTTTTAGGGACTGAACCCTAAAAAGATCATTAGTGATTAAAAATAACCAATTTAGGTTTTTAAAAATATCTCTGTTAGCATTCACATTCTGTTGCACTCTGGCCATTAAAAACATACGCCTGCAGCTGCAAGGTCTAGAAATGCCACCCACCCCCCTCTTAAAATGAACCTTGGATTTGCAGAATTCTTAGCAGAACCAATGAACTGTACAAAAGTACCTTCACAAATGCTGGCGGCCTGCAGACTATATGGTGCTTAACCCTGCATTAGCTTAAGACGATGTAGCTGTTTTACAATCTAGAGTGCATGGCTAATGCCACTTAATCTGTACTAAAGCCACACAGCATATATTAATAATACATCTACATTGCTTCGGTAAAGGGGTATAAAAACAGGATATCTACCTCCAAAGAGAGGGAAAACGACTTGAAGGAAAAATCTAGTCCAAAGACTGGCGATGGATTGATCTGTCAGTTCTGGTTCTCTCCGTTTCTCTTTTTTCCAATCTTAAATTCAGTTTTCTGCATTTCTTCAGCAATCTGCAAAATCCTTTTCTTAAAACCCTCATGAAGATTCTTCATAATTTTACTGCAAATTTATCCAAATAAACACATTTTTGTATGCAGTTTTGATCAATATACAATTTTTTGCAGTCAATTTATTAAAATATAATGAATTTTTATATGTTATTTCCACCAAGAGATTCATTTTTATGCACGCTTTCCCCCAAGGCATGAATTTTTGCAAACATTTGCTAGTTTGAATAATGCACTGCAAAATTTGGATAACTAGGTTCTAGTTCTCTTACTGTTTCGGAAAGTGCAAATTTGATAGATTCAACTTTAAATGTGAATTGAATCAAATTTCTCCCTCATCCTTACCTAAGACATATTGTCTAAGCAAAAAAATATTTAGAATAAAGTGTGCAGTCTACTGCAACAGCACCAACAGTGCTACTGAATGGGCAATACCTGAGGCAGATATGCTTGCTAAAACGTTTGAGTAGTGGCGGCAGTGGTTTGAGGTAAATATGGCAGTGAAAGTAAAGGTAAAGGGTAAAGGTACCCCTGCCCGTACGGGCCAGTCTTGACAGACTCTGGGGTTGTGCGCCCATCTCACTCAAGAGGCCAGGGGCCAGCGCTGTCCGGAGACACTTCCGGGTCACGTGGCCAGCGTGACATTGCTGCTCTGGTGAGCCAGAGCCGCACACGGAAACGCCGTTTACCTTCCCGCTGGTAAGCGGTCCCTATTTATCTACTTGCACCCGGAGGTGCTTTCGAACTGCTAGGTTGGCAGGCGCTGGGACCGAGCAGCGGGAGCGCACCCCGCCGCAGGGATTCGAACCGCCGACCTTTCGATCGGCAAGTCCTAGGCGCTGAGGCTTTAACCCACAGCGCCACCTGCGTCCTTGGCAGTGAAAGTAGATCATTAAAATTGTGCAGTATGCTTACTTTGGGTTCCTGTATCTGATGTTTAAAACAGAAGCGAAAACAAATGAGCTTCTAAAAGAGTTTATAAAACATAAATGGGTTAAAATAATTATTAAGATGGCAGTGGCATAGAAGTGTTTACTAGATGGAGTTTCCTCGTTTTGCATGCCTACTGCTGCAGTCTTCAGCACGTTTACTGAGCGAGGAAGTCACACTGAAATCAATAGGACTTACTTCTGACTCAGTGAACACAGTTAGCATCGGATTGTAAATCTTTTGCAAATCTGGACTGCAATAGCAAAGAAATTAAGTCTAGCACGCAAATTCAGACATCTCTTGCTGGTTCGCATTGTTTGCTAGACCTGTCTGAGAGACTCTACCCTCCTTTTATTTGGTATTTACAATATACTTTTAATTTTATTTTATTTTATTAACACCCCCCCCCAATTTTCAAAATAGATTCTTAGTAGCTTAGTCTTCCAAAGGCAGCTGTTCAATAGGCGAGATGGTGACTGAGCTGAGGGAATAAAAATAAAGGTTTGGGTGTGTTCATTACTTTACCTACTGTGGAATGGGTAGGGATAAACCATATGTGAGCCAGTAATTAGACATTATGATTTCCAAAGTATTTACTTACCATTTGCTGAACCATTGAGTAATTACCACAGCAAAATTGCACAATCTGTCAGCTTCGTCAGCTAAGTATACTGCTGGACAGCTTGGGCATATGTACCTCCCCAAGTCCTCAGGCTTTTACACACTTACGTAGGGCTTAAGTGTTTTATGAGTCTCACTCTTTTTGGTTAAAAAAAAATCCCTTGTAGTAACTGTAGCAAGGCATGTCTGTTAATGTGTTCACTTCATTAGTGCTCCCTTATACTAACTCTTCTATTTCATTTTTTTTGGGGGGGGGGTAATAGAATACTGTGGTATTGAATCCTTCCTAGATACCTATGCTTAGAAATGAAATGGCAAAGTTAAGACATTTGCCACTTGTTTTGTTTTCGTAAACATTACAGGGAAAGTAAACTGGGTGGGTATTGTTTCTCTTACTGGTCAAAACTAAGGATTTTCCAATGAAACAGAAGATCTGGCAAGTTTAAATGAAAATTCTTCAGATTTACTGCATCCTTTCACTGTACCATACATCTATACTGTGCGAATTTTTGGTGAGAGTTGGTGCTGAAGATAAGAGTATAGCAAGTGATATTGGATTGCTTTTTTGGGCAGGGGGATAACACTGAAATAGGAAAGAGAGGTATGTGACCAAATGCTTGGCGAGGAACCTAAAGTCTGTTTTCAGAGACTAGAAATAATCTCTCTGAATTAGGAGCTAATACGAAGCCAATTGGGGGCCAAATTATCCCCCATCTGACTACTGTTGGTTTCCTGCCTATTTCTTTGAAGTATCTGATTGCAATCACTTCCAGACAGGTTTAATGGATATGATTGGTTTTGGCAGTTCCTGATGTATAACTCCAGGGAACGAAAATATCTACAAGTGCTTTCACTGATAGGGATTATCTGGAAACTATGGGATACAAGAAGTGGGAAAGACCTGGATGATATGTACAGTCAAATCCCCACCAATGAGACAGGATCTTTGACATCCACACAATCCCATGTGATGTCAGTAAATAGATCTATATGTTGCAGGACCAGAGTTTGCCATCACTGGTTTGCAAACTGATACAATGAGACTTTTAATAAACAAATGCTTTGTATGATTGATTGCTACATAATAATGTTTTCTATTCATGTGAGAACTAAAAGGGATAACAATACAGAGAAGGCATGCTACCAGAGGAAGCAAGAAATAATAATAATAATAATAATAATAATAATAATAATAATAATAATAATAATAATACAGTGGTACCTCAGGTTACATACACTTCAGGTTACATACGCTTCAGGTTACAGACTCCACTAACCCAGAAATAGTGTTTCAGGTTAAGAACTTTGCTTCAGGATGAGAACAGAAATCATGCTCCGGTGGCGCGGAAGCAGCAGGAGGCCCCATTAGTTAAAGTGGTGCTTCAGGTTAAGAACAGTTTCAGGTTAAATACGGACCTCCAGAACGAATTAAGTACTTAACCCGAGGTACCACTGTAATAATAATAATAATAATAATAATAATAATAATAATAATAATTACACCCCACCCATCTGGCTTGGTTTCCCCAGCCCCTCTGGCCGGCTTCCAGCACAGAAAAAAAATGTAAAACATTAGACATTAAAAATTTCATGATACAGGGTTGCCTTCACATG
This sequence comes from Podarcis melisellensis, assembly GCF_964234715.1. NCBI lineage: Eukaryota > Metazoa > Chordata > Lepidosauria > Squamata > Lacertidae > Podarcis > Podarcis melisellensis. Next base: position 58,209,916 of record NC_138537.1, on the reverse strand, counting down.
TCTTCTAAAAGTCAGATAGTTGTTTATTTCCTTGACATCTGATGGGAGGGTGTTCCACAGGGCGGGCGCCACTACCAAGAAGACCCTCTGCCTGGTTCCCTGTAACTTCACTTCTTGCAGTTAGGGAACTGCCAGAAGGCCCTCAGAGCTGGATCTCAATGTCCGGGCTGAACGATGGAAAACATCATGTTCGTGTTCCCACCAACCTCTGCATTCGGAAGCCTTGAGAAAACTCAGTCCCCACTGTGGAAATTTTACAGTATTGATAATGCCAACATGACAAGTTGTCACTTTGCAGTATATTCTAAAGTATGACTAAACCTTAATAACTGGGTTATTCTAGAATAATCAGGGTAAGTGAATGGGAATGAATGGCAGCTACTGTAATTATTCTTGAAAGAAGACCAAAGCCAACAGAAATTCTCCTCTAATTTTATATATTCCCAATAGGTGCACATAGTACATCATTATCACTATTGAAACTACTTAGTAGTTAACTCCAAAAATCAGCTATGCTTCATGGTATTATGGCCCAATGTCGGAGCCGCTTGTATGACAAGACCTTCTTAGAGAGGAAGGAGAAGAATGAGCTGTGATTGGCCACAAGCAACCCAAGGCAGACATACTTAGAGACAAATTTTAAAATCACAATGAAATTGTTTCATCAATTTTAGCGGGCATAACAGCTCAAGAAAGGTAATGTGGGAGATGAAACAAGGCATATTTTATTTACACGGCAAGCTTTTAATATGGATAAACATTAACGATGGGCAGTGAAGTGCATTTTCTTGCCAAGGTATGTCCGTGTACTGAAGTTATGGCAAGGCAACCAGGATTTCTCTTGCTCCAAACCTCCCAAGGCCCTTTGTACAGTTCTGTCTCCCCACTCACTTTCTGTGGGACAAGACTAGAGTCCTGTTGAAAGGTGGAGGAAGAGTGAACAAGGGGCTTGGGAGGGGAAGCTACACCTGCCTCATTTCTTGCTTCCCAAACATTCTAAAGGTATTTGCAGCTTCCCAAGTGGGAATGGTCTGGATGAGGGACAATTAACCTAAGCGAAATCCAGATAAGACGGAAGTTCTGCTGGTAAGTACTTCCTCTCACTGGAGAGGT